>NC_136899.1:19890533-20490533 GCF_949152265.1 Phoxinus phoxinus | reverse complement strand
GCCACGCACCGAAAAAGCCTGTCCTAGAGTGAAGTTGATCTCAGGCACTTAAGCTAGGACGAGAGCACTCGTGCGCCAGACGCACTAAGGAGGTGAAGACAATAAAACCTGATGAAAGTGTGCAGGGTAGCCCAACCGGCTGCCTCACAGATCTCCTGGAGGGGCACTCCCGAACGGAGGGCCCTAGAGGACGCCATGCCTCTGTTAAAATGAGCCCTTACGGCCAAAGGTGAAGGCAAATTGCGCACCTTGTAGGCCTACTTATGGTTTGTTTGGATGCCGGGAGCCCCTTATTAGGTGACCCAAAACACACTAACAGTAGGTCCGACCTCCTCGAAGAAGAGGACCCCTCAAGGTAAATACTCGGAACCCTGACTGGCAGAGCAAAGGAACCTCTCTTCTTCTGCCGACACATGAGGTGGAGGATGAAATGCTCGCAGGACCATGGACCTAGCCATGTTAGAATGCACTTAAGGCACATAGCCGGGTCTCGGGTGCAAGATGGCCTTAACTCTGCCGGGGGCAAAACCCCAAGCAAGCTGGCGTTAGTGCCAGGGCTTGGAGATCTCCCACTCTCTTAATAATTTTAAGAAACAGCTAAGAGAAAGGCTATCTTGAACGTGAGGTCCTAGGCGAAGCCGACTGGAGGGATTCGAAGGGAGCCAGGGATAGCCCTTCGAGAACCACCACCAGGTCCCAGGAAGGACCTGACCTCCATGTACCATGGAGAAATAGTATGACCCGTTGGTGCCTCCCCAAAGGCCCATCACTCAGTGGTGCATGGACCGCCGAACTGGCAGCCACGTACACCTTAAGTGTGGACGGGGAGAGACCCGCAGAGAAACGATCTTGAAGAAACTCCAGAACTGAAGCCACTGGGCAGTTAACTGGATCTAACTCATGTTCTCTACTCCAAGTGGAAAAACCTACCACTTGAGGCCATATAATCTCATAGTAGACGGAGCCCTAGAGCAAAGTATGGTTTTGACCATCCCAGCTGATAGACCGGCATCTAGGTACTGGACCCCCTCAGGGGCCAGACCCACAATTTCTACAGCTCCGGGCGAGGGTGGAATATTGTGCCCTCCGCCTGAGACAACAGATCCCTCCTCAGAGGAATCTGCCACGGCGGAGCTATCAGAAGTGAAAATATGTCTGAAAACCATACTTGGGCCGGCCACAACGGGGCTATCAGAAGAAGACTGATGCCCTCCTGACGGACCCTCTCCAGGACTCCCGGGAGCAGAGCGATCGGGGGAAAAGCATACAGGCGAAGCCTCAGCCAAGCCTGTACCATGGCATCCAACCCCAGTGGGGCTGGATGAGTGAGGGAGAACCAAAGTGGACAGTGGGACGTCTCTCGAGACGCAAACAGATCCACTTCCATTGGTCCAACCTCTGCCATATCAACTTCACCACCTCTGGGTGAAGTCTCCATTCCCCGGGCCTCAGCCCCTGCCACGACAGGATGTCTGCTCCCTGATTCTGAACCCTCGGGACATATATTGCTCTAATAGATAATTTCCCCTGGGACCATAGATTAATCTGATGCGCCAGTCTGGATAGAGGGCGCGATCTGAGTCCCCCTTGTCGGTTCAGATAAATTGATGTCTGGGAGGAAGCTCCTCGGAGCCCTGAACACAGCCAACATCTCTAGGCAAAATATATGCCAAACATGTTGATGGTTCTGCCACAGACCCCTGGCAAAGCGGCCATCCATGACCGCGCCCACGCCAGTGAAGGAGGCGCCTGTCGAAACGGTTTTCCGGCGACATGACGCTGCTAACACTGGCCCTTGGGACAGGAACCAAGGTTTCTTCCATATTAATTAGGGAAACGAAGGCATCGGCGCGTAACCCTGATTGTTCGGAACGGATTCCCCCTTGGGGAAATCCCCTTGGCTATCAGCCACCACTGAAGGAGCCTCATGTGTAGAAGGTCCAAAAGGTATTATGTTGGACACAGCTGCCATGAGGCCCAGCAGTCTTAGAAATTGCTTTACAGTGATGGCCTGGCCTAGCTTTATCCCGGATGCCATGGCCCAGATGGACTCGATACACGCGGAAGACATATGTGCCCACATTGTATCTGAGTTCCATACCACGCCCAGAAACGTAGTCTTCTGAGCTGGTACCAACACGCTTTTCTTCGTGTTGAGTCTCACCCCCAAGCTCGGGAATACGGCCAAGGACGACATCTCGATGCCGAACTGCCATTGCTCGAGACTGAGCCAGAATGGGCCAGTCGTCGATTCAATTAAGTGTGAGGATGTCCTGAAGCCTCAGTAGGACCAGAGCTGCATCCATACACTTGGAGCTTTTGTGAGGGGAGAGTGCTAGGCCAAACGGAAGAACCCGAATTTGGTACGCTTCGCCCCCGAAAGCGAACCTCAGGAACCTCCTGTATATTGGAAGGATGGAGCACGGAAGTATGCGTCTTTTAGACCTATCGTGATAAACCAGTCCTCGGACCTGATTTGATTCACGATGAGCATCTTGAACCTGAAGCTCCTCAGAGAACGATTTAAGTGACTCAGATCTAAAATCGGCAGGAACCCTCCATCCTTCTTTGGAACTATAAAGTACCGGCTGAGAAATCCGGACTCCCTGTCTGGAGGAGGAACCCATCATATGGCCTCTCTGACCAGTAAAGAGTATACTTTTTGTTCCATCACCCAATCCTGCTTATACGCAGGACCCATGCAGATATGTTGGGTAAGCGTTTGACACGCTTCAACAAAATCTATTACGGGAACCAGCCCCTTGAGGCTGGTTTCGGGTATTCTTTGAGCATTGTTCTCGACCCCCTGAAGCAGATGACCGGCAGGGATTAGTCGAGACCGATTTTGTAACCATAGTCAATGCCCTTTTTCAAGCTTTTTGGAGCGAACACAACAGTATGCGTTCGCTGGAAACTGATGTGGCCCGAAGCGTTTTGGACGGCGGGCAACCACATAGTTTTCCTGAGGGCTCCGCTGTGAGAACAACCTCAGTTGCTCTACAACGGGGGGGAGGGAAAGGGTCTAATTTTTATTTCAGGTAGAACCTCTTTCCTGAAGCCCTCTTGCCTGAAGGACGGCCCTCAGGTCATCCTTCTGATCAAAAGAGCGAGATAAATTTATCTGTTGCCAAACTCCAGAGGGAGGGGCTCTAGAGGAAGGAGTGGGGTTTATCCCATGACTTAGATAACTCATTATACAAGTCAGGAAAAATAAATAAATCAATAAAAATGGTAAGCTCTGGCGCTGATGTTGTGATTGTTGCTGCAGGAAGTGTTCACTTATTTCCTTTCTTAGTTATTTATTAAGCGCTTCCTGTCTAACATGTGGCCAGTTAATTTTCATCTGGCCACAGCACGGATCACAACACGCTATTAAGCCTCGATGTTGAAGATTTTTTATTTTAACATCGGGTGCTTGTCATGGGCAGAAGAAGCCGCATCGCGGGCTTAGAACCATTCGAATGAGAAAGTGCCGCAGCAGTCTCACTCTCATCAGCAAAATTCATATTTTATTATTTATTTTATTTACGAACCCCACGATCTGAGTCGCGGACCTGAACAACGGAGAACGTGAGCTGGCGAGTCTAATTCACGTTCATCCGCCTCGATGCTGAACACACCCACTCCCTCAGAAGCAGATAGTTCAAACATCAGGTTCTCATCACGGGCAGAAGAAGCCGCAGCGCGGGCTTCTGCACCATGAACGGGAGCCCCAGAACCTTTAAATAGGGAATGAGAAAGTGCCGCAGCAGTCTCATTCTCATCTGCAAGATCCTATCGCGAACCCCGCGATCTGATTCGCCGCGCGCGAGCTGTGTGAATTTAACTCACGCTCACCCGCCTTAATGCTGAACACATCCACTCCCTCAGAAGTGTATAGTTCAAACATCATGTTCTCATCACGGGCAGAAGAAGCCGCAGCGCGGGCTTCTGCACCATGAAAGGGAGCCACAGAACCTTCAAATAGGGAATGAGAATGTGCCGCAGCAGTCTCATTCTCATTTGCAAGATCCCCGTGAACCCCGCGATCTGAGTCGACGCGCCGCCTCAACGGACGCGGGACCCGAACCGCGGGGAACGCGAGCTGGTGAATTTAACTCACGCTCCTCCGGCCGCCTCGATGCTGAACACATCCACTCCCTCGGAAGCAGATAGTTCAAACATCGAGGTCTCGTCACGGGCAGAAGAAGCCGCAGCGCGGGCTTCTGCACCATGAACGAGAGCCTTAGAACCTTCAGATGAAGAATGAGAAAGTGCCGCAGCAGTCTCATCCTCATCTGCAAGATCCCTTTGCGAACCCCGCGATCTGAGTCACCGCGCCGCCTCAACGGACGCGGGACCTGAACCACGGGGAACGCGAGCGCAGTACTGATAGGGAGTGTTTCACAGAGATCACAGACAGCCCCCTCGAGAGCTGCCCGTGAGTGTGTTACACTCCAAAACAATTCACACACAACTGATGCGTGTCCCCACTCGTAATATATTTTGGGCAGGGGTGCACACAATGAATTGCTCACTCGCCATAATATAGTGACTGGATCAGACAGACAACACCAAATAAGACAGACAACAACAGAGAGCGCTTGCTGAAGAGCGAAAGCTAATGTGTGTGTGCGCCGGCGACACTTTTATGCATCCGGTTATGCCGTCACATGTTACGTCACGACGCAACACCAATCAGGATTGGATTAGTTTCATTCATACTTCAGAGGCGCACGCTTAGGGAGCGTCCCCAAAGAGTCGTTTTCAACGACGCAGTGCGAGTTCCCTACGAAAGGGAACACTGCACTTTGTTACCAATGGATAGCATTGTCTCAAAATTACTCAGGAACCTTGAGGTCATGGTGTCACAGATTACAATAGGAGAGAGAGTGTGAATAAAAGACAAATGGGACATGGTATGGATTCAGGATAGCAAACTACTTTATAGTACTAGATCAGTGATAAATCACTCTCTTTGTCTAGCGTATAATTAAGAAAGTTTAAGACAAATGATTCCCATGACATGAATTTTACAACCATCAACTGATATCTCAACCATGATAGCCTTATTAATATATATATATATATATATATATATATATATATATACATATATATAATATTGTGTGCTTTATTATGTCATATTATACATGCTTTTTGGTTGGCATCCTTCTGTCTTCGAGAGACAATGGTTTAGAATCTGCACCCAGGTCAGTCTGTGGTTTGGTTGCAGACTCTGCTATGACTGTAGAGTCCGATACGGGAGCGACAGCACCGCTGGCACTTGCTGCAAGTGTGAGCAGTGGTGGTGTCAGTGGGGGCAAGCTGAACACTTTGCTGCCGACGGGTCCTCTTCTCCTCCCACTGAATTGCTTTTTTTTCTTCGGCTAGAAGGACACCGGTCTTAACGGTGGATCGCCAATTTTCGCGGTCCGATGTCACTGCTTCCAAATCAGCTGGGCAGATGCTGCATGCTTTCAAATCTCGCTTGCAGGCGTCCTTGTAGCGCAGGGTTGGCCGTCCAGTTGGTCGTGTTCCTATGGCAAGCTCCCCGTACAGAACGTCCTTTGGGATACGACCGTCATCCATCCTGCACAGGTGGCCAAGCCAGCGCAGTCGCCTCTGTGTGAGGATGGTGAACATACTTGGCATACCTGCCTGAGCCAAAATGGCTCTGTTTGTAATACGATCCTGCCAGGTGATGCTCAGGAGTCGTCTGAGGCAGCGCATATGAAAGGCATTCAGTCTTTGCTCTTGGCGAGAATATAGAGTCCAAGCTTCACTGCCATAGAGGAGGGTGCTCAAGACGCATGCTTGGTACACCTTCAGTTTAGTTTTGAGTGTCAACAGAGTGTTGTCCCAAGCCCTCTTTGCTAGTCGAGCCATGGCGGTAGCTGCTTTGCCTATCCTTATATTGAGCTCGGTATCCAGGGATAGGTTGCTGCAGATGGTGGAGCCAAGGTAGGTGAAATTCTCCACTACCTCCAGGGTGTGGTCGCCGATAGTGATTGCAGGAGTGGTGTTGACATCTTGAACCAATATGTTGGTTTTCTTGAGGCTGATGGCAAGGCCAAATTCTGTGCATGCATCTGCAAAGCAGGTGATAAGTCGCTGGAGGGCACCCTCAGTGTGTGCGGCAAGAGCAGCATCATCTGCAAACAACATCTCCCGTATGAGTACCCTGCGGACCTTAGTCTTTGCTCTGAGGCGGGCGAGGTTGAAGAGGTTCCCATCACTCCTGGTATGGAGGAAGATCCCGTCTTCGGAGTTGCAGAAGGCATAGCGCAGGAGCAGGGAGAAGAACATGCCAAAGAGTGTTGGCGCCAGGACACACCCCTGCTTCACACCACACCTGATTGGGAAGGGGTCTGAGGATGACTCGCCATACTGGACTGTGCCCACCGTGTTCTCATGAAATGATATGATCAGCTTCAAGAGCTTGGGGGGGCATCCAATCCTGTGTAGGAGAGTGAAAAGGCCAGTCCGACTGACCATGTCGAACGCCTTGGTCAGATCTATAAAGGCAAGGAACAGGGGACGTCTCTGCTCACGGCACTTCTCCTGCAGCTGCCTAAGGGTGAACACCATGTCAATTGTTGACCGTTTTGCTCGGAACCCGCATTGCGACTCCGGGTACACACGATCGGCGAGCAGTTGTAGGCGGTTAAGGATGACACGTGCAAAGGCTTTTCCCGCAACACTGAGGAGGGAGATCCCGCGATAGTTATTACAGTCACTGCGATCGCCCTTGTTCTTATAGAGCGTGAGGATCTTAGCGTCTCGCATGTTCTGGGGTATGATGCCTCCTTCCCAGCATTTGAGCAGGAGGTTATGGAGGTGGCCGAGAAGAGAACTCACTTTTCCTGCCTTGATGATCTCTGGTGGAATTCCATCACTGCCTGGTGCTTTCCCACAGGCCAGTGAATCAATGGCCTTCCCAAGTTCCTCGATGGTGGGTGGCGAGTCAAGCTCCTCCATGATGGGCAGAGGCATGGTATTTCGAATGGCTGTGTCAGTAACAATGTTCTCTCTTGAGTACAGTTCCTGGTAGTGCTCAGCCCATCTCTCCAACTGCTTTCTGCGATCTGTGATGATCTCGCCGGAAGTAGATTTTAGGGGAGCAGTCTTGATGGCGTTGGGACCAAACGCTTTCTTCATGCCCTCATACATGGCTCGGATAGTCCGATACATGCTTTATTATATAAATTATGATGTCATATTTATAGATTTTGACCTTTGCCTTTTTGGTCCAGTCTTTGGCTCTATCCGTTGATATTGTTTACCTCTATAATAAGAGTTGGGCTTTGTTTGTCTGTTTAAAATGTAATACTTAAAGGTAGGGTAGGTCAGAATTGTCTAAAAAAACTTTTATTCAAATTTGTTTAAACTGTCTTTATATACCAATACATAAATAAAATGCAAGTACTCTGAAACAGAGAGTATAAAAAACTGAGTGACTCTAGTGTATTTAATCTTCAATAAACACAGCTCATTAATTCCATTCAGTCCCACCTAAAAACGGGTGCGCGACTGCGCGCACGTGGGCAGAGCCAATAATAGCGGCGGTAGTCATGGCGACGGAGAGTGACAGTCGCGCAAGCCAATCACTTGTTTCGTCCCGAATGGAATTAATGAGCTGTGTTTTTTGAAGATTAAATACACTATAGTCACTCAATTTGTATACTCTCTTTTTCAAAGTACTTACATTTTAATTATGTATTGGTATATAAAGACAGTTTAAGCCAATTTGAAAAAAAAGTTCTTTAGACAATTCTTACCTACACAACCTTTAAAATGTTAATGAAAACCTTATCTAAGTAGTCAAGTTTCATTGTCAAATTTGCAACAATAAAGAATGAACTTTTACCATGGATCAAATCCATATCAATGGTTTAAGTATAATTCATTTGTAACATTAAACTTGTTTGTTTTAAATGAATCCTCATGTTGAAGATATTGGCTGTCAGGTGCTTTAACACAAGTTTGAGTCAGCTTGTATTGTTTCCCAATCACATCTCCCCGTCATTATTCCTATAATCAATAAAATAGCTAAATTCAAATAAAAAAAAATCTGAAAAACTATAAAAACAAGTATGCTGCCATATTGCACCTATTACTGATACAATAAATGTTTGTATGTTTCTTTTAGATTTATGAGCTTTTCATTTTCTTTTGTTTTTACAGTAAAGTGATTGTTTTCACTGATACTTACTGAACTTTAATCACAGGCAGCAGCTTCTGGAGAACCTTCAGTTTTTCAGCTTTACTGTTTTCTCCAACAAATGTATTAATATCAAACGTATCCAGCTTCTTCTCTGATGTCAACAACACAAAAACTACAGCTGACCACTGAGATGAAGAGAGTCTGGCTTCACTTATTGTTCCAGATTTCAGATACTGTTGTATTTCCTCCACTAGTGACTGGTCACCCAGTTCATTCAGACAGTGGAACAGATTGATGGATTTCTCTGGAGAGTCAATGGTCCTGATCTTCTCCTTGATGTACTCAACTGTTTTCTCATTGCTGTCAGACCTTCTTCTTCTCAGTGTCATTAGTCCCTGAAGGAGAATCTGGTGAGACTCCACTGACAAACCCAGAAGGAAGCGCAGGAAAAGGTCCAGATGCCCATTTTTACTCTGTAAAGCTTCATTCACGGCTCTCTCATGGAGCTCAGAAAATGAAACATATTCTGATAAATTGGGTTTAAACCAATCCTTAAATACAGACAACACACCTGGTTTGGTGACTGAGTCAAATACATTCCTGTTGTTGTTTATGAGGCAGAGGTGCACATATAAAGCTGCTAGATGTTCCTGAACACTCAGATGAACAAAGCAGAAGACTTTCGCCTGATACAAGCCTGACTCCTCTCTGAAGATCTGAGTGCACAATCCTGAGTACACTAATGCTTCTGTCACATCAATGCCACACTCTCTCAGGTCTTCCTCATAGAAGATCACATTGCCTTTCACAAGCTGCTGAAAAGCCACTTTCCCCAGTTTGAGGATCATGTCTTCATCTGTCAGGTTCTTCTCATAGTCCTTCTCATGTTTGATGTTGGACTGAAGGATCAGGAAGTGTGTGTACATTTGAGTGAGAGTCTTGGGAATCTCTCCGCTCTCTGCTTCACTCAACATCTTCTCCAGAACAGTGGCTGAGATCCAGCAGAAGACTGGGATGTGGCACATGATGTAGAGGCTCCTTGATGACTTCAGGTGTGAGATGATCCTGTCGGCCAGACTCTGATCACTGATTCTCTTCCTGAAGTATTCCTCCTTCTGTGGCTCATTGAAGCCTCGTACCTCTGTCACTCGATGGACACACTTAGAGGGGACGAGATCGGCTGCTGCTGGTCTAGAGGTGATCCAGATGAGAGCAGAGGGAAGCAGATTCCCCGCAATGAGGTTCGTCAGCAGTACGTCCATTGATTTCTTTTTGTTTACATCTCGTAGAGTCTCATTCCTTTGAAAATGTAAGGGAAGACGACACTCATCCAGACCATCAAAGATGAACAACACTTTATATTTGTCACTACATATTTGCGTTTCTTTTGTTTCAGGGAAAAAGACATGAAGAAGTTCTGAAAGACTGAACGTTTTGTCCTTCATCAAATTGATCTCTCTGAAAGGAAGTGGAAATATGAGCTGGACGTCCTGATTCACTTTGCCTTCAGCCCAGTCTAGGATGAACTTCTGCACAGAGACTGTTTTTCCAATCCCAGCGACTCCCTTTGTCAGCACAGTTGTGATGGGTTTGTTTTGTCCAGGTAAAGGTTTAAAGATGTCATTGCATTTGATGGATGTGTCCTCTGTTGCTGATCTCCTGGATTGTGTCTCAATCTGTCTCACCTCATGCTCATTACTGATCTCTCCACTGTCACCCTCTGTGATGTAGAGCTCTGTGTAGATCTCATTCAGGAGTGTTGGGTTTCCCTGCTTTGCTGTTCCCTCATTCAGACACTTAAACTTCTTCATCAGCTTTGATCTAAATGTGTTGAGGACTTCATGGCTGCAAAATTAAAATTACATGGTACATGTATTACATAAGTTAAATATAGAGATACATATCTAAAGTAAAATGTCTTATTTGTTCTCTGTATCGTGACCAAGAACATATCATAATATTTATGAAATGTGTTAATTATTAATGTGTTTTAATTTTGATCTCAATCAAAAATTCCACACTTTACCTGACACCAGTAAAGTCCTGTAGTTGATTCATAGATAGGTCATTCTTCTTACAGACGGGGTTTGTTACTGCTGATCTTTGTGGTGGGATTGAACTTAAACATCATGAAGAGAATCAAGAATCAGACACTCTGATATTGCTGATATTGTTTATACATCACCTGAATAATTCTATCAACAGTTAATAAGTAAAATGCACTTATTGTCACAATGTCTGGGTGATGTCCCCTGGGTAGCCACTAGAGGTCCTCTTCCCCCACAGGTGTCAGTCACTATTGGACTACAGTCCCCATCACCCTTGTCGGACTCATTATTCATTATCACACTCAGCTGTTCCCATTCACCTTGATAGTGTCTGTCTATTTATACCCTGTCTGTTTAATCACTTGTTCTGGAATCCTTGTTTCATGTCACCCGCTTCCCAGAATCTGTCTTGGTTTGTCTTAAGCCGCGTTTCCACCGCGGGAACTTTCCCCAGGAACTAGGAACTTTGGGGTGGTACTCGGTGTGTTTACACCGCAGGAACCAGGGTCTAAACGAAGTTCCGGGTAAATATTTCCCCCTCCGAAAGTCCCTGCTGGCGAGGTAGTACTTTTTAAAAGTTCAGGAACTTTCAGGGGCGGGACTTGTGCGCTGAACATGCGGATTGGTTGTGTTCACGCCGCATTTTGACTGGAGGACTCCACGCAGCATTCTATTTTAACAAGCATTTTAAAAAATCTATTACGGTTCGTGGCTTCATGCATTAAGAGTTGTCTGTCTGCAAATATGGAATTTAATAAAAAAAATAAAAAAACACAGCTGGACTGGACAGACGACGAGGTTCAGGCTTTATTAAGCGTATTGTAACAGGAAATTTTCTGCGCGTTCGTCCCAGCCATCTCATTCAATGTCCGCAATACATTACAAACACAACTACAGCACAGCTTGACTCTCCTCCATACTTATTATAAATGTGGCGCTCAAAACTGATTACTGTCCGTCGCAGACTGGGAGGAGCAGCCGCGCGCAGTTTATAATCTTCCCGGTACTTTGGACCGCGGTGTAAACGCAGAAAGCAACCGGTCTGGGGCAAAAAAAGTTCCTGGGAAAAAAGTTCCTGGGACAAATTGTTCCGGGTAATTTCGGTGGAAACGCGGCATTAGTGTTTGTTTCTTGTTTTGGACTGAGGCCACATTTACACATAGCCGGGTATTTAGAGAAACGGATATTTCTCCCCCTCCGTTTTCAATAATAACATCGTGCACACAACCCGCATAAATACGCCGTCGAGCGCCTTTATAACTATGCTAAACCTATGGGCGGCAGTGTAGGGAGAAGGATAAAGCCCTGCAAGCCAATCAGAATCCTCAGAATCGACTAGAGAGAACCTAAAACCCCGTTTCTCCCAGTTGACACGACAACATATAACCGGCGTTTTCAGAAATCTCCACTTTGGCCGGAGTTTTTAGAAATAATCGTTTTCTGGGATAAAAACGGCGTTTTCGTGTAAATGACAGGCCAAAACGCAGAGAAATATCTGCGTTTTCCCATCGTGTAAACTGGGCCTGATTCTCATGATTATGACCTTTTGCCTGGCTTGGATTTACGATTACGGATTACCCAATAAACTGCATTTGGACTATCACCCTTTTTGTATGCGTGTCGTGACATTTATTAACAAATCAACTGTTCAAGGGCACAACTGTAATAATACTAAAAACAAAAACTATAAAAAAAGTTTGTTAAGACAAACTTTGTGTTAGCTTGAGAAAGTTTGTTATATATTGTACATATTAAATGAAAGTAATACATTGTTGATTGATTGCTTATAATTTAATGCCAGTTATCAGAGCAATTTTAATGGTGAGAATAAAAGTAGCAAAATATAAAAAGATAAATAAACAAAAACATACAATTACAAAAGTTGTTTTAACTAAATCGGCCTCACTATTCTGTTCATAAAAATCAACAGAATAAAAACAGAGTTAAAACCATCGTATTTCCTTAAATATGCTTTAAAGATAGTGGACTCTAAGAGGCATAAAGGAGGATCTTCAACTGATAACAAAACCTTGTGCCTATTTGGCAATATGTGCAGATGATATGGTCCCAGTGATTATCTGAGTATAAACAATATTTTCTACCAACAACCTGATTAATTTCATAAAGTTTAATTGTATTACATTGATATCATTTGTTGGTCATTTTCAGAGGAGTCATTTTGTAGGAGGTTATCATGGGTTTGAGGTTATAATATATAGGAAATTATTTGAGCTCTGAATATAAGCACCTGCTGCACATTACCTGGAATTTATTCCACAAAGCCCAGGTACCGACAAAAATGACTACAGTCCATTTAAAATGGCCACAAAAGCTGGGTGTTTAAAATAATTTAAGCATATCCTTCAATAAAATGCTATATCTGAGTCCAAGCAAAACAAATTGAACACTATGTAGATATGTCTCTCTTGCATCAGGTGAAGACAACAGTGTGTAGTATGAATATCATAAATGCAAAAACACCATAATATTAAAATGTCAATCACATGATTTTAATTTTTTTTATACCTGAGATCAGTCTGTGTATTGTCAATCTTAAAATTTATTGGATGACCCATAGACCAGTCACTCCTCAAAGACACACAGCTGGGCTCTGATCTCTCCTGCTGAACTGAACTATAACAGAACAACGAAACGTAAAAACAAAACGTTTTAATGAAAAGCACTTGAGGAGGGTTTAGACATTGTTTTCAAGAAATTTTCTTTTAAACACACACACACACACACACACACACACACACACACACACACACACACACACACACACACACACACACACAAACAAACACACACACACATATAAATAGAATGTCACAGTTTTTTTCTAAAGGAGACATCTGTTTTTATTAGCCTATATAAAAGTTTATTTAATGTGTTTATTTAGTAGGCTACCTGCATCCTTTAGAACAATCTTCTTCTCTGGATGTTTGTCTGTCATCCATGATAAAGCTGAACAGTTGAAACAGTCTGATCTCCACTGACTCTGGATAGAAAGGACAAACAAACACAAAACTAATATTAAACATTGTTAAATATTATAATTGATCTGACCAGATCGTGAGTTGGAAATAGAGATCTTTTGAAAAATCATCATATAGCCAACACGACTCACAAAAGAAACCTCGTTAATTTCCTTTCAGAGAAAATATTAATTAATATGGAAGTCTGTAAAGGTCTCGCGTACGCGACCAGTAACTTTGTCAAAATGTATCTATAGCCAACCGATTCACAAACTCCTCCATCTGTTTCATCAAATAGGCTACACATAAATGCCTGTCGACCGTTTGATAAAAGTTTCTATTTAACATCTAATAATATTTTGTATCGGAAGGAATCGTCTGTCTGACTAAAATGGCGAATCATCAGCTTCTTTTACTTTCGTTATTATCTGTGACGAAATGGGCACGTGATTAAACTGCTGAAGTCGCTATAATGTTGGCAGTGTTTAATGGTTGTTGCCCTTATTGGCAGATGACGTGAGTTTAATCACCAGTCAGGTAAAGGTTTACAGTTAATAACTCCAGTCAGTTTTGTGTGCTGATAAACTCAAAACAAACATATTTATTGCATTTGTAGGAGCCACAGCAGATTATTCATACCTGTTCCCGCCAGTAGAGGGCGGTGTGCGCTGTGTAGTGGAAGCGGGCGTTCGAGACAGGCGTGCAGATCAGGTCACCTGTCTATCAGTCAGTAAAACATGTAAACGTTCATCAGCCTATTCTTCCACATCTGACTTGAATAGAATCTATCTAGCACTGCTTTCTTATTATTTAATAGGCTACTCTAAACCACCTCTACATTCCTCCTCCTCTTCACAAATAAACTTAACTCACAAGATTGACCATGAGGTTACTGGTTTAGCTCCAGTCTTCTACACATTTTTTGTGTATAGTTTCAAATAGGACCTACATGTTCCCCAAACTCTGTTAGCAATACATTTAAAGACCTTTTTATATTTCTTTAACAAATAAAATACTGGCACTGGTGTTTGTTCCTTGACTAAAAGCAAATTGTTCTCCCACCACATCCCAGTCATTATAATCTTT
Source organism: Phoxinus phoxinus (assembly GCF_949152265.1). Lineage (NCBI taxonomy): Eukaryota > Metazoa > Chordata > Actinopteri > Cypriniformes > Leuciscidae > Phoxinus > Phoxinus phoxinus. The sequence goes on along the minus strand of NC_136899.1, from coordinate 20,476,275 downwards.
TCTATATAGGTTTCTTGAAGGAAAACATAATTCATTATCTCAAAGTATTCTTAACCTATCGTCCGTCCATGTATTTAACAAACCTATTCTCAAACACTCCATAACTCCATGATGAACTCAGAGGATACAGACAGAAAAGAACCAATAGTGTAAAATTAAGTGTATTTTAATCATTATACTTTTTATGTACAACTGATGCTTTATTCGTAGTATTTTCTTTTGAAATTGTCATTAGCCAAAACCATTTTTTTGTTTTGTTTAAAAAAGCATTGTGTGCCGTGTTTGGTTTCTTCCTATTTCTGATTACTACAATGGACAGCATGCATCTGTATCCCACTCTTAACCCGAATTGACTTTACTAGAAAATTCCAAAGAAACCTGTTGCCTTAAACCATTTAAGTTTCTACACAAAGTGAAACTAAAGAGATCAAGCATAACACATTAAGTGGACGCAGTATCAAGTTTACATTTAGTCTTTACTTAAAATCATTAGTTCGCTTTCTTTCTTTTTTGGGAGTGTACGTTGTATAAATTAGGCTAACTATTTTATGCCACACAAATGTTATATTTAGGTAATTTCTTATATTATATATATATTGAGATTTATTGTAATAAATGCATTCTGTCACATAAATTGGAAGGGAAGAAAATTAAACCATGTTAAAACATGTTTATATTTAAAAATATATAATTTTCATTACATTCATTTCAATCTTCTCCAGTAGTATTTATAATTTTCTAAGTATTCAGTATTTTTTTAAGTATAAGTCGGCTGGTCACATGGTACCTGTTTCTTTTTACAGCACAGATTGGGGGTTGCCCAATCACAGTCGTTCTTATCGACTAGAGACGCTTATTTAATCATTATAGTGAGAAAGTTCCGAGAGTTTCCATTTTTACGACAGCGTCTAACCCATACAATTATATGTATTTTAATCGGTTATGGTTTATAACGCGCATGCATTTTCAAAAAGACAAAACAGTCCCGAATATGGCGTGGAGCAGTCGGGGTTTGAGCCGATGAGCGCCCTCTGGTTGAACATAGAAGGATTGTTTGTGTGACAGTTCCGATGTTTTCCTCTAGTTACGTGATGTAAGGAAGTACAGGACGAATAGTAAAAATAAACAAAAATATGCCCGTGAGTTTGATGTAATGACAAAAAATGGTTTCACGTTATTTTTATTTCTATCGGCCGTCGCCATCGCTACATTTAGGGACGAACAAGAATTCTGTGAGATTGAAAGTGAGTTCGATAAGAGTCACTTTTATAGCAATGTGAAACACTGTGGAGAAATACCACTGGCATTATCACATAAACTACTAGGTAAGATACAGATACGAGTCCCAACATGCTATTTTACACGTTGACTATGTTTTAATCACTTCCTGTGTGTTTTACAGATGCTCTCCCTCTTGATGAGGTTGATGGTAATTGTATTCGTACTGTGAAGAGATGTGTGTTTTCTGAGTCTCAGCCCTCTTCTCTGAAAGAGCCCCTGACACTGGCTGCTGTGTCACAGGTCAATAAACCCATCCACTCACCAAAACTTGTGCTTCTCTGCAGTAAAACCGGGATAGTGTTGCAGTAACTGTGCAGTAACTGTGTATTTATGTAATTTAAGAAACAGAAAAATACAAGTGTACCAAACACTTACAATAGAAACACTTTATCATAAATTAATTATGTCACAAACAGTTCATTTATTGTATTGAGTTAATTACAGTAATTCAGTTCATTCAGTTTTTGTTTTGTTTTTTTTGTCTTGTCAGTTATACTTTTATTAATTGATTCAGTCATTAAGCATTTAATCAGCTAATGAACTCGTGGGCCAATTGGACTCATTTACAGAACCGCCAGTGGTCTGAGGATCACAGTCTGAGAAAACTGCTTTAAAACAAAACTGCACCATGGTACCACCACAGTACTTTTTAAAAAAATGTTGTTTCTGCATATATTCAGGCTCTTTTGTGTATTTCAGGATGTGTTGAGGAATATTTTGGATCTGAATGAGTCTGTGATTCAGAATGAAGAGTTTGTCCGTTGTGTCAGTGGTGGGAAACTGTTTCCTGGCTCTGTTCCACTGGCACACAGATACGGCGGCCATCAGGTAAAACTGACCGTCATTTCAAACCCGACAGCGATGGCATAAGACAACAGAGCAAACATGTCAAACATATGTTATTATTATTATAGTTTGGTTATTGGGCCGGACAGCTGGGGGATGGAAGAGCACATTTTCTGGGTGAATACACAAACAGGTGAAAAAATCATCCCGTTCCATCAGCGTTCAACAGAAATCATCAGTTGCTATTGTCATATGTGACTTTTCTGTTGTAATGTCAACTTTACCATACATTGTTTAAGATTAAAGAATGGAAAGTGTGATCTATACTTCTTGGTTTTTCAGCAAATAGACGATTCTGTCATTTTTTTTTATCTAATTCTCACTTAATGCTTAAACATGTCTGAACAATGACATCTCTCAGTTTAGAACTGTGACATGTGTTAACCGTTAGATAGTGTATTAGAGCGTTACACAATCTCTTTTTTATCCAGAAAAGGTGAAAGATGGGAACTCCAGTTGAAAGGCTCAGGAAAGACACCATACTCAAGGTGAATATCAGTTCCTGCTGCTCAATATTTTTTTATATGCTTTTTAAGTAATTCTGAGATATATTTAGTTGTAAATGATCTTACATTATGACTCGTAGTGTGTGTGTCTCCGTCTGGCAGTAGTGTAACCGTTCTGCTGTATACTGTACATGATGTTTTGTGTGCAGGTCTGGTGATGGACGGGCTGTGATTCGCTCCTCTGTGAGGGAGTTCCTGTGCAGTGAAGCTATGCACTTTCTGGGAGTTCCTACCAGCAGAGCCCTCAGGTACATATGGACATGCACAAGAAGAGTAATATGTGTATTTATCACATTCAAATGTTTGGTGTTGAATATTATTTTTATTTCTACTTTTGCCATTTTTATGCCTCAGTCTGGTTGTGAGTGAGGAACCTGTTTGGAGGGATCCGTTTTATAACGGCAGTGTCATAAAAGAAAGAGGTAAAATACGATCAGATTTGGAAAAATAGAGTAACTAAGTTCTTTATCCGTCCTCAGCTTTATGTGATTGTTCTCTGTATCCATCAGGAGCGGTTGTTCTGCGTCTGGCCAAGTCCTGGTTTCGTATCGGTTCACTGGAGATATTAACCAGAACTGGAGAGTTAGATGTCCTACGGTATATTAACTTTAACTTGGGAGGGTAATATTTTTTTTCTCACTCTTATTTGCTTTTTAATTTAATTTTAATTTTAATTTTCAGGACATTGTTGGACTTTGTAATTAAAGAGCATTTTAAATCTATAGCAACAAATGACCCTGACAAGTATGTGGTGAGTATCTGTCTCTCTGCTGTTTAGTTATACAGTAATACAAGATTATTTTATATTGTCTGACCAGTCTCACTATATTTGAATGGTTGTCATGTTGTGTGAAGGTGTTTTTCTCTAGAGTGGTGAATGAAACGGCACATTTAATCGCCCACTGGATGTCGGTTGGTTTTGCTCATGGTTAGTTTACTCTGCTTTACTTTAGTTATTATCACATAGATTTATCATTATAGATTGAGCTTCATATGCAAAATGCACAACAACATGATCTGACTGCATCTTCACACAGGAGTCTGCAACACGGATAACTTCAGTCTGCTTTCTATCACTTTTGATTATGGCCCATTTGGATTTATGGAATCATATGACCCAAGTATGTTTCTTTGTCTAACTTAAATTTTCATTATATTAGCAATCATCTTCCTATATGTTTAGTTTTTAAGCTTTTTGTCATATAACATCACACACACACACACACACACACACACACACACACACACACACACACACACACACACACACACACACACACACACACACACACACACACACACACACACACACACACACACACACACACACACAAACACACACACTGCACCCTACCCCTAAACCTATCCATCTTTATAAGCCATTTGGTTTATGAGGATACAGGAAGTTGTGTAAGTTGTAATGCCATTATACACATTTGTGTCCTCATAAACAATATACGAGAACACAAATACACACGCCTACATATACATACATATACAATACTGCAAAGGTGTAAAGGTGAAGGGAAATTATATCAATAGTAGCTACTTTAGATCTACTATAAATTTTGTAAATACTTACAGTTTATATACATTGGTTGAGGGGCATGCTGAATTGCATAATATTTTAATCCATTACTTGTTTTATTTTACTTTATTATATTCTAAGTTAAAGTGAAACAGACAGCCATAATAATAACATATAATAATTGTATTGTTAAATGGGTGTTATTGCTACTGCATTGTCTCCTCTGTATAGATTTAGTCCCCAACACGTCTGATGACGAGGGCCGGTACAGTATAGGAGCGCAGGCTAATGTCGGCCTGTTCAATCTACAGAAACTTCTAGAAGCTCTGAAACCACTGCTGACCTCAGATCAGCTTTCACAGTAAGATATCGTTTTATATTTCTTGTTGTTAATGGGAATAAAACGGTAATGAAAACGGTTAATGGGTGATTCGTGTCAATTTATTTACTTCAGATCTCAGCAAATATTGAGAGAGTATCCACAAATCTACCATCAAAGGTGAGCAAGACATTAGACAATATACACTGTGTTCATCTGAGTCGTTCCTGGTCTCATTTTACTGTTTCTGTTATAGATTTCATGAGCTGTTCAAAGCAAAGTTGGGCTTTCTGGGAAATGAAGAAAAGGATTCATACGTGATTGCATTTCTTCTAAAGGTAAATATTAGCTGAATTGTTTTCTCTCTCTAATTGTACTTTAATTAATTCATGTAATAAAGTTCTTTGGCCATTCTCAAGAAATTTTGTCATTTGTGACAGAAAATGTTATTTATTTTATTATTTAAAAAAAGTAAGGAGTCAGTAAGCTGTTATAGAAAGACACACACACACACACACACAGTTTTTCATTTCTATCCTTGTGAGGACATTCCATAGGCGTAATGGTTTTTATACTGTACAAACTGTATATTCTATCCCCTTACACTGCCCCTATCCCTAAACCTACCCATCACAGGAGACATTCTGCATTTTTACATTTTCAAAAATATATAATTTAGTATGTTTATTAACCCATTCCCCTCATGGGGACCGCTGGCTGGTCCCCACAATGGAGGTGATCTCAGGTTTTACTATCCTTGTGGGGACATTCGGTTCCCACAATGTATAATAAACCAAGCCACACACACACACACACACACACACACACACATATACACACTTTAATTATAAAATTATTTAATTATATATATTTTTTTTATTTATTATATATTTAATGGCCAAACTGTCAAAACTAGTTGAGTTCAGTTTGGTGTTAAATCAGTAGTAGATCACACAAATGGCAGCATTTCTGAGAATGACCCATATAATGTTGTCTGTTGTGTGATGTGTTGAGCTAATGGAGGACACTGGAGCAGACTTCACTATGACTTTCAGACAGCTGAGTGAAGTGACCCTGTCCCAGCTTCAGAAGGGATCCTTTGCTCCGGTACGTTTCCTCTCCATTCACTCGCACAGCGGCTGCAATTTCCATAATCATGATTTCAGTGCATTAACTGTGACTGTGTCTCTCTTGACAGTCATTGTGGGCTCTTTCAGACCTCTCATCGCACAAGCATTTCAGAGACTGGGTTCAGCTGTATTTACAGCGTCTGTCAAGGTAATGTTGCTGTAATGTAAACTCGAACTCTTTAGAGGATTAAAAATGAACATAACTGTGTTTTAATCGTCTTCTACAGGCTAATAAGTGACTCAGATGCAGCACGGCAGCACAGAATGCAAGGTATGTTTTTGTGTATGTTATATGATGCAATGTTATATATTATGTGTGTATATATTGTAACAGACTACCGTTGAAATGTTCAGGATTGGTGAGATTTGTTTTTGAAAGAAGTTTCTTATGCTCACCAAGGCTGCATTTATTTAATAAAAAATACCATAAAAACCGTAATTTTGTATTACTACAAGATATTCTTATACTATGAGATATTATTACAATATAAAATAAATTATTATATTTGAATATACAGTATTTGTGTAATTAATATATTTGTTCAGAATGTAATTTATTCCTCTGTTCATTTCTCCAGTCTTCAGTGTCACATGATCCTTCAGAAATCTTTCTAATATGCTGATTTGCTGATCAAAAAACATTTAAAAACAGTTGAGCTGCTTAATATTTTTGTGGAAACCCTGATACATGTTTTGATTAATATAAAGTTCACAAGAACAGCGTTTATTTGAAATATAAATCTTTTGTCATATTTTAAATGTCTGTATTGTCCCTTATAATGCATCCTTGCTGAATAATATTATTAATTTATTTTTAAAGTCTTACTGACTGTACATTTTTAAACGGTAGTGTATGTTTTTTTAACGATGTGTTATGTTGTATTTAATGTTATGTGTAATTTTTCTATTGTTCAGGAGTAAACCCACGGTATGTGTTGAGGAACTGGATGGCTGAATCTGCTATCAGAAAAGCAGAGAAAAATGACTTTTCAGAGGTATTATTACATGTGATGTCAAACTAATATGCTGTCATGATCATGCTTATCATATATCTTAAGAGTATTTGCTTTAATATATTACTGTGGAATGAAGACTTGACAATTATACATACAATGTAACATCTTCAGACAGACCATTATGGCTTGTCTTTTTCTTAGGTGACAGTATTTTTGATGTATTTCTAGGTGGCACTGTTGCAGAAGACTTTAATGGAGCCGTTTATGGAGCAGGAAGAGGCCGAGAGAGCCGGATATGCCAGTAAACCTCCATCCTGGGCTCAGCAGCTGAGGGTCAGCTGTTCTTCCTAACTCAGGGTCGAATCAAAATCACAAATTTCAGCATCACTTGAACCAAAAATATAGTTTATGACATTGTAATCACACTTCCTAATGGATGATCTGATTGGAGGATGTATAGTTCAACGCTACACTCTAAAAAATGCTGGGTTGTTTCAACCCAATTTTGGGTCAAATATGGACAAGCCCAGCCGTTGGGTTAAATTTTTTAATTAAATGTTTAACCCAATGTTTGGGTTTGTCCATATTTTACCCAAAATAGGGTTGAAACAACCCAGCATTTTTTAGAGTGTATATATGTACATATATGCACGTTATATATGAACAATGGACATGGATGTCTTTTGTAAAATTGTTGTTTCTGCATTTCTACAAAAGTGCAAAAAACTTGCATCATGCATCTCGTTTACTCCTGTTTAACAATTAGGCATGCCAAAATCTGTTTAACAGTTAACTTTGCAAAACCTTATTTATTATGACATTCCATTAGCAATTATGATATAGCATATTTGTAATACATATAATCTGATTATGTGCGTAAGTACAAAGTATTTACATATTTTAGTCTGGTGGTGTAATACAAGCATATTGAACATCAAAAGAATTAAAGATGTGTGTCAATGTCACGCCAAGAACTTGTTTGGCGGTCAGTTCCTCAGTCCAACTACAAAAACACGTCAATTATCTCTATCTGTCTTCAAGATCATTGTTGACTGCGCTTTTTCAGCATCGCTGTCATCAGTTCTGACATGAGTTCGCCACCTGGGGGCGCTGTTTGTTGAGGTGTAGTTCTCTTAGGTGGAGCTGGAGGCATTTTTCTGACGGAGCTGGATGGGTGGGCAGCCGGTGCAGGAGCTGGTGGTGGAGGCGGGGGTGGAGGAGGAGGTGGTGGAGCTCCACCTGCAGATGCAAAGTTTTGGGGACCAGGAGGAGGAGGGGGTGGAACTGAAGGGAGGTAATGGGGTCTGGAGGCGGTGGGGGGAGCGAGTCTCCCCCGTAAGGTGCAAAACTAGGAGGCGGTGGAGGAAGAAAGTCAGGGGGCAGCTCGGCATCTTCTGGAGGAGGTGGTGGTGGAGGCAGGTCATCCATGGGTGGAGGTGGGAAGGAGGATTGTGGGAATCGAGGTGGAGGAGGAAACTTGTTGACTTTGGCTGTGCTGGCAGGAGGAGCGGGGGGAGGAGGAGGCAACATGGGGTCGGGTGGTGGAGGAGGCAGGGTTTCCATTAAAGGCGGAGGTGGTGGGAAAGATGTTTGGTTGCCAGGACCCTGAATTATGAAATTACAAGGGGATTAAAACAACTCTAAATGACGGTTCATTACCCTTTGTGAAAAAGTAGTGTGCTTAATTGTACTGCTCTTGAAGTATACTTTATATCTTTAAAGTATATTTAAAAATATTTTTCAGATAATATGTTAATTAAATAAAAGGCCTCTATATGTGTATTTAAAGACAATGCACTTTCATGACTGTTTCTTAAAGGCAGGGTAGGCAGGATTTGTCTAAAAAACTTTTTCCCAAATTTGTTTAAACTGTCTTTATATACCATGTAATGGCATTTTTAATCTTTCCTAATGATTTAACAGATTAATGCTGTATGTTCTCTGTCTGTATTCTGAGTTTTCCTGATGTAACGTTGGTTCAGCTGGAGGGGGGTGTGAACCCGAGAATGATCTGTATCTTAAGTTCCCATGCTGGGGGAAGCTGTTCCTGCTTGTGTAAAACGGTGGGGGTGATGGTTTCCCCTTGCATTATAAAGTAGCAGGGCAGGAGGACAAGAGTGTCTGTCTGTCTCTGACTCTGGCCTGGCAGCCTGGCTGCAGGGCTGGAGTCAGGCATTTTCTTGCATGAATAAATTACTTTTCTTTTTAAGTACAATTTGGATCTTGACGTCTCTTAGCCTGGGAATGCTGAGTTTAGTAATTGTTTTTGCCACAACAATTTGGTGTCAGAAGTGAGGATTCCGTGAGGAAAATTCTTCTCCTGGTCCTGAGACGGATTTGACGGAGTGAATCGCCCCAGTACCAGGTACTGGTCTCATACCTCGACGGTTTGAGAAATAGAGCTCAACAGGTTACGAGAGAGAGAGACAACTCCTGATTTCAGGGCCAGAGAAGAATCCTCACCGGGATCAGAAAGAATCCGTGGCATTGTATCTCAGCTCAGGTAAAAAAGACAGCCAAATTATTATTTTTCTTCTCTTTTGTTGGGTGTAGGATTGATAGGCTAACTGTGAGTGAACCATATTGGCTGAGACTGTTTCTTTGGTGCGAGCAGAGTTTTTTAAGCGGGAAATTGACCTGAGGAAGTCAAGTCAATTTTCTGAAAACTAGCTCGTAGGTGGACGGAAGAGCCACAGCTGATTAAGTAAGTGAACGGAAGAGTCACAGCTGAATACAGAGCATATTTGCTAAAACCCGTCTGATTTTGGGTTAAGAAGTCAGATCTGTTCGAAGACGTTTGGACAGATTAATAAGACGCGCGTCGAAAATAAAAATCCAAGAGAGGAGATTCAGCCAAAGATGGGATCATCTAACAGTAAGCTAGATCATTTTTACACACCAGTTTTTTGTTAAAAAGAAGAAATTATGGCCAGAAAACGCATGCAAGAAATTGGGAGAACAGATATTTGTTTAACAAAAGGCTTTTTATAGTTGTGTTCAGCATCTGTGTAAAACTGTGAACAGACAGAATTGTTGAACTGAAGAAGCAGGTAGAATAAAAGAAGAATTGTTGAATTGAAGATGAAAGAGAAGGAACTGAAAAGTAGCAAAGGATAGTAAAATAGAATGTTGTTGAGAGTTGTTGAACTGAATTGTTGGATTGCAGATAAAGAGAACAGAAAGAAACTGAAATGTAGGGATAGAAAATAGAATGTTGTTGAGAGTTGTTGAACTGAATTGTTGGATTGCAGAAAAAGAGAACAGATGTAAGAAGGAAACTGGAATGTAGGGAAAGATTGAAGATAGAAGGAACATGGAATGTAGGGAAAGATTGAAGATAGAAGGAACATGGAATGTAGGGAAAGATTGAAGATAGAAGGAACATGGAATGTAGGGATTGATAGAATTCATGGAACTATTTATGATCGCCTGTTAAGTCAAATTAAGTTGAAATGGTATGAAAAGTGAGTTTTTTTTTAGATAAAAATAAGGCATTGAGTATGATTAACAGGGATTAACATGAGGAATGTTTCATTAAGCAGAATGGGCAAAATTCTATATGTCAGTGTTAATTATGATGTGAATGTGCTTTATTGTATTAATGTTAGGAAAACAAGGGCATTGAAGAATAGATTTCCATATGTTTATAACAGAGTTTATAAAAGATTTGAATGTGCAGGCAGCTATGAGAGATGTCTGTGTAATTTAGGGACTGAGATATGAATGATATTGTGATTTCTGTGAAACCGTCCTGATAAATAATAATGAGACAGAAGAGAGCAAATGCTGTAAACAGGTGAAGCTAACTGATTTGCAAATGATGCTTTTGTAAAAAAGTTTGATTCTGATTAGAAAAAAAATAGAGTTATGTTACTATGATTTGGCTATGTAATTGAATTTGCAACTGAGATTGTATTATAGCTCTGTTTTGCATTGCTGAATGGGATGTTGCAGTGAATGGGGAATGTATTTTGAAGGCAGATAGTAAACAGAACAGTGTGACACAGGCTAAAGTGAAACAAATAGTTCAAAAGAGCCTTTGAACTTTTAGTGTAGGTAATTGTCTTCAGGAAAGATAGAGATCATTTACCCACAAACAAAGAATTTTCGAGTGAGGACAGTAAAACCCCCGAGAGTGAGGGGGAATTTAGAAGACTCAGGGGAATTTAGAATTGTATTTTATTTTACTCCATAGATCTAGTTTACGGGAACTGAGATTGTAAAAGAATACAGAGAATTACTATTTTGATTGAAGTTGCAACTGAGAGATTGTATTGCTGTTTGCTTTCCTGAATGGGATAGAACTGCAAGTGGGGGTGAATTCGGAGGCTGGCCGTGATCAAACAGTAAAGTGTTTTATTGTGGTCATTTAGCAGTAGGCTGCATCTAAATGATGTGAGAGTGACGTGTATTAATGTAGTGTTAATGAAACAAAAAAAACTTGTCTTAACTTCTTCAGACATTGTGTGGTGTTAAGCATGTTTATCTTCTGGAATGCATGTCTGTTTTTTTTCTTAAGGCTCGCTCATAGCAAAAACACATGCTACTGGGGAACTTTTAACACCTTAAGCCACGGGAAACTTTTCAGTCAGGAAGGCACAGAAGGTCATTTAACCATAAATGAAGACCCCTAGGTGTGAAAGACGATTTGGCCTAGGAGGGGAGGGTTAGATCTGGTTGTATTAGAATAAACAGAAAATTACAGAAAGAAGATCTGAAGAAGGCTATAAAATGATTGTCTTTTAATGAAACGCTTAAAAAAGGTTCTAGATGATCATAATTGCAGATTGATAAACTCATAGAAGAGAAAATATGGAAGTAAGATATTAAAACTATGGTAATTTGAGAACATGACAACTAAAATTTAGATGAAATTTGAAACGTTATTGAGACTCAATAATAATTATTTGTTCTCTAAAGAATCAAATAGGCTACGTAGAAGCAGTGTTGAGGGATTAACAGTTGCTAAAATGTAAAATGCGTAAAAAAAAGGCATTTGAATAAATAAAAGCTTGTTCGTATTGACTATGAAAGAAACTAAAGCTGATGTGTTGAGTTTAAAAGATAAGCTTGTGATTTCGCTGAAACAGTCAGTGCAACAGACACTCATTCTGAGTAGGAATTTATAATGTCTTAATTCCCTATATGGGCAAAAGAAACCTATAAAAATCATGCTTGAATTGAAAATGCATTTAATTCAAGGAAAAGATTGAGTAACGAAGGAACTAATACATAAAATAAGATATTGTAATTAATTTATTGTTACATTTTGTCTAAATTACAGTCTTAGAAGGCTGTTGAAAAGAGCATGTGTTTAGAGAAAGCAGCAGTCATGCGTGTTACGAAAGACTGCTTGAGGAAGGATTGACATGTTTTCTTTCTGTTATGGTCAGCTAAAAGAAAGCTGAAGCAAAGTAATGATAATAAAATAAAAAACAACACAGCTGACTTTTGTAAAAAAACAAATTAATAGACATGTTTTGAAAATGGTTAAGAGGCCATGTAAATTAGGTAAAAGCTACAGAAAATTTAAGTTTTAAAATCTGATTTAAAATGTACATTTTTTTAGAAGAAAAGATATGAATACGAAATATGAGCAATTCATAGTCCGATGTGTGTATGTGTAAATAAGTAAGTAAGTAAGTCATTTATGATATAAAGTAGATTTTAATGAATTTCTAGATCAGTTTAAGTTCTGATGGAAGTTGGAATTGTGGAGTTGTATCGGAATCCATCATGAATTGAAATAAAATAAGTTATAGATTTGACGGCAACAATACAGTAAAAAATTGGCTAGATCAACATCAAATCAGTGAGAGAGCTTTTAACAGTTGTGTGAACAAAGGGCGAGAATGTTGTTCGACTGACAAAAGAAAGTCTGTGAAGAAACAACTGACCTGATGGAGACGGTTGATGACTTAAAATGTTTGTAAATGACTGAGAATTGAAACTGAGTTGAGAGTGAGGGCCATTTGCGTTTCGGGTACTTTGATGGGAGGACGAGATTGTGGCTTGGAGTGAAGAATGCAACGTTCTGTTTGGGAGGCAGAGAAAGATGTCTGGAGGACAGTGTTTAGTTTAGTGAATCAAAACACAATTATGTTAATTTGATGCACAAGTAAGATGGTGCATCAAAAATGGGGAATAGTTTGTGATGGTTTGGGATTTCCCAAAGCCATCTGTGTTCCCAAAGCCATCGCACAGGTGGAGCAATGGATGTTGAGATTGAGTAAATCTCAGAATGGTTTAATTGAGTAAAGCCCTGCAAGAAGTCATTCTTCTCCCTAACAAAAGTATGTAAAGTGTGCTAATAACAAGTAATGTTTCAACAGGAAACCCCTAGGGCGGATACAGCAGCACAGCGGACACACAGAACACATGTGACAATAACCTTAACATTTGTTTTTTTCTTTACAGAGAATGCAGACTTTTGGGCACATGGCATGAGCAAAGAAACACACACACACACACACACACACACACACACACACACACACACACACACACACACACACACACACACACACACACACAAACAACTGATCAGATAAGAGCCTTTCAAAACCCAGGGGGGTCAGGGGGGGCCAGAAGGACCATTTGTTTTAAAACCAGCTTGATCTTGTCATACAGGAGTGAACGAACAGGGCAGACTGTGCCCAATGAAATAATGGCTATGGATGAATTTGGCTAGCTATCCTGGCTTATTATTGTGAAAGAAAGGTGGGACACCTGGGCAGCGCATAACTTAAAAAATTTATTTTGCAGAATGTCAGGATGGATTGGATCAAACAGAATTGATTCTGTTCCAAATGTATAAATGTTATTTTGTTAACATGAGCAAAGTGGGTTGAGTGTGTTTCAGGGGAAAAGGACTATGAGTGCAAGAAATCATCTGGTGATAATGTTTCAGGTTGATGATTCCACAGGTCGAATCAAGAGGGACGACCGACTAGACAAGCAGTCACTAACAAAATCACTTAAGGTCTTCGTTCGCAGGTGACAGCAGAAAGTAAATGTTTTATTCCAGTGGGGGTACGGTCATGATCTAAGGGAAGATCTTGTTAGAATCAGAAAATGATTGGAGAGTGTGAGACCTGAGTCCAAACTTCTCACCTTAGACTAAACGAACAAACACATGCCAACGCGAAGAATAAAGTGAGGGATAAAAGGCTTGTGTTAGTAACAGCCTCCATTACGTACGAGGGAGAAAGACGATTTGACCAACTAATGGTTTAGCAGAAGAATCTGTTTTGTGATGATGTTGATGATTTTATTTGATTGATTCAAACTAGGTATTGATTTGATTGGTGAAAATGTAGAAAATCTATTAATTGATGTGTAATAAGCAAAAAAGACGGTCCATAATGGAAATATTAGAGTAAATTTTGAAAAAACTACATTGGTTAGAAGGATGAACAAAATTATGCAGACGATTCGAGTAGCGGAAGTTACAGTGAAATGTATTAATTGAGTTAAGATATGTTTTTGTTTTTCTTTGTTTTGTTTTGTTCTGTTTTTGATTTTCTTTTGTTTTTCGTTCTGAAGACGATGAAATGTAAAAAGGCTTAAAAGCAGCAGTCATGCGTGTTACGAGATGACGTACAAGGACAGGATTTGAAATGAGGGGTTTTGTTATAATTTTTATTATTTTGTATGTTTATTCAAATCAACCAGGGGTGTTGAATTGATATGGTTTTCATACTATGACAATCTATACAATTTCTTGTTTATACTGGAGTGAATGCAGGTCCGAATTCGGGAATGCGGTGACAGAGCTTACCCATTTAGCCCTGCTTCAGTTAATATTTAATTGCTTGATACTTCAACAAGGTTCAAGTGATTAGTTATACGGAAAATTGTTCGTTTTGTTTTTCTTTGGATTTACTTTATCACTTAAGTAATCATTTGTCTCACCAAGTTCTTTTAAAATGTATGTCAGTATTTCTCATTTTAACTGAAGTACAACTATTTGTATCCTCATTAATGATTTTGAAACTTTTCTGAAACTTATTTGATTTTTGTTTATGTGTATTTTGTCCATTTGACTTGCAACAATGTTTTTGGACATCAATTCAATTGAATCTCTGTGTTTGGTTACACTGAATATTTTGCTGATACTCTTCATGAAATGATGTTTTAAACTAGCAGTTGTTGTTTTGTTGTAATGAACTTTATTTGAGTGTTTCCTGAAATAGTGTAAGAACTTGTAAGATCTTCTTTATCATTCCTTGACCATATTTTTTTTAAGTAAATCAATTTAAGGGCTTTTGCCGGAGAATAATTTCAATCTGACCATATCAATCCTCTGACCAATGACAAATGACATGTGTCTGCTTTTGCTGTTCATTGTGCTAGATGTTCTTTAATCACAGGATCCCTGCAACCCAAGTTCACATTCTGTATCCTTCTCAGAAAGAGGAGCCAACGTTTGCTCCCAGATTCAGTGCCTGTTCTTGTGCAGGTATTCGATGGATGATTTGCATAACGGTGCAACCCAATTTGATAGAGTCTCCTCATGCAGGGCTGGATGGTGAATAAAGACTGAACAACTGACAAACTGTTATTGCTACAAAGCTTGGACGAAAAGTCTGAAGATGCAACTGTACAAAACAGAAAGATGGACTGTGTCACCTTTGGACTCCATGTGTGTGGCCAACGGGACCAATGGGAAATTGTAGGATTGAAAATAATCCAAGATATTTGAAATGAACAAAGACATCTGCTTTACTGTTTTTGACAACCTATTTCCATAATGACAATTTGGAGTCTGTAAAGGCACCGAGGTGCTGATAGTTATCAAGGCCTGTAGACCTAAGATGTATGTATTTTGGGGGTATGAAATTGTCCCACCTTTGGTACAATGGGGAAGTTGTAATTATCTGATTGGTCAGTTTTGAATGTCTCACATTTGGGTTTTAGTCACATGGTCACGGAAGGGATAAAAGAAAGATTGAAATGAAAGGTATAAATATGATGAAATGACGTAAAATTGTTGCGTTTATTTGGTTATCAGATAATGATAAAAAGGGAGAATTTGTAATGGCATTTTTAATCTTTCCTAATGATTTAACAGATTAATGCTGTATGTTCTCTGTCTGTATTCTGAGTTTTCCTGATGTAACGTTGGTTCAGCTGGAGGGGGGTGTGAACCCGAGAATGATCTGTATCTTAAGTTCCCATGCTGGGGGAAGCTGTTCCTGCTTGTGTAAAACGGTGGGGGTGATGGTTTCCCCTTGCATTATAAAGTAGCAGGGCAGGAGGACAAGAGTGTCTGTCTGTCTCTGACTCTGGCCTGGCAGCCTGGCTGCAGGGCTGGAGTCAGGCATTTTCTTGCATGAATAAATTACTTTTCTTTTTAAGTACAATTTGGATCTTGACAGAATCACATGTAATAAAATACCTAACTTTATCATTATGAATATAAACAACTAACATGGCTGTTTTGCATGTAAGAGCTTCCACGATGAAAGCACTGTTGACTCTGATGAGGACTACACTCCGGAGACAAGCATCGTCGGCTCAGGGACAGGTCCTTCCTTTCCTTGTTTTTGCCTTCGCTGACTGTATATGCAGGTACTGGGAATTTCGACTGCTCTTTCTCTGCCATAATTGTGATTCTTCTTAGCTTCCGTGCCTCTTCCCCTCCTCGAGTCAAACGGGTGCGCGCATGTGGGCAGCTTCTGCAGCAGCAGGGGTGGTAGCCATGGTAGCGAGGGAGAGTGACAGTCGACCGTTAATGAGGTAGAAGAACTTTTTAAAAAATTATACAATTTTTTTAGACAAAGTAGACAGCTCACAATAGGACCCAACACAATACAGCTACAATTTACAGTAAATATTTGCATTGTAAACTATAATTTATAATTTGCCAACTTGTCTATACAATCATTATCTATTTTGGTTTTTGGTGTGTGGCCTGGTTTCTGCTCACCTTTGCAATATGTATCCCAGTCACCCACAGAGTCATGGTCACCTCATCATCACAACACAGATACTTGATGTATTGGGATTCTTTTTGAATTTGAGGATGCTGAAAGCAGATCACAGTGACCAACATGACATAAACCTGATATACACACCTGAGAAGGCCAAGATAATAACGCTTCATTCAGTCGTATCCCCTATTGTTTATCCTGTCATTTCTCCATAGATTTGTGGAACCATTCATTTTTCAGGGGTTGAATCTTTAATCAATGTTTTTTGTTGTTCTCAAAACAACAAAAGGGTTGGATAACAACTTACTAGGGTATTCAATATTAGTTCATGCTTTGCTAATATTAGTTTTTCTCCAAATGGACAGTTGGTGATATTAACATTGTAATGATTACATATTCTATTGAGCTGCAGTTGCATAGCAGAGACAGTGGATGGCACACTAATATCACAATTTGATTGCCAATGCCCCTCATGCCACACTTTAGGATTAGCCCAAAATATTGCTAAAATGAACCACAAAAAGCTTGTGCTTTATAATTTTGAATTATTGCATACATGAAAAGAATGCATGTCCCTTTTCTGTTTGAGTCAGGGTTTAATTGTGCATGTATTTCATTTATTGCATTTCATTTTCAAATTGCTTGACAAACATAAATTACAGCCCACCCTAAGGTTAGCAAACATACATTGTATTTTTTTTCCTACTATGGCAGTCAATGGTAACAGTTCACTTTTTGGTTACTGACATTCTTCAAAATATCTTCCTTTGTGTTCAGCAGAAGAAAGCAATTCATACAGGTTTGAAACAACTTGAGGGTGAGTATATGATGCCATAATTTTCATTTTAAAGTGAACTATCCCTTTATGACTTGCTGTAACCGTAACCTGCCATATAAAATTATAATTTCATTATTTCCAATATTTAATATTTCTATATTCAAAATGTTATATTTAAAACATTAATTTCATAACATTATTATTGCAGTTGTAATTTCAGTGCAAATTTACATTCATGAAAAAAAAGCACGTGTTGTGATAATTTGTTGTTGGACTTTGGATAGTTTCTAAATCCCATAGAATGGACTGTGTGTCTGTCTCTCAGACATATTTTCAATCTATAGCCTAATATCGATATGGTTTAATCATTTGAAAATGATATGTTGAGTCTGAACATTACACTTCTATAGGCCTGTGCTAAGACCTGATTGACTGCATTGAAGTCCACATATAAAAACTCTAAATTATATCAGATTAAGTGACAAACCTTTTCAGTTTTCTTTTTCCTATGAGGGTCTAAAGTCCTGAGATAATCCCTCAACTCCCTCTGAACAGACTAGACCATTTTTCTCATTAAAATATAATCAGGTATATCTCTTAAAAATAACAGATTAAATGAATTATAAGTCACATTTCGAATGGCCTTGGTAGCAATTGATAAACTGAGACATGAGGGAAAACTGAGATTTATGGATAAAATTTAATAGGTCATGATATAAAACAAAACAACAGAAATGAATGTTTGATGAAATCATCCTCGTCAATATTTGCTGGTAACATATTCTTTTAAAATACAACTATTACTCTTCTGCACATTCTTGTCCTAAATAATAAATTACTAATATACACTGTTTATATCTTGTTGATTAAAATAATCTAATTGTCATTGAATATTGGAAGTTACACCATCAACATTGTAATCAAGCAGTGCAATATCTAATCAATAACAAAGCAATTTTTCAGCACATTTTACATTTACATGTGATCATTTAGCAGACACTTATCCAAAGCGACATATAAATGAGGAGAGCAATAGAAGCAATAAAACCAACAATATGCAAGTGATGCGACCATTCCCAGTTTAGTCTACAAAATCAGACCCACAAAAAGATCCAAACAAGAAACTGCAGTGAAGTCTCACTCACACACACACACACACACACACACAAGAGAGTGAGATCGCTGTGACGTCTCGGTGTCTTCAGTCTCTATTGACTGTGACGCCTCTGTAGCGGCTCCTTATTCACCCTGAGGAAAATACAATAAAACACACACACAGTCACATATGGAGGATGAGACACACACAGTCACATATGGAGGATGAGACACACACAGTCACATATGGAGGATGAGACACACACAGTCACATATGGAGGATGAGACACACACAGTCACTTATGGAGGATGAGACATTACTACGATCACATCAGTGGATTCATTTCAGAACAAACACAGCCAGAGATACATACAGCGTACATTAATATTGCAGCCAGAGATATAAAGGTGAGGAGAGCATCTTTTTTTCATTTAGTACTGTCCGTCAGAAGCGAACACTTCCCCGTTTCACAGAAGACAAAATAATTACAATTGATCCGGTTCATGCAATAAAAAAAAAGTGTACACACCCCAGCTTTTAATGCATTGTGTTGCATCAGTAAAAAAAAAATTAAGGTTATAATTTTTTTTCTAAAAATATATCTGTGTAAAACTGATGTTGTTACAAATAATATGCAGAGGAAAACCAAGTCCCATGTTTGATGGACCCTTTGTGTTACAAACCTTATTAGTATTCCAAAGTATTCAACATTATTTAGATTAGGTTACAAAGTTTGTGTAATCTGACGAAATATGTTACAAATTACTGCATTTTGTAATCTGTAGTAAATAATCTACTTACAAATTAGTGTCTCCAGTTTATAATGTGGATCATTCTTCAGATCAGAGAGAAGCTTCATGTCTGAATCTCCTAGTTGATTCACAGACAGATCCAGTTCTCTCAGGTGTGAGGGGTTTGATCTCAGAGCTGAAGTCAGAGCAGCACAACCTTCATCTGTGACTCCACAACAACTCAACCTGTAGAGAACAACGACACACTCTTCACTCTCTCAGATCAGATCAGTTTAACACAAGGGTCCGCAGCCGCACTGCAGGGGTCTGTCAATTAATGTTTGATCACAAATATTTTTTGTAAAAAAAATTAAAACATGGGTAAAAAAACATAAGCATATATAAGAAATATAACTCTCAAATGAATGCAAGAGCACCCTCACACAACCTTCCTCTGTGACTCCACAATATTTCAATATAGAGAACAATGGCGCTGTGTAAAATAACCATTTTATTAAAGAATGCAATGTGTGATGTGATTTGAATGTAGCGGCAAGCAACGCCACTATATTATACACTGTTTTATTAATGATGCCGGTTTTCCATGTTGAGGAGAAACTGAGGGACAAATAATGCAGTGCTGTGACTATGGAGTGATAGAGAGATAACATTAATAACACCTGAAGTGTAACTTTATCAATTAAATGTACTATATTTTAGTTCAATAATATTAATTTAATATTTTGAGGAGATTTGGTACTAAATAATATTTGTCCAATAATTATGATCCATTAATGGCCATTTAAAATAATATTAGCAAATATGTTTATATTACAATTAGATTTCATGCTTAGCATTCAGCATGCAAATATATGCTATTGCTAATTAATAGTTTGGTAGCTAGCTAATGCAATCTTATAATTCAGTCATGTGACACAAAAATATAAGAAATTGAATGAATTAATCCAGTTAGAGAACCATATTAAAATCACTTTAAAACTTCTTAATTGGGTTACTTGGAAATGACTTGATTCCATGATGTGGACATTATGTGAACAAATTATCTTTGTTTAACTTAATTGGTTCATGTGGAACCGATGTGCATGATTAAATCATTTAAAATCCAACACACGTTTTCAGTGCATTGTTTTCTGTTTTGTTTTTTATATATATAATTTTGGATTTACTGTAAATCCTTAAGAATGTCAAAATTGAAAAGTGGAAGATTAATCAGTTTATTAAAGAAATTTTAATTATTAGAAGAACCTGAAGCCCTTTGGTCCCTGATATTATTATTTTTTCTATTTCTGTTTTATGCTCTGTTCTTTAGGACATTTATTATGGTTTTGTTTTTCCTTATTGTAATGGTATTTACTGCAATAAAAACCGTTGGCGTTACTTCCGCATTCCTCGATTCCTATGGAAGTCTATGGGTGTTGTAACGCTGTCAGTTCAAAAACACTGTTGTTTTAATATAACATTTATACTTTGTGTATTTGTGTAATGTTTTGTCTTGTTTGTGATGTGGAGTAAATATATATGCCGGGAGAACATTTATGTTTTAGGATTAGCATGTTGAATCAAGCATTGGCTCTCCTGTGATGTTCACTGGTTTAACTGAATATTTATTTAATGTGCTGAAGTAAATATCACTTGTAATTTATTGTTTAACTGAGTGTCTATGAATCACACATAAAACTACTGGTTTTGGTTTTCCTGGTCAACCTATAATTGTAGAAAAAATGAGCTCTCAATAAAATGTACTCAATTGTCTCTCATTTGTGTTGTGTGGATTCAGACCCGAAAACAAGCTAGGGTTTAACAAGCAAAGTTGGTAATCATTGAGTAAAAAAAAAGTTAAAAACTATTACATTACCAATAAAGAATATATTTACCAAGGACAAATATATATGTGTTTATCAGAGAGTTCATCTTACCTCAGTGTCTCCAGTTTACAGTGAGGATCCTCCAGTACAGCAGAGAGCAGATGAACTGAATCTCCTAGTTTATTCCCAGACAGATCCAGTTCTCTCAGGTGTGAGGGGTTTGATCTCAGAGCTGAAGTCAGAGGAGCACAACCTTCATCTGTGACTCCACAACAACTCAACCTGTAGAGAACAACGACACACTCTCTCAGTTCAGATCAACACGTACAAGCCACAATTATACACTATTAAATATGTCTAAATTTTCATTGGAGATTTATCACAGTCATAAAAAACTTTCAACACCAGTGCTCCAAAAATACCAGTTTATATTGTCAGTTTAATAATAGGAGAAACACAGAGGAAAGATAATCTTCTTTTGTTGTTTGTTAATTATTGATCCTGATGTTGTGAAGGCTCAAACAAAACCAACTTTTTCAATGATTTCAGACAGCAAGACAGCATTGATTAAAGTTTATTATGGGGCAAGAACATTTTTCGGTAACACTTTAAAATACGGATCCTTCGTTAATGAATAACTACACAGGAACAAATGAGTAACACAATGTTAACAATCTAGTAACTACAGTTAACTAACAAGTAACTCTGATTAACGAATTAGTAATTAATAGCACACAGATTTAAGTGGTAGTTCACTAATAACTAATCAATAACTACTATTTTTCAATACTTCCCAGAGAAATAATGAAAAAAAAATCACAATTCATGCAAAACTTAATAACTAATGCAGGAAAAATTACTAGCACTAGATTAACATTACTGCTAGATACTGTACACTAATTGTAAATATGTAATAGCGTAGCAGACTTATGATTTGGGAAAGCTGTCAATAATTAGCCTATGCACTGCTGTCTTTTAGAGAACTATTCATAAACTAAATAATTTTTAAGAATTGTTTTTATAAATGCACTTGTCTGGAACACTTACCCTGTGGCCGATTTTCCGGCATTCCTCTGGACTGGCTTTGAATAACTAGACTCATCATGGTGAGTACTGGAACATACTGAGTCATCAGCCATCCAAATACCAGTTATTTTATTATTTTACCTACTTCTCAAAAGTGTTTTTATGTATGTCTCTTTGCTCATATGTAGATATATATATATAAATATGTGTGTGTATATATATATCCTGTGAATGATTAGATGATTCTACCCTTTCGGGTTGGCTCTTCATTAGTAACTACAGCATGGAATCATGATAACTAGTAATGACTCAAGTGTTAATGCATACTTCTATAGGAATTATTAATTATTTGGATCCGTATTCTAAAGTGAAGATCATGTTAACTAACTAGTAATGGCTCAAGTGTTAATGCATACTTCTAAATACATTTTCTAAAACTATAGTATTTAAAAGTTCACAAACAATATCTCATACGCTTGAAATGACTTGTGTTTGGTATTCCTATAGAAGTATGTAGTAACACATGAGTCATTACTACATAGTGGCGAGACGGATCACAAAACTTATCACGGATCCGTGGTTTGATTAAAGTCAATTTTATTTTAAAATGATTACTCACTCACTCTTGAGCGTCTGGCGCGAGTGATTTCAATGTTAAGTCAATGTAAAGACGCGTTTATGCGCGTCTAGAGGTCCTGGGGCGCGGTGTTTAGCGCAGCGCGGTGTTCAGCGCGGCGCGCTAGACGCGAGCCTCATTCACGCGTCCAGTTTGCGCGAATGAGGCGAATTGCTATCACAGATAATGTATTTTCTATCATTTCACTGTAGCTCAGCATCGTGATGTAAAGTTAACGTTACTGCATGATCACAGTTCATATGTGTGGGGAAAGATAAGCTATTAGAGTAAAAATATTGCGTTAGGCTACTTCAGTTAATAAGAAAAAAAGATTTTACAATTCCTGGAAATGCAGTGATGAAGTTCATGTTCTCATGATTTATTTTTATGAATAAAAATGTTTCAAAACATCCCCCCCTCTTTTTTTTACAAATCGCACCCTGCTACTAATTACAATATTTCATGTTTTTCACAGTCAGTAATTCATACTGTAACATTCGTTTGTTTGTTGTCATGTTGCAGTTTGTTTGAAATAACACACCTGTTCGCCTGAAGGAAAACTCGACGAAGTGCTATTAGAAGACATCCTGTCAACGCTTTTGGTACATATCGCCTACCGTAGATGCAACGCGCATTTGAAAAGCGAGGCGCTGGAGAGCAAAATTAGTTTGAATGCAAAATACGAATTCACCACTAGATGGGAGTAATTCCTACATATTGTCCCTTTAAGTATAATGCCATTTTATGGATATTAGCCTTCTGTATAATATTTAATACACAAATATCTATGGCCTATAAATTATCGATATGACCAAAACTTTGCTGAAAAACCTCTTGCTTGCTCTACTTCATGCCTTCAGTCCTCTTGATTAATAGTTTATACTTTATACTTAAAGGTTCTCTAAGCGATCCTGGGTGACGTCACTTCTTGTTGACGTTCGAACTATTGTCAAACAAAACGGAGGCTAGCTAGACCCTCCTTCCTCCTCATCCGCGCACTAACCCCCCAAACCCCACCCCACATCATTCTTGTCGGTTATTGGCTGGAACACTGTTTGTTATGTTTCGTAGTGCGGGTTAGCCCAGTTTGTTTTTGTTGCTGTTTGTGGAGCCTGGGGTGTCTACAGAGACCGCGTTTTTTTTAGAGTGTGTTCAGGAGACAGACAGCTAGCGGATAGTGAGGAGATATTTGCTGTATGTGACAAAAAAATGCTTGGCCTAAAAAATGCGTGACATCGCTTAGAGCACCTTTAACAAATAAAGCATTCAAAGTCATCCTGTAGCGTAAGTTACCATGGCGATGGAACCCGCTAAAAACCAATCCACTTTCTTGAGCTCGAAAAAAAGAGAGTTTGCTCAAAATCATCTCAAACTTACAAGGGGAGCAAATGAAACTGGCTTCATTTAACAGGCCACAGAAACAGTGGGAAACACTAACAACCACCACTCACTGTAACTCTGACGTGCTCCTGGAGAGCTTCATTTGCTGGCTCAGGTGTTGGATCAGGGTTGGGTCTGAACTCTGCAGATAGGTACTGTAGATCTCCAGCAACAGTTTTGGGCGCTCCAGATTTAGATTAACGAGATAGACACACGATTTACGTTACCTGCTTCTGTGCATCAAAATTATACATAATATTGAACTATTCATTCGGGCACGCACATTATTTCATTCTTTCTCTTCAAGAACACATATCTGTTCTTAGATCTGAGAAACCATCCAGGTGAACCCCGACACTGCACATTTAGGATGATCAGGGTTGAGAACCACTGAATTATTACAGGAACATCATTGGGGAAAGCACTGTTGAATAACATACAGTAGGGGAACAGGAATGGCATTGTAGACTAAAATTATTGAATATAATTAAATATTGACCAAATTTAAAGGATTTTTTTTAAATGTAAAAACAAAGTAATTTATGTACACCTGTGATTCTGTGCTGAGATTTAGTGTTTACAGAACATTTTACAAGCTAATTATAGTCCTAAAATGTACATCAAATGATTCATCACTGAGGACAAAGACATGTGTGACTATCAGAGAGACAATCTTACCACAGTGTCTCCAGTTTACAGTGAGGATCCTCCAGTACAGCAGAGAGCAGATGAACTGAATCTCCTAGTTTATTCCCAGACAGATCCAGTTTTCTCAGGTGTGAGGGGTTTGATCTCAGAGCTGAAGTCAGAGCAGCACAACCTTCATCTGTGACTCCACAATCCCACAACCTGTAGAGAACAACGACACACTCTTCACTCTCTCAGTTCAGATCAACACGTACAAGCCACAATTATACACTATTAAATATGTCTAAATTTTAATTGGAGATTTATCAGTCATAAAAAATAAAGAAATTTAAAAAGTTTCAACACCTGTGCTCCAAAAATACCAGTTTATATTGTCAGTTTAATAAAAGGAGAAACACAGCGGAAAGACAATCTTCTTTTGTTGTTTGTTAATTATTGATCCTGATGTTGTGAAGGCTCAAACAAAACGAACTTTTTCAATGATTTCAGACAGCAAGACAGCATTGATTAAAGTTTATTATGGAGCAAGAACATTTTTCTAATGGTACAGCATTTTTTTTTATAAGTTAACTGCATCTCCTGCGCTGCAACAAACCACTCCGATAATATCTGCACATTAATGTACGCCTCAGACTAACATCATGTAAGACTCCAATACAATGACTAGGTAATTATTCCCTCACAAATAATGCTCTCAGTGAGTAAACTGTGTCTATTATGATAGACTACACAATATTGAAATATTATTTTCAAATTAGTTTTTTAATTATTATTATTATTATTATTTTAAGTCATTATTGTACCTGGTTCATTAGGCTACTCTTGTAAGAAAGTAACAGTGGCTGGAACAGACTTTAAGTATCACATGCGCTTGAAAAGATGCAATCTAATCCTGTTTACATGAAATAAGCTGCTCCCAATCAGGTTTGAGCTCACGGACCTGTTGCTATGACAGCAACTCCAGGATGAGCTTCGAAGAACCTCACAATCCTGGATCATGTAAAATCGTCAACAGTAAAATCCAGATAACAGTAATCCACATATGAAGAACGGGCCCGTGTTCTCCAAGTGTTTTTGTAGACTGTAAATGATTTTTGTTGTTTTCACAGTATTATTACTGTATTCTCAACAGTTCTCTACTGTATAAGCCGTGTGTAGTGATGATGTTCCTCCAGCAGTGCTCGAAGTGGGCCGGTACGCACCAACACTTCTATAAATAATAATACGTTTTATTTATATAGCGGCTTTCCAGGGCTCAAGGACGCTTTACAATAAACAAACAATGATAAAATCAATTGACAAAGACAGCAAACAAAACAACAGTAGGTAGATGAGAGTGTAAGGACAATCTATATTTTAAGCTGTAGTGTACCCTCACTTTTTCTTGTGTGCCGGCAACTTCTCACGTGTTGCTGGTACCAGGGGCGTCACTAGGCCCTTTTTCTACTCAGCCACATGATTTACAAAACCTGCTTCTGTGATTCAAAATTATACATAATATTAAACTTTTCATTCAGTCATGGTGATGACTAGAAGTGTGCACTGATAGATCAGTGGTCAGGTAATATATATATTTTTTTATTACCGGTAAAAGTTAAACAGTGCGGGAGGAGTGAAAATAAGCGTATACATAGTGACATCACTATATGACAAACACTGCCCCAATAAATATTATTTAGCTCCCATTGACATTTTCTTGAGGTGGCATTTTAATATTTGCTGAACTCTTCACCCGCCATTGACAGAAATTTCTGTAATTTGAGATAAAACGCTTCCCTGCCATTGATTAAAACACAGATGAAGAAGAAGCAGAAACATGCGATATCATATGTGACTCTGTGCTGGCAAAATGAGTCAGAATGTGTACAGGCTATTACGAGTTACAGGCAAAACAAGTGAAAAATGGTCGAATTTGAGGTTTTCACAAAAATGAGTTAATTAAGCCCTCATCAAAATAGCAATGAAACATTTAAAAGTATCTTTATTTGTATGCTTTCTGAGAGGAGTACCTTTCCTCTGCTCGCTTTCCCTCAGCATAAGTTGGTATTGTTTTAAAGCGTAGCATTCCAACTTTGTAAATATTCATAGCGAATTCTCGACGGCATGAGTCTGAACCAATTAAATGTGATTTTCAAACTCATACTGATTTAAACAAAATGATTTTACTCACATTGACATCCGAAGCGTGCCTCAAAGACGCCTCAGACAGCGCGTGATCACGATATACACTTATACCTACACAGAATTACAGTCAATATATATATATTATATATATATATATTATATTGTTCCTATAAATACTTGGTTTTGACTTGGTGTGTGCCAAATTTGGAATTATTACCAGAGATTTTAAGTGAAAATTTTCTCATTGCGACTCATTTTGCCAGAACGGGTCACGTATGTAAGCAGATGCACATGTAAAATCAAAACTGCCTAATGTTACTTAATGAAATGTGGACGCAGGACGAGGTATAGGACTGTGAAGCTTTGGGGGGGTTGTTGGACTTGATCTACTCCATCTGTGTTTTGATTATCGTTCTGAATCCGATCCAGACGTAGTCTAAATATCTCATATCTAAAATTTCTAAAAACATAAGCAATTTTTCAGCATACAAGACTTAACATTTTAAGTCATATTGCTTCTCAAGTAAATGTATCTTCAATTAAGAATACAAAAAAGAAGAGAAGACAAAAATACTGAGAAAGAAATTGATTTTCTGCAATGTAGTCCTAAAATGTACATCAAAGCATTTAGTCCAGGGTTCCTCAAATCCGGTTTTGAAGTGCCGCTGTCCTGCAGAGTTTAGCTCCAACCCTAATTAAAGACGCCTGAACAAGCTAATCCATGTCTTCAGAGTTACAGGAAGATGAGTTTTATCAGGGTTTGAGCCAAACTCCGTAGGCCAGCGGCACTCCAGTGCAATAACATGTCTGACTATGATATACTGTAGATGATCTTACCAGAGTTTCTCCACTTTACAGTCAGGATCCTCCAGTACAACAGAGAGAAGCTTCACACCCGGATCTCGCAGTTTTTTATTATTCAGATTCAGTTCTCTCAGCTGTGAGGGGTTTGATCTCAGAACTGAAGTCAGAGCAGCACAATCTTTCTCTGTGACACCACAATCACTCAAACTGTAGAGAGATTAAAATCATACTTGGTAAACACTATGAACTGAAAACAAAAAGCAATAGAAAATAGAGAAAAAAATAGACAATTTGTAGATGGAGTAAAGAAAACACTGCACTTTGTTACCAATGAATGGCATTGTCTAAAAATTACTCAGCAACCTTGAGGTCATGGTGTCACAGATTACAATGATAGAGAGAGTTAAGTGTGAATAAAAGACAAATGGGACATGGTATGGACTCTCAGTGTGCAAAAGAACAAGATTCTGATCAGACATGAAATATACAACATGATTAAACCAACTAACTCCACGCTTTTCTCTAAATGTAAGACTGCATTCTTGGGCTCGAATTCTTGGCCTCCCTTGCAGGTGAATAACCAATAAACATCCTACAGTATATGAATATTTTATTTTTTGTTGCCAGGAAAACTACTTTATAGTACTAGATCAGTGATAAATCACTCTTTGTCTAGCGTATAATTAAGACAAATTATTCCAATGGCATGAATTTTACATCCATCAACTGATATCTCAACCATGATAGCCTTTATTTATATATATATATATATATATATATATATATATATATATATATATATATATATAATATTGTGTTCTTTATTATGTCATATTATACATGCTTTATTATATATATTATGATGTCATATTTATAGATTTTGACATTTGCCTTTTTAGTCCAGTCTTTGGCTCTATCCGTTGATGTTGTTTACCTCTATAATAAGAGTTGGGATTTGTTTGTCTGTTTAAAATGTAATACTTAAAATGTTAATGAAAACCTTATCTAAGTACCGTAGTCAAGTTTCATTGTCATATTTGCAACAACAAAGAATTAACTTTTACCGTGGATCAAATCCATATCAATGGTTTAAGTACTAATTAATTTGTAACATTAAACTTGTTTGTTTTAAATGAATCCTCATGTTGAAGACATTGGCTGTCAGGTGCTTTGACACAAGTTTGAGTCAGCTTGTATTGTTTCCCAATCACATCTCGCCGTCATTATTCCCATCAATAAAATAGCTAAATACAAATAATAATAAAAAAAAATCAGAAAAACAATAAAAACAAGAATGCTCCCATATTACACCTATTACTCAAACAATGTATGTTTTTTAGATTCATGAGCTTTTGATTTTCTTTTGTTTTTACAGTAAAGTGATTGTTTTCACTGATACTTACTGAACTTTAATCACAGGCAGCAGCTTCTGGAGAACCTTCAGTTTTTCAGCTTTACTGTTTTCTCCAACAAATGTATTAATATCAAACGTATCCAGCTTCTTCTCTGATGTCAACAACACAAAAACTACAGCTGACCACTGAGATGAAGAGAGTCTGGCTTCACTTATTGTTCCAGATTTCAGATACTGTTGTATTTCCTCCACTAGTGACAGGTCACCCAGTTCATTCAGACAGTGGAACAGATTGATGGATTTCTCTGGAGAGTCAATGGTCCTGATCTTCTCCTTGATGTACTCAACTGTTTTCTCATTGCTGTCAGACCTTCTTCTTCTCAGTGTCATTAGTTCCTGAAGGAGAATCTGGTGAGACTCCACTGACAAACCCAGAAGGAAGCGCAGGAAAAGGTCCAGATGCCCATTTTTACTCTGTAAAGCTTCATTCACGGCTCTCTCATGGAGCTCGGAAAATGAAACATGTTTAAACATAAGTTGAAACCAGTCCTTAAATATAGACAACAAATCTGGTTCGGTGACTGGGTCAAATACATTCCTGTTGTTGTTTATGAGGCAGAGGTGCACATATAAAGCTGCTAGATGTTCCTGAACACTCAGATGAACAAAGCAGAAGACTTTCGCCTGATACAAGCCTGACTCCTCTCTGAAGATCTGAGTGCACAATCCTGAGTACACTAATGCTTCTGTCACATCAATGCCACACTCTCTCAGGTCTTCCTCATAGAAGATCACATTGCCTTTCACAAGCTGCTGAAAAGCCACTTTCCCCAGTTTGAGGATCATGTCTTCATCGGTCAGGTTCTTCTCATAGTCCTTCTCATGTTTGATGTTGGACTGAAGGATCAGGAAGTGTGTGTACATTTGAGTGAGAGTCTTGGGAATCTCTCCACTCTCTGCTTCACTCAACATCTTCTCCAGAACAGTGGCTGAGATCCAGCAGAAGACTGGGATGTGGCACATGATGTAGAGGCTCCTTGATGACTTCAGGTGTGAGATGATCCTGTCGGCCAGACTCTGATCACTGATTCTCTTCCTGAAGTATTCCTCCTTCTGTGGCTCATTGAAGCCTCGTACCTCTGTCACTCGATGTACACACTTAGAGGGGACAAGATCGGCTGCTGCTGGTCTAGAGGTGATCCAGATGAGAGCAGAGGGAAGCAGATTTCCCGCAATGAGGTTCGTCAGCAGTACGTCCACTGATTTATTTTTGTTTACATCTCGTAGAGTCTCATTCTTTTGAAAATGTAAGGGAAGACGACACTCATCCAGACCATCAAAGATGAACAACATTTTATATTTGTCACTACATATTTCCATTTCTTTTGTTTCAGGGAAAAAGTCATGAAGAAGTTCTGAAAGACTGAATGTTTTGTCCTTCATCAAATTGATCTCTCTGAAAGGAAGTGGAAATATGAGCTGGACGTCCTGATTAACTTTGCCTTCAGCCCAGTCTAGGATGAACTTCTGCACAGAGACTGTTTTTCCAATCCCAGCGACTCCCTTTGTCAGCACAGTTGTGATGGGTTTGTCTTGTCCAGGTAAAGGTTTAAAGATGTCATTGCATTTGATGGGTGTGTCCTCTGTTGCTGATCTCCTGGATTGTGTCTCAATCTGTCTCACCTCATGCTCATTACTGATCTCTCCACTGTCCCCCTCTGTGATGTAGAGCTCTGTGTAGATCTCATTCAGGAGTGTTGGGTTTCCCTGCTTTGCTGTTCCCTCATTCAGACACTTAAACTTCTTCATCAGCTTTGATCTAAATGTGTTGAGGACTTCATGGCTGCAAAATTAAAATTACATGGTACATGAATTACATAAGTTAATATAGAGATACATATATAGAGTAAAATGTCTTATTTGTTCTCTGTATCGTGACCAAGAACATGTCATAATATTTATTAAATGTGTTAATTATTAATGTTTTAATTTTGATCTCAATAAAAAATTCCACACTTTACCTGACACCAGCACACCTGCTTTCATTAAAGTCCTGTAGTTGCTTCAGAGATAGGTCATTCTTCTTACAGACGGGGTTTGTTACTGCTGATCTTTGTGGTGGGATTGAACTTAAACATCATGAACAGAATCAAGAATCAGACACTGATATTGGTGATATTTTTTTTACATCAC
Source organism: Phoxinus phoxinus (assembly GCF_949152265.1). NCBI lineage: Eukaryota > Metazoa > Chordata > Actinopteri > Cypriniformes > Leuciscidae > Phoxinus > Phoxinus phoxinus. Next base: position 20,445,198 of record NC_136899.1, on the reverse strand, counting down.
CTGAATAATTCTGTCAACTGGTAATAAGTAAATGCACTTATTAATAAATCAACTGCTCAAGGGCACAACTGTAATAATACTAAAAACAAAAACTATAAAAAAGTTTGTCAAGACAGCTTGTTATATACTGTACATATTAAATTAAAATAATACATTGTTTATTTATTGATTATAATTTAACATCATGTCAGTTATCAGAGCTATTTTAATGGTGAGAATAAAAGCAGCAAAATATAAAAAGAGAAATAAACAAAAAAGTTTGTTAACTAAAGCCTCACTATTCTTTTCATAATAATCAACAGAATAGAGTCCTAGAGGAGTTAAAACCATCGTATTTCCTTAAAATATGCTTTAAAGATAGTGGACTCTAAGAGGCATAAAGGAGGATCTTCAACTGATAACAAAACCTTGTGCCTATTTGGCAATATGTGCAGATGATATGGTCCCAGTGATTATCTGAGTACCAACAACATGATTAATTTCATAAATTTTAATTGTATTACATTGGTACCATTTGTTGGTCATTTTCGGAGGAGTCATTTTGGAGGAGGTTATGATGGGTTTGAGGTTATAATATATAGGGCATTATTTGAGCTCTGAATATAAGCACCTGCTGCACATTACCTGGAATTTATTGCACAAAGCCCAGGTACCAACAAAAAGGACTGCAGTCCATTTAAACGTCCACAAAAGCTGGGTGTTTAAAATAATATAACCATCTCATTCAATACAATTATATATCTGAGTCCAAGCCAAAAAGTTGGAACACTTTGTAGATATGTCTCTCTTGCATCAGGTGAAGACAACAGTGTCTAGTATGAATATCATAAATGCAAAATACAAAAACACCATCAAATTAAAATGACAATGTATTTAAAAAAATGTATACCCGAGACCAGTCTGTGTGTTGTCATTCTTAAAATTCATTGGATGACCCATAGACCAGTCACTCCTCAAAGACACACAGCTGGGCTCTGATCTCTCCTGCTGAACTGAACTATAACAGAACAACGGAACGTAAAAACAAAAAACTTTTAATGAAAAGAACTTGAGGAGGGTTTGTTTAGACATTGTTTTCAAGAAATTTCCTTAATTTTTTTTTATAAAAAAAATAGAATAATAGTTTTTTCTTTAAGAGAGATTTTTATTATTATAAAAAAGGTTGTTTAATAGCTACCTGCATCCTTTAGAAAAATCTTCATCTCTGGATGTTTGTCTGTCATCCATGATAAAGCTGAACAGTTGAAACAGTCTGATCTCCACTGACCCTGCATGGAAATGACAAACAAACAAACAAACAAACAAACACAAAACGAATGTAGGCTACTTAAACATTGTTAAACATCTTTATAATTGATCTGACCAGATCGTGAGAGTTGGAGAAATAAATAGAGATCTTTTGAAAAAATCATCATATGCACGATACACAAAATAAACCTCGTTAATTTCCTTTCAGAGAAAATATTAATGTGGAAGTCACCTGTAAAGGCCTCGAGTATCGTTACGCGAACAGTAACGTTAACTTTATCAAAATGTATCTACATTGCCAACCGATTCACAACTCCATCTGTTTCATCAAGTGGGTTAGCTACACACACACAAAAATAAACGTTTTATTTAACATCTAACGTTAAAAAATATTTTGTATAGGAAGGAATCGACTGTCTGATTAAAATGGCGAAACATCAGCTTTCTTTTACTTTCGATATTATCTGTGACGAAAGGAGCACGTGATTAAACTGAAGTCGCTATAATGATGGCACTGGCAGTGTTTTAATGGTTGTTGCCCTTATTGGCAGATGACGTGAGTTTAATCACCAGTAAGGTAAAGGTTTACAGGTAATAATTCCAGTCTGTGCTGATAAACTCTTTAATGCATTTGTAGGCGGCACATTCATACCTGTTCCCGCCAGTAGAGGGCGGTGTGCGCTTGTTCGAGACAGCCGTGCAGATAATCAGTAATACAAAATGTAAGCGTTCACAAGCCTGTTATTCCACATCTCACTTAAATATAATTGTATTTAATAGGCTACTCTAAACCACTTCTACATTCCTCCTCCTCTTCACATCCACTAAATAAACTTAACTAGCCTACTTAACTAAATAAACTCCACTATGGACCTCACAAGATTGACCATGAGGCTCCTTGTTTAGCTCCAGTCTTCTACTATACACACATTGTGTTGTGTATAGTTTCAAATAGAAGCTATGTTACCCAAACTCTGTTAGCAATACATATAAAGACATTTTTATATTTCTTCAACTAATAAAATAAAACTGGCACTGGTGTTTGTTCCTTGACTAAAAGCAAATTGTTCTCCCACCACATCCCAGTCATTATAATCTTTTCTATATAGGTTTCTTGAAGGAAAACATAATTCATTATCTCAAAGTATTCTAAACCTATCGTCTGTCCATGTATTTAACAAACCTATTCTCAAACACTCCATAACTCCATGAACCCAGAGGATAGAGACCGAAAATAACCAATAGTGTAAAATTAAGTGTATTTTAATCATTATACTTCATGTACAACTGATGCTTTATTCGTAGTATTTTCTTTTGAAATTGTCTTTAGCCAAAACCATTTTTTGTTTGTTTGTTTAAAAAAGCATTGTGTGCGGTGTTTGGTTTCTACCTATTTCTGATTACTACAATGGACAGCATGCATCTGTATCCCACTCTTAACCTGAATTAGTTGACTTTACTAGAAAATTGCAAAGAAACCGGTTGCCTTAAACCAAGTTTTACACAAGGTGAAACTAAAGAGATCAAGCATAACACATTAAGTGGATGCAGTAGACAAATCAAGTTTACATTAGTAGTCTTAAAATCATTAGTTTACTTTTTTTTGAGTGTACGTTGTATAAATTAACTATTTCATATGTTATATTTATGTAATTTCTTATACTATATATATTTTGAGATTTATTGTAATAAATGCATTCTGTCACATAAATTGGAAGAAAATTAAACCATTCAATGTTATTTTGACCCGACAAAAACGGGTAACACTTCAATGTAATAAACTTGTCAACCAAAAGACAAGAAAAAATAAGCATTGAAACTGCTTGCAAGTCCAAACAGAATGCACATAGCTTTTAGCACGGTTTGTCCATCATAACTTCTTCCTCAATGATGCTTGGTTGAGACGGAGAGAAGACGAGAGCACAACACCTTCATGCTCAATGAGGAGGATTATAATGTCCAGATGGCAGAATGAGTCATAGTCATCAGAGTCCCAACATAAGAGCACAATCATGTGCAACGAGTCACACAATCAACGAGTTGTGTAAATCGTGGAACAGACCACGTTCTGCTCGCGTGTCCAACCTCCCTGTTTTAAATTATAGTAACATCCTGGGGGTGCGAGAGAGTACGGTTATGGGATGATGCCTCGGGTGGAACAGCTGCTTGCCACCTATTTATCCCCCAAATCCGCATCATCCCTGAAAACCCCGGTGCTGCCCATTAAACCCTGTAGGGATACATCATCTTTAGTGGGCAGTGCTTATATAGTCTGCACACTATGCAGGACTTCAACCGTACCAGGCCGACCTTCTAAAGGGTATTGATGAGGGCGAGGGTCCAACTCCTAAAGACATTGCAGAGTTGAGAAAGTTGAGAAAGTTGAGTTGAGTTGAGTTGAGTTGAGTTGAGTTGCTGCACTTGTCTCTCCGAGTCACCAAGGAAACGGACCGTGCCACCGGCCCAATGGTGGTCTCGGAGAGACACTCATGGTTAAATTTATCGGGCATCAAGGAGAAAGACAGGGCTTTCCTCCTTGATGCCCCGATTTCGACTTCTGGCCTGTTCGGCGACGCCGTAAACACCTTCGTCGACAGGTTTCAGGAGGCGAAGAAACAGTCTGCAGCCTTCAAACAATACTTCCCTCACCCTCCAAATCCAAGAAGTCTGCCCCCAGTGGGCAGCCACAGTCATCCACCAGCTCCTCCGCCTATAGACAGGTGCAAATAGAGAGTGACTCGTCTAGAGCCCCCCACGGTGACCAGGATAAAGCTAGGCCAAGCCATTACTGTCAAACACTTTCAGAGAGTGTTAGGACTCATGGCAGCAGCGTCCAACATCATTCCATTCGGCCTGCTGCACATGAGGGCCCTGCAGTGGTGGTTGAACACCAAGGGGTTCTCCCCAAAGGGGAACCCATTCCACATGATCAGGGATACGCGCAGATGCCTTCGTTCCCTATCTATGTGGAAGAAAGCTTGGTTTCTGTCCCAAGGTCCCGTGTTGAGAGCGTCATGTCACCAGAAAGCCGTTTCGACAGACGCCTCCCTCATGGGCTGGGGCCGCGGTCATGGGCAGGTGCCTTATGACAGGCCTATGGCAGGACCATCATTCCTCCTGGCACATAAATTGCCTGGAAATGTTGGCGGTGTCCCGAGCTCTGAGGAGCTTCCTGCAAGACCTCAAAGGTCAGCATGTCCTTGTGAGGTCAGACAATATGTCAGTGGTGGCCTATATAAACCATCAAGGGGGTCTGAGGTTTCGCCCTTTGTGCAGACTGGCACATCAGATCCTCCTGTGGTCCCAAGGGAAACTGTTGTCTCTCAGAGCAACATACATCCCAGGGAATCAGAATCAGGGAGCAGAAATCCTGTCGAGGCAGGGGAATGGAGGCTCCACCCCGAGGTGGTGGGGTCAATATGTCAGAGGTTCGGCCCAGTGGAAGTGGATCTATTTGTGTCTCGAGAGACGACCCACTGTCCACTGTGGTTCTCCCTCACACATCCAGCCCCGCTGGGGTTGGATTCCATGCATTTCCCCTGATCGCTCTGCTCCCGGGGGTTCTAGAGAGGGTCCGTCACGACGGGATCAGTCTACTGTTGGTAGCCCTATTGTGGCCGGCCCGAATATGGTTCTCCGACATAATATCGCTCCTGGACGGCCCTCAGTGGGAGATTCCCATCAGGAAGGACCTGCTGACACAGACAGAGGGCTCAATATTTCACCCTCGGCCGGAGTTATGGAAACTGTGGGTCTGGCCCCTGAGGGGGCAAAGTATCAAGAGGCTGGCCTGTCAGCAGGAGTAGTGGAGACCGTACTCAGCTCTAGAGCTCCCTCCACGAGGAAATTGTACGGCCCTAAAGTGGAATGTTTTCACCACATAGTGTAGAGAGCGTGAGGTGGACCCAGTTAACTGCCCAGTGGCTTCAGTGCTGGAGTTCCTCCAAGATCGCTTCTCTGGCTGGTCTTACCACGTCTACACTCAAGGTGTACGTGGCTGCCATTGTGGCTTTCTACGCTCCTCTGGGTGATGGGCCTCTGGGTAGGCAGCAGTTGGTCGTACGCTTCCTCCGTGGGGCTTGGAGAATGAGACCTGCGACTCGTACCTTGTAACGTCACACGTTATATCATGACGCAACACCAATCAAGATTGGCTTAGATTCATTCATGCTTCAGAGGCGCTACGCTGAGGGGCGTTCCCCCAAAGTGTCATTCGACGCAGTTCTCGTTCCCTTTCTCAGGGAACAAGGGTTACAGTCGTAACCCGAGACGATTTGCTGCTCAACAAAGTTTGAAAACTTTATATTTTAATGGAAACCCTGATACATGAAACATGAAATAGAAATATTTTGTAATATAAGTGTCTTTATTGTCCCTTTTAATGCATCCTTGCTGAATAATATTATAATATATATATATATATTTTTACTTACTGACCGTACATTTTTAAACGCTAGTGTACCGGTATGTTTTACAAGTGTTATGTTGTATTTAATGTTATTTGTAATTTTTCTATTGTTCAGGAGTAAACCCACGGTATGTGTTGAGGAACTGGATGGCTGAATCTGCTATCAGAAAAGCAGAGAAAAATGACTTTTCAGAGGTATTATTACATGTGATGTCAAACTAATATGCTGTCATGATCATGCTTATCATATATCTTAGAGTATTTTCTTTAATATATTACTGTGGAATGAAGACTTGACAATTATACATAGAATGTAACATCTTAAGACAGACCATTATGTATTGTCTTTTTCTTAGGTGACAGTATTTTTTATGTATTTCTAGGTGGCACTGTTGCAGAAGACTTTAATGGAGCCGTTTATGGAGCAGGAAGAGGCCGAGAGAGCCGGATATGCCAGTAAACCTCCATCCTGGGCTCAGCAGCTGAGGGTCAGCTGTTCTTCCTAACTCAGGGTCGAATGAAAATCACAAATTTCAGCATCATTTGAACCAAAAATATAGTTTATGACATTGTAATCACACTTCCTAATGGATGATCTGATTGGAGGATGTATAGTTCAACGCTATATGTACATATATGCACGTTATATGAACAATGGACATGGATGTCTTTTGTAAAATGGTTGTTTCTGAATTTCTACAAAAGTGCAAAAAACTTGCATCATGCATCTCGTTTACTCCTGTTTAACAATTAGGCATGCCAAAATCTGTTCAACAGTTAACTTTGCAAAACCTTATTTATTATGACATTCCATTAGCAATGATGATATAGCAAATTTGTAATACATATAATCTGATTATGTGCGTAAGTACAAAGTATTTACATATTTTAGTCTGGTGGTGTAATACAAGCATATTGAACATCAAAAGAATTAAAGATGTGTGTCAATGTCACGCCAAGAACGGTTGTTTGGCGGTCAGTTCCTCAGTCCAACTACAAAAACACATCAATTATCTCTATCTGTCTTCAAGATCATTGTTGACTGCGCTTTTTCAGCATCGCTGTCATCAGTTCTGACATGAGTTCGCCACCTGGGGGCGCTGTTTGTTGAGGTGTAGTTCTCTTTGGTGGAGCTGGAGGCATTTTTCTGACGGAGCCGGATGGGTGGGCAGCCGGTGCAGGAGCTGGTGGTGGAGGCGGGGGTGGAGGAGGTGGTGGAGCTCCACCTGCAGATGCAAAGTTTTGGGGACCAGGAGGAGGAGGTGGAAGGGAGGTAATGGGGTCTGGAGGCGGTGGGGGGAGCGAGTCTCCCCCGTAAGGTGCAAAACTAGGAGGCGGTGGAGGAAGAAAGTCAGGGGGCAGCTCGGCCTCTTCTGGAGGAGGTGGTGGTGGAGGCAGGTCATCCATGGGTGGAGTTGGGAAGGAGGATTGTGGGAATCGAGGTGGAGGAGGAAACTTGTTGACTTTGGCTGTGCTGGCAGGAGGAGCGGGGGGAGGAGGAGGCAACATGGGGTCGGGTGGTGGAGGAGGCAACATGGGGTCGGGTGGTGGAGGAGGCAGGGTTTCCATTGAAGGCGGAGGTGGTGGGAAAGATGTCTGGTTGCCAGGACCCTTCAAAAACAAAAGTAGCATTCAGGTGCATTTCAAATTAATTATGAAATTACAAGGGGATTAAAACAACTCTAAAGGAACCTTCACCCTTTGTGAAAAAGTAGTGTGCTTAATTGTGTGCTTTAAATCTTTAAAGTATATTTAAAAATATTTTCAGATAACATTAATGAAATAAAAGGCAACTATGTGTATTTAAAGACAGTGCACTTTCATGACTGTTTCTTAACAGAGTTAAGTAAAATTTTAAAAAGTGTACTTTGCAATCATGACAAATTAACAGTTAAACTTTTATTTATAATACATTTTAAAATTATGGTTCAGTAATCCTTTGCAGTACACTTATTTTGATGTGTTGACAAACATGAGCACATGTAAATTATAATTTTAACTGTAGTGTGTTATTCGTTAATACATTTAATGTTAATATATTTTAAATGTACCAATTGGCAACTTTATCATGGCAAATGTGTAATTAAATATTGAAAACATGACAAGTTTCAATAGAAATGATATATGTATATTTTAGTTTCCTATAAATGCTTTTCAGTACATTCGGCAGTACACTTCAACCATATTTAATAGAAAATAGAATTATGAAATCTTATAAAAATATGTACTTAAGTGTGTCAATACATTTCAACTATAATTTATTTAATTGCAATTAACATGCAGTTAAGTGTCTGAAAACATTACATTCAGGCCACACTTCAGTATGGTCCATGAACTTATATTATTTATCGTATTATATTATGGTGTTGTTCATTATTAAGGCAACTGATAGATTTAGAGGTACCTTGGTGTCCTTTGGAAGCTGAGGAGCGTGTCCATTCGCAGCTTTGGCTGAAAGATAGACACAAAAATGTAATCCAATTCCTTTTATATATCAAGATCTATGATACATTTTATAACAATCTATTTAGCTGATTATCTCTACCTTTAGGTGTAGGTGAGGGTGTGGATGCGCTGGAGGAGGCCTGGATAGTGCGGTTAGCCCAGGTCGCAGTGCCGGCTGCTTTCCTCACAGCGGCTTTGTAGTTTTCATATAACTGCTTACCATACTATGAAAAAAACATGACAAAACAAGACCGTTAATAAGGTAGAAGAACTCATTTTTGTATTATTATTATTTTTTGACAAAGTAGACAGCTCACAATAGGACCCAACACAATACAGCTAAAATAGTAGAAATGTTTATATTGTAAACTATAATTTATAAAGCCAATTTTTGCTGCAAAAAGTTAAACTTAGTGTCTATCATACAATCATTATCTATTTTGGTTTTTGGTGTGTGGCCTGGTTTCTGCTCACCTTTGCAATACGTATCCCAGTCACCCACAGAGTCATGGTCACCTCATCATCACAACACAGATACTTGATGTATTGGGATTCTTTTTGAATTTGAGGATGCTGAAAGCAGATCACAGTGACCATATGAACATGACATAAACCTGATATACACACCTGAGAAGGCCAAGATAATAATGCTTCATTTAGTTGTATCCCCTATTGTTTCTCCTGTCATTTCTCCATAGATTTGTGGAACCATTCATTTTTTAGGGGTTGAATCTTTAATCAATGTTTTTTGTTGTTTTTAAAACAACAAAGGGTTGGGTAACAACTTACTAGGGTATTCAAGGACAGTTGGTGATATTAACTTTGTTTTGATTACATATTTTATTGAGCTGCAGTTGCATAGCAGAGACAGTGGATGGCACACTAATATCACAAGATGATTGCCAATGCCCCTCATGCCACACTTTAGGATTAGTCCTAAATAATGCTAAATTGAACCACAAAAATCTTGAGCTTTATAATTTTTAATTATTGCATACATGAAAATAATACATGCCCCTTTGCATGCGAGTCAGGGTTTAATTGTGCATGTATTACATTTATTGCGTTTTATTTCCCAATTGCTTGACAAACATAAACCTAACCTAACCTAAACATAACCTAAACACCCCTGATGATTTGTCATGCTTTCTTAGCAAGGCATCGACATGTCAGAGGACCTAGTTTTGCTATAATCCTTAAGGTATTTCGTTGGGTTGATGTTGGTAAAATAGCTTTTTACAGTTATAATTGTCTTTGTCCAAAATTAGTTTTTAGCTAGTGATTTTCTTTCCATGCCTCGTTTTTAATTTGGTAGAACAATAACCCAGTATTAACACTTTCATCACATATTCATATTCTTAGAGGTGAGTATAGACTGGTAAGAAACTAAGTTGAGGTATTTTGAATTGTGTGCAAAGACTTTAATTAAAGGAAGACTCTGTCAACTGCATAGTCTGAACACAAAAAATAACCCGAATTTATTTTTGTTTGGACCTTTTACAACTTGTGTCAGGCTGTCTACTAAACCGTCTTGTTCAAATAATAGACTATATTATTCATTTGGAAAGGCTTGAGAACCATGATAGCATTCTTAGACTGCTAGTTTTGATTGGTTTTGGTTATATTTATCAGACTGTTACCACCATGCATGCATAAAAATAAAACTGTCTGAACAAATACAGATTAAGCTGTGAGTGCCACAAGGCTCGCTCTTAGACCCACTGTCGTTCTTCACGCAAGATGTAGCATTTAAAGTTCTTTACCAGATCTAGAAAGTTTACACATCAGTTATTTTAATTACACTTAATTTTAAGGTGTCGTTGTTGCAGTGTATTTATACAATTAAGAATTAAGTAAGAATAATAAATAACATGTACTTGCTATAGAGTTAGGATTAGGATTTAGTTTATGGTTAGTTGCATGTAGTCGTTTAGTAGTAGATGCATAGTTTACTGTTAGTAACAGCAAGTAGATGTAACTTGTAACAAGGACACTGTAAAATACATTGTTACCGTTATATTTTTTAAGATACTGTTTTGTATAAACTATAAAATACTGTACCATTTCTTGAATTTAGCCCCTTTCTATCTAAGAAAGATTCACTTTCCGTGAATCTTCAAACCCTCATCCCTTATGTCTCATGTTGCCACAGTTAATGTCAGCTCTCATCCATGCACGCTAAACAGGAAAAGATGCTTTCCCAACCACTTCCTGCACTCTGGACGTTCAGATGCAACATATTGGCTTTTATCTTTGGAGGTAGCACCAGGCATGAAAGAAGCACACACCTTGAAATAATTATTGTACAATCTGTGTCTAGCAGGATTTGGAGGTTACACCTACCAGTAAGAGTAATGGTCTTTGAGTGAACACTTATGAAAGAGAACCAAGCTGATTTATGGTGTGTAAATATCAGATAAATCCCCTACTGCCTGGAGTACTTAAAGACACCTTGTTATTATGGCAAATTACTTAAAAAGCTGAGGTTTCACTCTAACACTGGCCTGAGACTAGGTTTGCCATTTAGTTTTAGGGGATGCTTACACGTCACTGTTACACGTCACTTGGACATGTCACTGTCCACATACGGACATCATCACAAGTGGTTATAAGAATTACACAAATCAACACAATATAACTTTTTTTCATCATGAAAAATGTAAGGTTCCTTTCAACAGACTCAATGATGATATGTTTTCGAGGTTTTCGTGTTAAAAGGATTTGACATTATCTTAAATTAAGTAAAAAGGGACAGATTTGTGTGAACGGGGATCGTTTTGATAACATTGTCATCTGTACAAAAAAAAAGTTTTACATTTTTTGTACATCGTTGTAGCTTAACCGTATACCCTTCATTGGAATATCATTTGGGGGATGTAGCTTTGGACCAGTGAAGCATTTTGAAGGGTTGCAGAACCTGATCACACTATTGCTCCACTACTTGCAAAGGGGAAACGGGTGCCTTTTAGAGGGATGTAATTTACATTCTTCTTGTGCTCTAAACCTCACGTCATTTATGTCTGCTGTCATGTCCATGACTAGCCTTATAGAGCAGCATTTTATTGTGAAAATATTTTTTTTTTGCTTTATTTACAGAATGAGAACAGAAAGCTGTTTTTGCTTATTTAAGCATCTCAACACCTCAATCCACATCTCAGCCGAGACTCTGGAAAACAACAGGAAAACAAGTTCATCTAGCCTAGTTCTCCTGTCTGTACTGCTAATTTCCATGTCCATGAAAACCTTCAAACCTTTTGAATACTTCAAAAAAATAAGTGCTTATTAAATAATGTATTTTCAAAAATATACATAAGTGTAAAACTGAATGTATTTTGAACATTTAATTGCATGTTAATTGCAGTTAAATTAAATGTATTATGGTTTAAATTTTTATTAAATGCAATTATATTAAAGCCAAAATATATAAATTTTATTTCTATTTAAACTTGTATGTTGTATTTCATATAAATATACATGTAATTGTAATGATAAAGTTGCAATAAAGTACATTTAAAATATATATACCATTATATATAATATACTTATAATTATAACTTTAAATGTGCCTTTTAAGTTAGTCAACGTCATCAAAATAAGTGTACTTCTATATAGCATGGCAATCGATTATTAAACATGATCTAAAAGGTCTTTATACTAAAACTTCTAAATTGACATTATTGGAAAGTGCTTTTTTAAAAGTGTACTTATACGTGTGTTAAGAAACATTTAAGAGTACACTTAAATGGGCTGTTTTTTCATTAATATTATATTACCAGCAAGTACAGTTTTTAAAAATATATACTTTTAAGATGTTAAGTACACTACAAGAGCACATTCAACACAATTAAGTGCAATATATTTTCATAAGGGTGGGCTGTTTTCATGTTTTACTTGATTCATCTTTGTCCTTGTCCCACTGTATGTTTCTGATCCAAACTCTTTATTAATGTTAAAGTGAGAGTGGGTTACCATAATATGAAAACTGTACCTTGAGAATGAAGCAGTGGTCTGTTGGTGCTTTGTATTTGTTTCTGTATTCTTTGCAGTAGTAGACGTTCACATTGTCAAACTGGACCAAACACACAAGGTCCCGGGATGCCTGACGGAGAGAGAACCCCATAACACACAGCAATTTAATTTCTTGACATTTTCACAAAGCCGGTTATCATTTAGGTCTGTTGTGATTAAGTATTCAATCAAAAAGCAAACTGATGTACATTGAGCTTAATAAGCGAGGATTTGCCTGAACTCAAAGTGCACTGTATGTTTTACTGTCTGGGTTGCCTGAGCTGACCTTTGTCTTGCCTTTGGGTGAGTAATACAATCCAGAGGCTCGAAGTAGGAAGTAGCGCTGTTTCCAGGACTTCTTGCCATCCTCCTTCATATACAGAATGGCCTCAAGGTCGGGCACAATGATGGAGGCTCCACAAAAATTCTCCTATACCCAGAAATACAGAACCAGACATTAAGACTTTCATCCTTCGCTTTATTATGTCATTCCATGTAAATTTTCTATTTACCGCAGGACACACATTGGAACGACATAAGGGTGAGTATATGATGATACAATTGTCATGTTTGGGTCAAACTTGTTTAGACCTGTATTATTTCTTTAAATGGCTTCAATTAAGACGTTAAATCTGACTCCATTAAATTATTTTGATAAATGTCTACATTGGTAAGCTGACATTAAATCTCTCAATTATATCAAAAGTTAAACACAGACACACCTCCAGAAGTTGTTCTTTGTCTTTTTCTTTCATGTCCATTTGAGATTTCTTATCCTTTTTCCACAAATAAAATAACTGTAAAAGAAATTGAAATGGGCTTCATTTTAATCAGCATTCAACCAAATTTCATGTTTAAGTAATCATGTTGGTCTCTACACCAAAGAAGTCTTCTAGACATCTACAATTACAGAAAGCTGTCAATATGCTGAGTTTCACTGGTTTTCTCATTTCTATTCCATTTTTATTGAACTAGAAATAGAGAAGTCAGAGAGCAGTTTTCGCACTGGAAATGTCACTTCTGTGAAACAATAAACTGCAAGGGAAATGCGTTTTTTAAAGCGCTTTTGTATTTCAATGTGATATTTTCATAAGCTGTAATTCAAATTGCATTGGCAAGAAGCACACATATTAATGCAAATACTTGCCTGAGGGTTTCTGAACACTTCATATTTGTCTTTTTTCTCAAGAAAAACCACTTTGTTTTCAGTGTCCCTGGTCCATGTAGAAAGAGGCTCGACTAGGTTCTCATGGTCCTCAAACCCTCGTTCTGTGGAAAGGTCAAACTCAATTCAAATGTCGTTGTTTTTTTTCCATACTGCATTTTCCTATTTTCATAAATAAATATTGATAATCAATAATGCCCCTTTAAAGTTATTAATACTTTGTGTAAAGATTGATTTAACAGACACCTTTATTCAAAGCTATATTAAAATACAATAAAGGTATATATTTGTGTTCAAGGAACTGAACCAACAATCTTGGGATTACCTTGCAGCTTACCAACTACAAGATGGAAAACAATGTTTAAATTTAATTGGACACATACATACAGTTAATGAAACAATCATTAAACTCTTCCGAGCAGGTGAGTGGTTCTCCTAAATCTATCTATGTGACCTATTTATTTCCATCCCGACTTGGCTCAGCTAAGTGCAGAACACCATGGGACTTTTCTTAGACACCCCAACGCTATCTCACGACCAATTTGTACGAGTTTATACAAGTGATTAAAAGGTGGCTAATTTGTACGAATTCATACGACCTCACTCATACGAATTCGTACGATTTGTTTTTGAACGGCATGGGAATTTTCTTAGACCTCCTCCTTCCCCAGCACCACCTGCCTAAATCTACTAGGGGGTTATGCCTACTTTCCTTACAGCAGCTTGAATCCTATTCCCTGTATGTATGTGCATGTTCCGACAGTTCCTTTACTCATGCCGCCAGCAGCAGCTGAAAATCTAGTCCCTTTAGGTCATTCCATTCTTATCAATAAAATAGTGTTTAAATTTCGAGAGTTGTCATGATTGAAATACATACACACTGTACTGTACATACATAAATGCTTTAAAGAAGGTTTAACTTTAATTGCACACATAAATAAATAAATGTTTTTTTTTTTATATATTTGTTTTCATTGATAATATACTTTTGTTTGTAAATTGTAAAAAAATGACATAATGCATGGATAAAATATGGATTAAAGCTAAAAGGTCCTCTGAAAGAATGAATTAAAAATAAACTAAAAAGTTTTTAATAATACAGTAATAATAATTAAATTCAGTATCAAATGATAGGCCTTTAATACTGTATCTGCACTTCCCATCACTAATCTGCATTCTAATAAGCATAAAAGTACACAGCAAGCACAAATATAGAATAGAACTTCCTCGAAAACAAAACTTCCTTTTTGCATATATAATAGCAAAAAAAAAAATATATATATATATATATAAATAACTTTATAATAAGTTTAAATATGATTATCATAAACTTATTAACCAAAGGGGAGTTTTTACTGTGTGAAGCTTCCAGGGCACTGATGCCAAACTAGGCACTGTGGTCTTATAGGTACTATGTTGTTAAAGACTGCATATACTGATTAGAAACTGGAATGATGAGAGCTTACAGGTGGTCTGACGTTAAGTGTGGTTAATATGGAAGCTATTTTCCCTGAGCATATGTATGATTTCCTGTCCTTCAACTTGATGAGAGCACACTAACAGATGGGAGTATAGTGGTGAAAAAACACAGCACAGTAAACTGTAAAACTGTTTGCAATAACAAGCAGCAACAAGTTGGTTTAGGCCTTGTCCACACACATACGTTTTAGTTTGAAAACGCATCTTTTTCTCTCCGTTTTGGTCTTCCTGAGAAACACTTGAGACAGTGTTTTTGCCCGGATCTGGGCTGACACTATGTTGCTGTCTTAACAGATGTAATAATGACACCAGAAGCCAGACACATTCAATGTACAAGTGTGTCCACTCTTACATTAAAAATAAGGTGGATACTGTGTGTGTCAGCTGTTTAGATGTTCTCGCATCAGTACTTAGCTCATGATTATAAGTCACTCACAGTAGGAAACATCATCATGCGAGCATGATACTTCTCTAAAATTAACCTGGGTGTAACAAATTTCCAAAGATATTTAACATAGTTAAACATTGACTCTGTTTTGGAAATGTTTGTTTAGTTGCCTCACACTCTTTTACCTAGGCAACTTGTTTTTAAAGAGGAGGCACACCGCCCACAATATTAAGATTAGTGGTCAGCTGAATTTTTTTTTCTTTTTTTCTTCAGTTGCCTATATTCTTAAGCTATAATATTTGGCCCACACCACCCACCCATATGTTCGTAATTGCATTGAATGAGCATTTGTAGTGTACTTCAAATCTTAAAAGAATATTTTTAAAAACGGTACTTGCAAAAATTACGATACTGATAAAATAATAAAAAGGTTTACTTAAAGAGAGTACACATTCATGACTCTTAACTTTAAGTCAAATTGAAAGTTTAACTTTAAGTACATCAGTACATCAACAAAGTTAAATCGTTATGTTTTTAATTCATTTAAGTTTTTACTATTTTGAAGAATATGTGTAAACAAACAGTTGATGGGTCCCATTGACTCCTATAGTTTTTTTTGTTTCTCCCTATTAAGGATCCATAAACTGTTTGGTTACCCATATTATTCAAAATATCTTCTTTTGTGTTCAGCAGAAGAAAGAAATTCATGCAGGTTTGGAACAACTTCAGGGTGATAAAATTATGACAGAATTTTCATTTTTGGGTGAACTAACCCTTTAAGTGCAAACTAAATTATATTTGATGCCATTGCATGTTATTTACAATTAAATGAAAATGTGAAAATGTTTGTATATATTTAAATAATATCAAATAAGACTCTACAGTTAAAATTATAATCAAGTACTTTACATGTGGTTTAGTATGTTAGTCAGTACATCCAAAATAAGTGTAAAGCATGCTTACTTAAAGCATGACAAAAAGATTATTAAAACATACTGATTTAAAAGGACTTTAAAATAAAACTTTTAATTTGAAAATATTACAAAGTGCACTTGTTAAGTGTATTAATAAACATAGTCATGAAAGTGTACACTCTTTATTTCAATAGTATATCTCCAAGTACAGTATTTCAAATATATATTATACGGTTTGGAGTACGATATTCAGTAAAATTAAGTGCACTTCTTTTTCATAAGGGAAACAAATGAAATAGCAATAGCCAGAAAAATCCAGTCTCTTTAAGTCTATTCATCTAAAATTTGGCAACCAGACAGCACACATAATGGCTGTAGATGAAGCCTCACAGCAGATGGGGAAAGAGTAAAGGGGGATTTCGATCATAAGGACTGTATTTCCTCATGATAGGGTGGTTGAGTGACAGTGTCTGGGACAGTAAATTAAACCCACCTGTCGTTTGGTGTGTGAGAGTGAATGTGTATGGTGGTACGTCAGCTTTGTACTGTGAGCTCACTGGAGCCTGCCTGTCAGCACGCCAATGAGAACACACTTCATCATCTTCGCAAGATCCAATCCTATAAAGCTGATGACGACTGAATGGACATGCGTGTGTGTGTGTGTGTGTGTGTGTGTGTGTGTGTGTGTGTGTGTGTGTGTGTGTGTGTGTGTGTGTGTGTGTGTGTGTGTGTGTGTGTGTGTGTGTGTGTGTGTGTGTGTGTGTGTGTGTGTGTGTGTGTGTGTGTGTGTGTGTGGATAATACTCACCAGTCTGTAAGTCAGGGTTGGTCTCGCACACACACCAGTCCACATTGCAGTCACAGTGTGTCTTCTCAAACAGGTTGTCCATCACCTCTCTGACTGTTTGTCTCTCATCCACCATCAGAGTCTTTGAGCTGCCATCCATAATCTCCACTTTCACGACCAGCTATCACAACAAATGATAAATCCCAAGGTTAAACTCAATTAACAGGATAGCATGATTTACGATCATTAGCATGATCAGTGTAACAAATCATCCAATTTAAGTAAGCAGTTCTTGTCCAGAATATTCTGCAAAGTGGACCAAAGTTGAACTTCTGGCTTAACAATCTAGTTGAAGCCTGGTGGGAACATCAGCATAATCACATGCTGGTGACAAGCCATGCTTGTGTTTTCAATATGGTCTATGCACAGATGTTTGGAAGACAGAGATATGAATGGTCTTATAGACAGATACGCTCTGATAATGGCATGTGAACTGCAGAAAGACATCCTTGAATATCAGCAATCATGCTAAAAGCAGTTAAGCTCATTCTAAAGTCTCACACTGTTGCAGTTATAGTTGCAACTTTAAATCCGTTCTTGTTGTAACCATTATTACAACATATTGGTGTGAGTCAGTGCACTTTGAGCACTTTAAGCAACCAACTTTATCACTCAGCTGTGACAATAAGTCAGTGTGGGTCATGTAGCCTACAACCACTTTTTATAGCAGGCTGACCCATGACACACTATTTATTTTTTTACAATCTATTAAGAAGAAAGCATCTGACAGCTTATTGTAAAAAAAAAAAAAAAAAAAAGTATATCTATGTGTAAACAATTATTGTGCAAAGCTTGTTTTTTTTATTGCTGAAGAGGCCATTTAGGCTTCATAAGATTCAGATGTTTATCCTAATATTCCTTATAAGACATAAAAATAGACACATATTTTGCAGTCATTGACTTATACTACGATTCTAACAACAATTTGGACAGTTATGTCCAAATACACTTCAAACAACAATTTTTTAACAACAATTAGAACAGTTTGAGTCAAGGTCGAGAGTAGATTGAGTTAGAGACATTAAGAGGGTTGAGCAAAAGTTAAGACAGAGACCTGAAGAAAGTCGAGTCCAAATCAAGATCTAGACCTGAAGGGTTTGAGTCAGAGTGAAGAACAAGACCTGAAGAGGGTAAATTCCGAGTCAAGACAGAGATTAGAAGATGGTTAAATTCCCTGTAAAGGCAATTCTAAAAAAAAAAAGTGTTCCGGATTTTTTGGCCGGGGCTAAAACGGGGGCTCGATGGCGCATTGGAGCCCCTGAGCCCCTGGACACGCCCCTACTTGATGACGCACTGAAGCCACCGAGGCTGGCCCCTCCCCTAACAATATAAATAGAGCACATTCACATCAGTTTGCCGCTCAATCGCGAGTTACTGTCAGTACTATTAGTTACTACAGCCTACAGTTTGCTAGCTAGCTATGCCTTCGTCACGGAAATGCGTACTACCTGGATGCGATCACGTACAAAACAGATCGGTATCCTTATTTAAATTTCCGAAAAACGATCACATCAAGAAGAGGTGGATTCATTTTGTGAAGAGCCACCTTGATGGAGAGCTGAGGATCGCCGCCAAAACCCGGCTCTGTAGTGATAATTTTACACGGGATAGTTTTATAAACTTTAGTCAGAGACAACTGGTATTCACTGATAATCCGCTGTTACTGGTGAATGGGGCCGAACCGACTATCTTCCGCCTCGGCCTTCATCCTCCCGTCGCGCCGACAACTGTGCCATCATCGGCAGTGCGTGCCCACCAATGAGTGTAAGTTGCTGCGCAGCCAGCAGAAACGCCCCCAGCGTTTGAGAGCAGAGACTACTGCTCATTTTTTCAAGAATTTGATAGCTTATTTTTTGTACTTGCTTTTTTATCATTCAAATTTGGCTGAGTGGCTAATAAAACATTTTTCTGTGGTGTGACAAACTCAGAACACATACTTTATTTTGACTTTACAGGGACTTTAAGTTAGAATCAAGACCAAGACCTGAAGAGGGTCGAGTCCAAGTCAAGACAGAGACCAAAAGTGGGTCGAATCCGAGTCAAGACGAAGAAGTTAAATTAATTGAGTCCTAATCAATACAGAGACCAGAAGAATGTTGAGTCCAAGTCAAGATAGAGACCTGAAGAGGGTTGAATCCGAGTCAAGACCGAGAAGTGAAAAATAATTGAGTCCAAGTCAATAAACAGACCAGAAGAAAGTCAAGTCCAAGTCAAAACAGAGACTTGAAAAGGGTTGAGTCCAAGTCAATACAGAGACCAGAAGAGGGTCGAGTCCGAGTCAAAACAGAGTCTTGAAAAGGGTTGAGTCCAAGTCAATACAGAGACCAGAAGAGGGTTGAGTCCGAGTCAAGACCGAAACCTGAAGTAGGTTGATTCCAAGTCAAGAGAGTGGGCAGTTGCATAAACTGCTTAGACTAGTCTTACAAGTTAGGCATCTAATTTTTTTCTTCAAGACTGGTCATAACTTTTTTTAAGTCAGTTACATAAAAAGGTAGATTGGTCTACCTAATTTGAATCCCAAAAGTAAGACTGATTTGCCCTAACTAATTGCTTGTAGGTCAGACTAGTTCTTAAGACACAGTCTTCACTTATCAGCTAAGTTTATGCAACTGGCCCCTGAAGAGGGTTGAGTCAGAATCACAACCAGGCTTGGTTCTATTGGGGTGCTAG
Organism: Phoxinus phoxinus; assembly: GCF_949152265.1. Lineage (NCBI taxonomy): Eukaryota > Metazoa > Chordata > Actinopteri > Cypriniformes > Leuciscidae > Phoxinus > Phoxinus phoxinus. The sequence continues at coordinate 20,425,627 of NC_136899.1, read as the reverse complement.
AGGGTGCTAAGCACCCTCAAATGTAAGCAAGAGCACCTTCAGTTAATACTGTAATAATATATTGGTGAACCAGATTTGGCAAACGCTCTTGTGCATATTTGTGTTTGTGCTCTGGAGAACATGAAATGTATCTATTTACAGTTTGTTTTTGCTGCGATGAGCAATGTAGCCCATCACAGAAATAGTTGTTGATCTCTTGAATGCAATGGCCAATGAGAGGTCTTTAAGTTAGCCAGAATCCACTCACCGCTCATAACGTCAGAGTTTTTATTAAATGCTTTGTTATGCAGGCTCGCTAAACTTCTCATCAACAAACAAAATGTAGACACGATGTAAGTAAGAGATTTAATGGTGTTTTATTAACAAAGTTCGGGAGGAGCACGTTCAGATAATTAACATGAGTGGAGAGCACTCAGCAATCAACGGTAAGAGGTGTATATAGAGATTCAGCAGTCTCACCTCAATCCATTGATAGTTTAGCAGCATCCCTCCACCACCCCTTCTCCACACTTATAGCCCTAACTATTTACATACGGGGGGAGTACTCTGGGTTCGGGCCGAACTCCGAGCTCGGAGCCCTCCCCCGGACAGCACGCCAAATACGCATTAAACTTTACTCCCTCTAATTGTATGTAAGTGTGAACTCGTGAATTGTGCAGCTTCATTGATTATAAAAGAGTTCTCTTGATAGTAGACTTTAGCAAATCTGAATACAGTTTGAGACCTTGTTGATATCTCCTTTCAAATGAATTAGACAATTGTGGTACTATGGTATGGGTTAGGGTTAGTGTTTCTCCTTTTCTCAGGAGAAACCTCTGAGAAGTATTTGACCTCAGTGAAAGTCTCTACCTATTCTTATTGATGTCTAGAATGTCGTGGGATTTTTCTTAAAGGATTAGTTCACTTCAAAATAAAAATTTCCAGATAATTTACTCAGCCCCACGTCATCCAATATTTTCATGTCTTTCTTTGTTTAGTCGGAAAGAGGTTCTTGAGGAAAAACATTCCAGGATTTTTCTCCATGTAGTGGACTGCAATGGGGTACAGCGGTTTGAAGGTCCAATTTGCAGTTTCAATGCAGCTTCACGATTCTATATGATCCCAGCCGAGGAAAAATTGTCTTATCTAGCGAAGTGATAGGTCATTTTCTAAATATATATATACTTTTTAACCACAAATGCTCGTCTTGCACTTCCTCTGTGATGCGCCACACATTATGTAATCACGTCGAATTTTATTTTAAGTACATGTTTATTTCTCTTTAGAAAATTACAGATCGTTTCGCTAGATCAGACCCTTATCGTGGCTGGGATCGTGTAGAGCCCTTTGAAGCTGCATTGAAACTGCAATTTGGACCTTCAAACCATTGTACCCCATTGGAGTCCACTGTATAGAGAAAAATCTTGGAATGTTTTCCTCAAAATCCGTCATTTCTTTTCGACTGAAGAAAGAAAGACATGAACATCTTGGATGACGTGGGGGTGAGTGAACTAATCCTCTAAGGGATGTTCTTTTGGGCTTACATGAGGTTGTGCATGAACAAATGTCTGAACAAGCGTGCAGCAGATCTCCGGCATGTTTTAGACTGCCATGATCTCATTGACATTGATCTGTTTTAGAAATAGATCAATGTGGTGGATGTCTACTCACCCAGACCACCTAACACAGCCAGACATACCGCACAGCATTGAACGATGCCATGAAAAGCACCTATATTTTTGCAGTTAAATGACTCACATTCTTGATAAAGGGATTTAAAAGTCTCCAGCTGTTTTAGAAATGCACTTAATAATATTCTTAAAACCATTGAAGTGCATTCAAGATTAAAAAATAATAATAAAACCGACGACTGCATACCTTTTTCACTTTGGCCTCCTTTAACTTCTCCAAAGCAAGCTTGATTTTATCTGCTTTGATCTGTTCCTCTTGTTCTTCCTGGGGGGATATAAAATGATAATTACCTAACAGACATAAATATACATGTCAATGTGGCGTCAAAAGGCTCTACATATGGGAAATGCAGGGCTTACTCTGATTCTACAGATTAAATCTAAAAATGACAAAAGTAAGAGAGTATTGTGCATCTTAACTGAAATGGAACTTCATAAACGACTCATTTAGAACGCTCCTCGTAATAGCATGTTGCAAGGCATTCTAGGATTCAAATAAGAATGTACACAATTGTAGCTGAGAAGACAATAGAATTATTCTCCCCAACTTGTTAAACAGCCTTTGCATCGGGTGTCTGTAATGCTTTAATGTGCTTGCTGGGTTTGCATCTCACTTAAGGTTGTGAAACAGAGCTGATCTACATTAGAAAGCCGTCTCCTGTTGTACATTCCGTCAAGCACTGGGCTAGACATAAAATAACATTCAGTGAATATCCGGCTGAGCCTAACATTGTAATCATGAGGGTAATTACATTCTATGGTGGGGTTTTTTTACATGCAGAGGAGAGATGGATATTGTAGACATTCATAGGTTTCATACTTCATAAAGTTAATGCAGTTTTACAGCGTTGGCTGCACTTAAATTCCATTATATCTGTTCACATCTGTTGTTTGGCTTGGTTTTAAAATAAACCCTGTAACCTTCAGCCAAGGATGTGTTAACCACATGAGGCCTGTGGGTGTGCGGACCATTCAGAATGATACTTACTTTTGATGGTTTAGAGGCGGGTAGTGGGGGCGGAGCTGCAATGGAGTTGGAGGAAGTTGCAGGTTTTGAGGTGTCAGTTGATGCTGGAAGGCCAAAGTTACTCTGAGGCTGTATGGGTATTGGGGCAAATGGAGCTGACCCCTTTGACGTATCTCTGTCTGTGGCAAACTTTTCCTCCGTGGCACTGATATCTGCCACCAGGTCAGCCATCAAGGCATCTAAGTCATTGTCTTCCATCTCATGCAGCGATGCTTTAGAGAAACATGTAGGGTAACAATGTGAAACAAAAAATCACATACAGAGCACCCAAAGATGGGGGAGAAATTACAATCCTATCTACAGTAACTACAGTACAGTAATTGCGAGATGGCAATTTCGTATGAATTTGTATGATGTGATTTGTACGTAAAAAAAAAAAAAAGCAAGCATGAAGGTCCACCCCAAACCATAACTTCATATCAGTGATCCTAAACTAGTACCCCCAATCCAAGATTAATGCATCACAATAATAATTACATATTCATGCCTAATTTAATTTAATCTAAATTAACTTGCTTTATTCAACTGAACATCACTGAACAAACATAATTTATACCAACAAAACAAATGTATGGGTTAAATCAGGTAGAAATAGAAATAGTTTTTTAATAGCAGGTAAAAATTGCAGGCTGCCACTTTGTGTATTTGTAGTGTATTTACAGTTAATCTTCTTGTGCTAAGAACAATTGTGTTTTTTTCTCTGTAAAGATATATCATTGTGCTTTTTGTTTTGCCTATAACAGAGTTGAACTTTTGAGCTTGATGAGGTCAATAAGTGGGTTATTCAGGATTTGATTGCAAACATAATAACATAGAGAAACATTCTCCACTTCACAGCCCTACTGTATCTGTGCACCTTTGAGCTGCCCTCAGACATAGTTTTAAGCAATTTTATGGTTAATTAATCGCTTATTTTCTCACAAATATTTCAACACAGTGGATGAATTGAGACTTTCAGGTGAAATAACGTGGTAAGAAAGCAGACACTGGTGAAAAATATTAGGTTGAAATATTGTTTACCGTTAAAATCCGTAAAACCAATGGAAAAGTTCATTTCCTGGGGGGCAGGAATGGAGGCAGGTTTAGGCAAAGGTGCAGACTCTGCTTCTTCTCCCAAACTCTGTGAAAAGACAAATGAGGAACAAGACAAATGATAGAAAACAAATATGGAAGCTATTTTTGAAATAACAGAAATAACAGCAAATCAACTGTCATTATTAGCATGTAGCCTATATGTGACATGCAGATTTTGGAGATGTGTCACTAGATATGCGTGGCCTGGTTGCTAATCTTTACAGACTTTACATTCCATCAGTAAAAGCAGAGTGTGAAGGTTGAATTGGCAGAGGAATAGCACAGCTGAGCTGTCCATAAAATATTGCAATCCACACAACATCATGGATACATGTCCGATTTCATAAGAGGACACATTTTGTTGGTATGCATCTCTCTGGCTCATCTGTGACCAGGACAACAATTCTTTGGTGTATCGAGAGCTATAGTATCCAGAGTAATGTGGATAGTATCCACCAAGTACGAACTACATCCAACAGGAGTAGCTGTCAATGCAAGAGGAAGCTGTCTGAAAGGGATGGTGTCCAGGTACTAACCTGGGTTATATTTAAAAAACATTAAACCACAGCTAACCAACTCACTGCAGAATTAAATGTATAAACATGAAAGTGAAGTTGAACATCTCCCATGGCCCCCACGGTTACCAGATCTACATATTTTTTAGCAACTTGAGGGTATTTTGGAGGAGAAAAAAAAAAACATTTTCATCCACCAGCATCACATAATGATCCGGCCACTGTTCTGGAAGCGGAATGGCTCAAAATCCCTCTGGCCACTGAGCTGGACATGTATCTGTCATTCCCAAGACAAACTGAGGCTGTATTGGTGTTTCAGTTTCACTGTCCAACCCCTGTACATATCAGTGTTAATACTGTATGTGTTGTGTTCCCTATTTTGTGTTCAAATTATTTGCAGCTGCTGGCTCACACATCAGTTATATTGCATGAAGAGAAAATATGCTCATTTCAAAGTCATCACATCTCATTACTGGAACTGAATAAAAATGACCATTGCCATTGTTTGAATGGGAGATAACTTTTGTCTTCTGTTGTAGTGAGCATAAACAAAAAATTAAAATTTGGGGAAAGCTTCATGTTAGAAATTTTACTATTTATGAAGCTATTTCCATATTTTATCAGTATTAATATTATTATTTTGCTTCTGCTTTAAGAAACACATAAATGCACACATGGCACTGATTAGCTAGGTTGTCTGTCGAGACGTATCCATAGGAAACTTACCTGCGTTAGGAGATCCATCTCCTGCAGCATGTCGCTGAACATGGCATCAATGTCGTCCATCTGAAACAGAAATAGTTGGGCAATGAGAATTTAACATCTTTAGAACAAGTCATGCAACAGGATTGGGAAAAACTGTTTAAAGACTGTGAATAATGTAACTGAAGCACAGAAACCAAACACATTCATTAAATGAAAATACAAATAAATGTTCACTATGATTTCATTTATTATTTATTTATTATTTATTACCATGTCCATATATAATACTTTCTGGAATAATAAATTCTGTTTGGTCAATTGACCCTTTCGGTAACGCTTTAGATTACAGCCCGGAAAGTACTGCGTAATTACAATGAAATTACAGTGTAACTTTCGGTAATTACAGTGTACCTATAAAGTACTTATGTGTAAGTATAGGGGAACAATATGTAAAGTCTTGGGAATAAAGGGGTAACAACCAGGAAAATACTGCGTAATTAAAACTAAATTACAGTGTAACTTTCGGTAATTACAGTGTACTTATAAAGTACGTACGTGTAATTATATAGGGGAACAATGTAAAGTTTTGGAATAAAGGGGTAACAACCAGAAAAAAAAAAAATGTATTTAGGCAAATTATTTATACTGTAAGTATTTTAGAACTACGGGGTACTTATACTATAATACAATCTTACTTTTGGGAGCAATTTAGCGAGTAGGCTACATACACCTTTTTGTAATAATAGTGTATACAAATACAAGGCTTTTTTCAAATTACGGGGTAGCCTATATATCAGTGCATTTATAAAGTAGGCTAATTTGTTTTTATTGCAAAGGTGCACTGATTAAGTTGTTTCAAGGCAAGTAAAACTACAACTTTTTTTTTTTTTTTTTTATGCTGGGGAAATATCTGTTTCTTGTAGTTACAGGGTAAGTATGACATTGCGGGCCGTAAATTAAAGTGGTGCTTCTTACCCTCTTGTTTCTTGTAGTTACAGTGTAAGTATGACATTGCGGGCCGTAAATTAAAGTGGTGCTTCTTACCCTCTTGTTTCATGTAGTTACAGGGTAAGTACAATAAAAACACATGTAAACACACAATCTGATATCACTTGGAAAACTTTATTTGAAAAACAACTTATTTCAAAAAAGGACTTTATTCCTTTTTTAAAATCAACTTTTCATTTCAAATACTAAAGTCCTGACAGAAAGTATAAATTTTTGCATGGCTTCCTACTTCCTCCTCCTCCTCTTGTTCCTCTTCTTCTTTTTCTATCATTACACTGATTAGCCTAATCTTAAGAATGAGTCTTTTGCTATTCTGTATTATGTATTAAAAGAAAATAGGCTACAGTACACCCAGAAATGTTCTCGTAATTTACTCATCTTTTCGCTACCGACCAACTGTCACCAGCGTCCAGCGAGTGCATGAGAGTCGGCTTGGCTTCGTGTTTGGTGAAGCTTCACGCGTTCATTACGTTCTCGCGGGAGTTAGATGTGAAACTCGCGCGAGAACTGCCATCTCTGTTCTTCTGTATTGTTTGTTTTTCATTATTATTATGTGTTATTGTTTGTATTTTGTTGTGAGCATTAATAAAAAATAAAAAAATAAAAAAATCGACATTCGGTTTCTCGGCGCGCTTACGTCACGCGTGTCAAGCGTGAACTCAACCCTCTCATGCACGCGCAAGTGACAGTTGGTCGGAACGGAAGCGATAGTCTTTAAAATGTTTAAATATTTGGTATTTTTCTTACAAACACTTATCGTCTAACTTCAGAAGACATTGATTCATCCATTGGGGTCGTATGGATTACTTTAGTTATTGCTGTATGTGCTGTTTGATGTCAACTTTTAGGAACACATGGGCTTGCATTATGCATTCACAGAGATTATATATTTTTCTAAAAAAAAAAAATTGTGTTAATCTGAAGAAGGAAATTCATATACATCTCGGATGACATGAGGGTAAAAGATGAGTAAATGGTGAGGACATTTCTGTACTGTATTTTCTTTCAACACATAATACAGAATAGCAAGAGACATGGGATTCCTTCTTAAGATTTATCAGTGGAAAGAAAGAAGAAGAGGAACAAGAGGAGGAGGAAACCAAGCAAGAGAAAGTGTTGTAAATCCGTTTTAAAATAAGTTGTTTTTCAAATAAAGTTTTCCAAGTGATATCAGATTGTGTGTTTACATGTGTTTTTATTGTACTTACCCTGTAACTACATGAAACAAGAGGGTAAGAAGCACCACTTTAATTTACGGCCCGCAATGTCATACGTACCCTGTAACTACAAGAAACGTCTCAGGTTACAACTGTAACCTATGTTCCCTGAGAACAGGGAACGAGACAATACGTCATCGACGCTTTGGGGAACGCCTCAGGCGTGACAGGTGTCTGAAATCACAATCAAATCACGGCAATCACATTGACCGGCGACAGCCCGTGAATCATTAATGTGAATGATTAACGTGCGACCTGGAAGTATATAAGGGCGCCTTGCAAACATGACAAATCATCCTTCGTCTGAAGGGACTGTTTGGTAGGCAGGCCCCGAGGCATGGCAGGGAGACGTATTGTCTCGTTCCCTGTTCTCAGGGAACATAGGTTACAGTTGTAACCTGAGACGTTCCCTTTCGAAGGGAACTCGACAATACGTCATCGACGCTTTGGGGAACGAAATACCCACTCCGCCATGCTGAGGGGAGTGCATGCCAGGAGGCAGTGACAACTGTCAGAACCAGCAAATTCAAATGAAATGCAAGAACCACTCACCCTCAGGTCACACTGGGCTGTCAGTGACAGCATTCCCTACGGTCATAGCCCAAGCTATAAGCCTAACAGGAGGCCCTCCAAAACGATGTTTTACCAGAGGCCTACCTAGGCCTGCTCAAAGGCCTAGGACCACAACTTCAATTTTAGAAGGGGTCCCTTCTAGGGAATGTGGCTAGGGAACCCGAGGGAACCCCAGCCAGTCACTATTCGGGGAAACTACCACCCGAAATGCCACCAGGACGGCCCGACCTGGTGTCACTAAGTCGGACACTTCAGTCTGGCCAACTTCCTGTCTGTCCGGAGACAGAGCCTCTGGACATTTGCCTTAGGTAAGGCATCCAAACCAAGGGACTGCGAAGCTGGCAGTGAACCACTCGGCCCGGATCTCAGAGACGGGATATCCCGGAGAGTATGACTCAGCATAGTGCTTTACAACCCTTGCCAGCGAGGGGAGTTTCTCTACTCGATACACGGATCTACCCAGTGTTTGTGTTTCATAACACTGAGGAGGCCTGTGAAGGCCTAGGTGCTGATCTAACTGGGAGGCCTCACGAGTGGCCTACGACCGTCTGACCAGACTCAGGGGTCCAAACACTCATAGCGACCCTCAGTGAGGGGAGCAATGGTCCGCCTGGTAGGCAAACCAGGCTGTAGGCAGAGTAAGAAGTTCCGGGAGGGAACCAGTAGCAGAGGGCGAACACTTTAGTTGAGCCAGGGCACAAGCTTGCTTTCAGCAGCTGCCAAATAAGGCCAGCTGAACTGATAGCAAGCGGCCACTAGCTTCCAGAACCCAGCATCGTTGGGGAACTACTCACAGGGAGGCCTGGCGGGGCCTACTACCTGATAACCACAGTTTGTGGGAGCTCACCTTCAGGGAGGCCTGGTGAGACCTACTACCTGATAACCACAGAATGTGGGAGCTCACCTTCAGGGAGGCCTGGTGAGGCCTACTACCTGATAACTGGCCCCGAAATGCCACCAGGAAGGCCTGACCTGGTGTCAATTACGTCAGACACTTCAGTCTGGCAAACTTCCTGTCTGTCCGGAGACAGAGCCTCTGGACATTTGCCTTAGGTTAGGCATCCAAACCGAGGGACTGCGAAGCTAGCAGTGAACCTCAGCCCGGATCTCAGAGACGGGATATCCCGAAGAGTATGACTCAGCATAGTGCTATACAACCCTTGCCAGTGAGGGGAGTTTCTCTACTCGATCCACGGATCTACCCAGTGTTTGTGTTTCAAAACACTGAGGAGGCCTGTGAAGGCCTAGGTTGACGATTCCAAGGCGGCCTGCTAAGGCCAGCCAGCTAGGGACTCGCCTATCAGGGAGGCCTAGTCGGGCCTACTAGCTGATAGCGAGTCAATTCTGCTACAAAGGTACACTGTTGGGAATCATACTATACCAACATAACTATTGGGTCCACCCACAGGAGGCCTAATATGGCTGGCTACCTGGTCGCGGCTTTAAAGTATGTCCCACAATGTTGGGACTCACCTCCGAGAAGGCCTGTTTAGGGCCTACTACCCATCAGTGAGTCAACTGCCCGAACCACCAAGGCCAGCCACATGAGGTGAGCTGGCCTACAGCGCCCTCTTGGGGGCTGCCCATTCAGGAGGCCTGCTGAGGCCTACTACCTAACGGCGCAGCCTACGTTGGCAGATAAGCTGTTTACACAGCGCCTACAGCATTCTGGTACCTAATCACATTGCCCATGGCAGTATACTCAGCAAGAGCGCTAGCACCCTTTAAGCAAGGGGAGTACAACATACGCCACTCTGCCTTAACGGAGGCCCCAGAGTCAGAGGCCTACCATCTGTACGCATGGGCGTCAGCACATGGCAATGCTCTGGCTTCAAGGGAGCGTACTTCGTTACCAAAAAAGAAGTGAAGGCTAGAACTTTCCGCTCAACCCGAGCCATAGTGGTGCGAGGTAGGATAATACAGAACTGAAAGTGAAGGACTCAGACCTACCCTGTATCACAGGGGAATACTCTCCACCTCACCCTGAGGTTTACCAAGGTGCGGGCCTGCCAGTGGCTCTAGGGGTGACAGAAAATGTATCTGTGCCCAACCTAGGGGAGTGGGGCTTGCTTCTTTTGTGAGCCAACCACCTACAACCCGACGCTCGAGCAGTAGCTCAGCGAGGTGAGTGAAGCCTATACTGGCGGCCCAGATCCGATTGCTAGTTCTGCACGGCAGGGTCGGGCAGACAGACCCAGTCTCTTCATGAGGTGAAAGACGGCCTAACCCTGCTCAATAAAGACACATTGTACCGGGGAGGCCTATTTGAGGCCTAACCCAGGATCTTTATAAACCATGCCTCTGCACCACGCTGCATTACTCTTGTCACCCCAGAATGCAGAGAAGGGGGCGGGCCTTGGCCTAACGACTCCCATTGGAGGAGGCTGTCATACAGGGATGCTAGGAACCTATATTCACAAAGTGAAGGTTCAGAGGCAGAAATGCTTAAGCAGAGCGCCTCCACTATCCCTGGCACAGCCTAGGCCAGCTACAGAGGCGGCCCTGGTGAGGGCCAGCCTGCAAGCATAAATCTACCTGAGGGCTCGGAGGAGCCACAGCCTTACTAGAAAAATAGTTATTATTTCATACAACTGGCTGCAGAATCGCTCAGCCCACTGAAAACTTCCCAAACAGAGCTCAAGGGGGCGATGTACTCAGGAAGGAAGTCAGACGGTCCCATGGACCGGACATAAGATCTATCTGAAGCACTAGCGTCAGTCTATACTCCAAGATAAAAATCCTGTGGGAGAGAGACCAACTACCCTACCCTGAGGTGGCTAACAGCCCGAGGGCTAAAATAGTCGTTCTAGCCACCTAAAGGGGGACTTCAGGGCCCTAATAATCCAAAAATGTACCTTACATGACCCCATAGCTCTATACAGGGAACGAGGTCTGTAGAGAGATACATTTAGTGTTAGTTGCACACAAAATTACTCTTAAAGAAGACCACTCAGCTCACCTGCGGCTTGTGAAGTGAAGACTTACCAGACAGTTCTTTATGAACATGGGGTCTACCACCTTTACATGCCTGAAAGAGGCACTCTCACTAACCAAGCAGAGGCGGGCCATCAGAACGTTGTTCTAACCATGAGCCCAGCCTCAGGCCTGATGTAGGAAGCGTCTGGAGAGTCGGAAGAGAGGAGAGGGCTAAGATATAATCACGCCCTCAGGGGGAGGTGATCCATGCCGATGCTGTGTGCAATCGTGCTGGATCACCTCCCTCAGATCCCTCTTCTTGCGGGAGTTGCACCTCTTCTGTGATCTACTCCTCCACGGAGGAGGCGCACGAGAGGCAACACTGGCTCTCTGGCCCTGTCTAAGGTCCCCGGACCATGATGGGCCAGGCCCTCCCGTCTGTCTGGGTGTGGATACGGATCTCAGCGGTATGTAGGTCCTAATACAGCTGGGCGCGCCCTCGCCTCTCTGAACTTTCCAGCCACCGCCTACACGGAGGTGCCGAAAAGCTCAGAGGGCGAAACCAGTGAATCGAGGAGAAAGCCTTTCTCTCTTCTCCCCAATGTCGGCCAGGTTCACTCCGTGGCGCAGCTCAGTAACCGCCTCAGGGGCCCCACCCCCTGGTCGAGATCCCCCAGCAGATTGGCCTGGTGTACCTGCAATACCGCCATGGTGTGCAGGGTAGCACCGGCCTGACCCGCTGGCGTATATGCTCTGCCATTAAACTGGCAGGGTTGGAGCTCTCAGTGTCGACGCCTGCCAGACACGAGATAGTTGCAAACATCTCGTCAATGGGCGGCATCGACACATACCCATGCTCTCCTATCACCCCAACATCAGTGAGACTAGCCCGCTGATGTCGGTGGACATGGGCAGAGTATGGGTTCTTCCATGTCCTCTCGATCTCAGTATGAGATCGGGAAGAAATGAAAGGCTCACCTGAGCTGGTGGTTTTATGACCGGGGAAAAAACGCTCTCATAGTGAGCGATTTTTCCCCCAACGTGCAGCCACGGCAGCTGAGCCTGCTCGCGGAGCGTTTCCATAACACCAACCAGTTCAGCATACACGGGGCAGGGTGGCTGAGAAGATTCAGGATCTATTTTTCCGATTACCTCATCAGCCATCTCCTGCTTGTCCGGAAAAGCACTCACTGCTTACTCTCGTCAGCCGCCACATCGTCTGAGAGGATTATACCCCTCTCAAGGCGATCGGCGGGCTTCATCTGGGATCTTTCACCCAGACGCTGAGCCCTCTTCTCTCAAGGAGAGGGCCAGACGAGATCGGAGCGTTCTCAAAGAAAAAACGCTCGCAATTGTACAGGCAGTTCCCTCAGGAACTGCCTGTGCGCGCTCTTCCTTCCCAGACAGAAAACGCACAGCTGAAAACACTCAGCCTTCTCAGTGCATTTCATAATTACCTTTTGATTTTCAAAAGCGGTTACAGACAAAACAGTCCCTGAAGACGAAAAGATGATTTGTCATGTTTGCAAGGCGCCCTTATATACTTCCAGGTCGCACGTTAATCATTCACATTAATGATTCACGGGCTGTCGCCGGTCAATGTGATTGCCGTGATTTGATTGTGATTTCAGACACCTGTCACGCCTGAGGCGTTCCCCAAAGCGTCGATGACGTATTGTCGAGTTCCCTTCGAAAGGGAACAAGAGGGTAAGAAGCACCACTTTAATTTACGGCCCGCAATGTCATACGTACCCTGTAACTACATGAAACAAGAGTATATTTCCCCAGCATTTAAAAAAAAAAAAAGTTGCAATAGTTTTACTTGCCTTGAAACAACTTAATCAGTGCACCTTTGCAATAAAAACAAATTAGCCTACTTTATAAATGCACTGATATATAGGCTACCCCGTAATTTGAAAAAAGCCTTGTATTTGTATACACTATTATTACAAAAAGGTGCAGTGTATGTAGCCTACTCGCTAAATTGCTCCCAAAAGTAAGATTGTATTATAGTATAAGTACCCCGTAGTTCTAAAATACTTAATAATTTGCCTAAATAATTTTTTTTTTTTTCCTGGTTGTTACCCCTTTATTCCAAAACTTTAAATTGTTCCCCTATATAATTACACGTACATACTTTATAGGTACACTGTAATTACCGAAAGTTACACTGTAATTTTGTTTTAATTACGCAGTATTTTCCTGGTTGTTACCCCTTTATTCCCAAGACTTTACATATTGTTCCCCTATACTTACACATAAGTACTTTATAGGTACACTGTAATTACCGAAAGTTACACTGTAATTTCATTGTAATTACGCAGTACTTTCCGGGCTGTAATCTAAAGCGTTACCATTAATATTACTCAGTACTTAATTGTGTAATTACACTGTAACAATGTCACCTTGTTTAAAGTTTAACCAAATATTTTTATATAATGACTACTAAACTGGATTTTTTCATCGTCGTCCTTGGTAACATACCAGTACTTTCATGTCACTATGTGCTCTCTCTTTTTTAATATCAATAGGTGCATTATCTTGTGACTTCAAATGCTACAATTAAAATGACATATGGAGGACAGTATTAATTAGAAAATGCATATTTTTAAACTTGGCAATGAGCAGGGTTATCCTCCACTTTATGCTGGGGTCCTGATAACACTGCCTGTTTATTTTGCCATGACTGGCAGACATTACTGTATAGTGTACCTTACATATTTTTCTTAGACCAGGGCTCTTGAATTGGTGATCTGTGGTGCTGTCACGGAACGCACGACAACGCCTCCTCCTGGTTTCACTAGATCCCTCTCTCCAGCATACTAGGACTTCATTTCCCATTATCCTCCATGCTCGTTATTCCTTAATCACCTAATTATGATTTCACCAGCCTCACCTGTGCACCCTCAGCTACCCTTTATCTGGACTGTTCTGTTCTCTGTCATTTGTGAAGTATTGTTTTACCCAACCTCTGTCTCAGTGTGTAACCCTTGTTTTCTCTGTGCTTGGATTTGATCTCGTGTGTTTGAACTTGGACTCTGTACTCGGTTTGTGAACCTTTGCTGCCTGCCTCTGAACTTTGCCTGTTTGACTTCGATTCTGGATTACCCTTGACTTCATTTGAGTTCCTGTTTGATTATTTCTCTGTTTGTCATCACCTTTAATAAATATCTGCAAATGGATTCGACCGTCTCCGCCTCTACGTCACAGGTGCAAATGTGATGTGAGAATTTTAAATGACCCTTAGATAATTGATTAAATTGGCCCTCACTGCTTCAAACTTGTGAAAAGTGATGCAAATATTTTTGCTGCGTATGAAATCAAATAGCCTACTTCCCTACTATATATATGTGAAAAACAGTACATCAACAGAGTAGTATGTCCAAATACATTGTATTTTAAAAAAAGTACCCAGTGGCCTACTACAGTACTTCCACCGAGATTCTGACGTGTGCATTCATTGGACATTTTACTATCCCATGAGGCCATGGGAGAGGTTTGGAAGTTAAGCGACGCAACTGACAGGTCACGTGACAATGACAACATGGCGGATGTAGTACATCAGAATTTCATTCATACTACCATATTCATGCTATAGAACATACTTTCTTTTAACAGTCGTGAAGTTTCAAACCAAATGTAGTTTTCAGACGCAACATCTGACTGTCTGTTTTATTTTATATACATCTGTGAGTCAGTCTCAGTCCTGAACAACATCAAATCAGTTATCAGTTTTTCATCAATGAATAAAAGATCACAGACTGAATCAAAATTGTATTTTGAATGAAAAATTAAAGTTCTGTTTCAGATTTTGTTTCCAAATTTGTAAACACCAGTCTTAAAATGATCATTATATTTATTTTTCATACTGTAGTAAAGGCTATCAAACACTGAGGTTGTGAAGTTCACAGCAGTCCTTTTTTGAAGTAAGTTATGGCCAGACCTAAAAAAAACTTTATTTGAAGACCTCATAACTCCCCCATCATTCTAGAAAGTTTTTTTTAAAGTTATTTTTTTTTAAATCATTCTTCCAGTAACATTAATAGAATGTATGGTTGAATCCAATCCTCCATGGCAGAGGCATGGGCTTGGCAGAAAAGGGCGACATGCGAGGGAGTGAGGACCAAGGCGAAACCAGATGGAAGGAGGAACCCGGTGGAGCCGACAGGGTGGATTGCTGAGGCGCAGCTGAAGATCTGGAAGTCTGCAGCAAAACCAAGATGACGAAAGACCAAGGTGGAGCCGGAGGGACGAGGGTGACCGGTGGAGCCTGAGTGATGGTAGACCACGGTGGAGCTAAAGGGCTGAAAGGTTGAGGTGGAATAATGGGCCTGGATGCCTGAGGTGTAGCCAGGGGATCCACTTCACAGAGTCATCCAGGTGGTGAAGGAGTTCGAAGCGGAGCCAGAGAGCTTTCAGGTGTCCACGCCGAGGATGGAGTCGAGGAGCTGCGAGGTACCAGTGGGACAGGTCAGTGCAAGGGAACTGAAAGGACCCAGCATAGAATCCAGGAATGAGGGGGTAGAAAGGTTAATGGGCGGGCGGGACTGGGTGTCTAGAATCATAGCTGGCTTTACCAGAAGAGGTGAGAGTTCGAGGGGTGCGGGAGAGAGTGGGAATTGGCTCCGGTGTAAATTCAATGAGTCAGTGATCCTCAACTGGCCCTGAAGTGGACTGTTCGAACAGCACTTTCTTTGTGATGGACCTGCCGATATGCTCCAGCCTGGGGACGGATATGGCAACTGGCACTGGCACTGGCTCTGGGACGAACTCTTTGGCTGGCTCTGACTCTGGGGTTGGAGGGGGTTCATGCTCGTGGTCCATGGCAGGTGATGCTTCAGGCTCTGGTTCTTAGGCGTCGTCATCAGGTCTGTGGCGGAGGTTTTCTCTTGCTGTCCAGGACTCTCCGGGCTGGGACGACAAGCCATATCTGGACAGGGAGATGGCTGCTGAAAGTGTTGAAAGTCCTGGGGAGTCGGAGTTGATGCCATCTTCCTCCGCAAACCCATAAGGCATACTCCACGAACTCCGCGAAGGGACGGTGCTTCTCCCTCATCTGCAGCATCTGTCCAAGAATGTCATCTATTCCACTCCAGAAAAGCTGCATGTTTAAGGGTCTCATCCTTGTATGGTTGAATCCAACACGAAGGGAATGTCTTTGTGAAACAGCCTTTAATCCATGAACAGAATCGCACAGAAGAATCTCAGAAGAATAAACACCTTAACCACATGTAAGCAATGACAATAACCCAAAAGGAACAGGACAAAATTGGGAGTACTTATACACAGAGCATAAGGGAAGGGAAACATAATGAACGACAGCTGAACATAATCAGTAACCAAAGACTAACTAGGAAACAATCAAGGCTAAACTAAACTGAAGGGCAAGAAACAAACACATCTGAACAACAACCCAGCAAACACAGAACGTTGGCACAACGTACCCGACCCTGGCCAAAAGGTTGCTTCAACTACGTTGTGTGGTGAAGGTTGTTACAGCGTTATCAAAATGCTGACATTAAACCACGGTTCCGGGCCATTGCTTAAGGTTGTGCCGAGGGTGTCTGGACAACCACTGGACTACATAATGTACTCGTCACTCTTCACTGCCCTGAAGCGGGAAAATCAGCCTTTTAAATTCCAACCACCTGTTGGGCTCATTGTGTTCTCATTCATCATCGAGCAAGGATACGTGAGTATTGCGTTTAATTTAGCCTCAGCTATCAAACACAACCTAAAACTTGAATTTCTAATGTGACTAATGTAGCCTTGCTTGCACTGTTTCGTTTTTCATTTGATTTGTCTGCTATTTAGACTCATTCGTTTCTTTGCTCCTCTGGATTTGTGGACGGTTACCGACCTTTATCAGCCAGATTTCGACTACTGTCTGCCATACAGAACCCGGTTTTGTTCATTAAATGTTCTTATCTGCCTTTGCTTTTTATGTTTTATTTACTATAGGCCTACTAGGTTTTATTCATTATACTTAAAATAAATGTGTATATTCATTTATTTCTTTTTCCCCCCACAAATGTATGACTTTTGGAAGTGCAATTTGATTACCACATGCAGTTTTAATAAAGTTGAATTAACGAAACCGTCTGTCATTTTTACTCTTTAAAGTGTACACTTGCAGGTGTTGATTATAATTAGGCTAATTTGCTGATAGCCCCATTAAATAATAATGATAAACAATAAACGATAAAAAAAGTATATAATTATCTAACAAAATGCTAAATGGGGGATATCATATCTAGCAGCATATAAAAAAATGTCAGAACGTCGTCTCTCAGTTGCTGAATGTCGCGCAACAACGTTGCTACTACAGCCCTGACACATCTTACAATTCTACGTTGTTACAATGTTGCGAGCACGTAGGCAGCGACGTTGCCATAGCAGAAATGCAATGTGCCAGAGACGTTGCCACAACGTAAATGTGTTTGCTGGGAAGACACACACACAATTTTTTTTTTTTTTTTATGTTATCTGTTCTTAAAATGTTGCTGTTCACAAAAATATTATCCAGCCTATAGGCTACATCTTTTTTCTGAAAAATGTTTTAGACTCGTTCGTCTAACATTTTTAAATGTTAGGCTACTTCTTGTTTCAGTTCAGAGAACATTCAAAAGTAACACTCCTATAATATTTGCAGAAATTAATGTTCCCTTAACATTTGCATAACCAAGAAATGTTTTTAAAACATTTAACTGGACGTTTTGAACATTCAGAAAACATTCCAAAAACGTAATGAGAATGTTATCAAAACGTTCTTAAAATGTATTTTTGTAAGCTGTGGATGTTGTCATCTGGATAATCTGGCCTTCAACTACTTTTGTAACTGCTGTGTAAATTGGTCAAATGGATGGTGTCATTTTTTACTGGTTAGCGAGCAAGTTTGTGATGGATAATATAGAGCAGAGTACCTGTGCATACAAAACATAACCCGAAGCTAAACATTGCACAATATCCATCCAGAGGCTAGAGATAAAAGCGTGGCTTGCATAACTCTTTTACACATTCATTCTTTGCTAAGACATGCAGAATCCTGCCCATGAACGCTTAGTACAGCCTGAGTGTGCAATATACACAGAAAGTATGATTTAGATGCAAAGAGATCATTCTCTGTTTCATTATATTGTAATGTTGCTACAGTAACTGCATAAACCAGTCCATGTTCTATAATAAACATTAATTTTTTCACAGTTAATATGAGCCAGTAGGATTAAAGAGCAGATCTGTTACAGTAACTTCTCTGCTGATTTTCCAGATGCCTGCAGTTCAGCTTTAATAAGACAAACAGTATCGGTAATCTTGGTCCAAACTACCCAACTCTGTCCCACTTCCTTCTTATTCTCCCACATTCAGCAAATAATTTGTGCAACCGCTTTGAATTAATGCACATGTTAACATTTTTAAACACAGTCGTCTGGCTTGTTTGCTACAGAAATAAATTAATTCCTGAAACCAAGAAGAAGTGTACTTTTCTAAGTGAGATGTAAATTTTTCTTCAGATGGATAATAAAATGGACAAAAATCCCATAGAATTA
This sequence comes from Phoxinus phoxinus, assembly GCF_949152265.1. Lineage (NCBI taxonomy): Eukaryota > Metazoa > Chordata > Actinopteri > Cypriniformes > Leuciscidae > Phoxinus > Phoxinus phoxinus. The sequence goes on along the minus strand of NC_136899.1, from coordinate 20,407,375 downwards.
CACTAAAGGAGGGATTCAATCCATATTAAAAGCAGATTATCATAGAGTACTTTGCCAAACCCACTCAAAACACCTTACCAATCACTTAGCAACACCCTGGCGACCACCAACCACACCTTATATCATGGGGATAGAAAAATACTCAATGATTTGTGTAACACGGTGAACTCTGACTCTTGAGGATCTGAATCTGTTGTTGTTCTCCTGCAGGTCTAAAGCTGAAGCTTAATCTCAGCACAAGCACCATTCACATTTATTTCAGAAAATTTTAAAGTTTATGTTAAGCTACATTTACACATCAAGTCAAGTCATCTTCATTTATATAGCGCTTTTAACAATGTAGATTGTTTCAAAGCTGCTTTACAGTGATAAACGGATAATTTACGGTAACAGAGATTGTTTTGGCTTTATAGCGGTTCTTGAATAAAGATATTTTCCAGCTAAAGTTAGTTTTGATTGATTCACTTCCGTCGCAACGATCATTAGTTATTAAATTAGAGGCCGCTAAGACGACACCGTTCTCTCTACACAGACTTTAAACGCGAACCTGTGATAAACGCTGATGGCGCTCACATGCGCATTAAGAATGAATTCTATAGTTATGTGCATTTGAATATATGTGCGCAGGTTTGTAATTCCCTACAAAGCCTTAACAAACTACTTGTCTGGCCTTAAACATTTTTAGACAGAATTTTATCACTTCGGGGGAGATACGCGAAACCGAAATTATTCCGACAACGCTTTATCTGTAGATTGGTAAGACTACAGTAGTTGGCACTTTTTTTTTTACACCCTAGCAACCTCCTGAGTATTAGAAACCACATAGCAACACCCTAGTAACCACCCAGAATACCATAGCAACGGCATAGCAGCACCCTATCAACCACCTTAAACCCCAAGCAACAACATAGCAAACAATTTGTCAGAGAGATTTAAAACCTTCAAACTTTGAGCTTTTAAAACTGATTCAAAATTCCCCCCCCCCCCCTCTCATTTCACACTTCAAGCTTTTACAATTAGGCCTATACTTCAAACTTTCTCAAGCCAACATCAAGGTTTGTTCACATTCTTTACTCATCTAGTTTTAGTTTTTTCTTTTATTTAATCTAAGAATATTTACTTAATTTTTTTTTCATTATGAAATAATTTTATTTTATATAAAAATTAAAATATATATACACAGTAGGCCTATATATTGAGTTTGCATTTGGATTTTAAATGAACACAACAATACAACACAAGCGAATATTCATTTGAAGATGAGCAGTGCTGCAATACTACAATAATTCTTCAACTATGTCAAACCAGGCGGGCAGAGTCTGTACCACCAGCACCTGTGAGTAGAACAATGCTGTGTCTTCTTGTTTAAATGAAGCACTGTCGTGCAGCCAATCAGAGAGCTGTTTGTGTGCTGCTACACATGGGGAAGTGGTTAGAGCAACTTCCCCTCACAAGATGTTGAAAGCATCTAAGTTTCCAACAGGAAACAGATGACACTCTATCTCTATGTAGCTATCACAATATGGTGCTTCTCATATGTGTCTAATGTTTCTTTTTCCAAACAATTAACAACTACATCATCAATATATCATCAATACATCACGTTAAAACATACATGTGTTTTGTTTGATTTATGCTACGTAGATTCAATATGCCACAACAGGAAGAAATAAAAAAGTCAAGTTGGCAGAACTTGGCACCTTGTCAGAGTAAATCTTTATTTAACGGTGATGTTTGAGGAGATGAGGTCAGTCATTCTCAGCGCAATATCCTCCTCTTTTCTACTTCAAGAATGGTTTTGTTAAGTGTTATGGTGAATAATGTTCCATATCAAGGGCATCTCTGTAGGATTTCAGGTCTGGAAAAGAAATTAGCTCAGTGTTTCCTTTTGTTTCACAATTGCATGTGTTTTAAATTAAATAGCGAGGAAGTTATTTAATCATACTGCAATCAAAGCAGGATAACTGTGGCATTTTCTCTTCTCAAACGTCTCAATTTTGTCGATGGAACTGTTTGATTTGATTAACTCTTAGAATAACTTTTAGAATAATAATTATATACTTCAGAATAATATACTTAAGTGTGAACTGAAAGTTTCCAGAGAGTTAGCTTCTTGTTTTTGCAGTTAAATGAAAATGTATTACATTTAAAATGTATAAAGCAGAAAGCTGAACTTTAGAGTGTTTTTATCTTTATACGTTATTTAATTACTTTTATTGTCTTTGATATATTGTTAAAGTTTACTGTCAAATGTACTGATAAGCATTTGTGACAAACTAAAACATACTTTAATTACATTTCTATTGAAACTTGTATGTCATGCATTTAAACATATTTGTAATTTGTACTGATGAAGTTTCAATTTAGTTTCAATTAAGTTTAACTCTAAATACAATACTGAATAAGACAGTACAGTTAAAATTATAATCAAGTAATTCACATGTGCTTTAGTATGTTAGACAACACGTGAAAATAAGTGTACTTCTTTAAAGAACAATACAAGATTATTAAAACTTAATGATTTAAAATGTAGTCTAAAGTAAAACTTTCAATTTTATATTATTAAAAAGTGCACCTTTTAAAAGTGTGTTAATGAACAGTCATGAAAGTGTACTCTCTTTAAATACACTCTCTTTAAGTGCTCTTTTATTTAATTGGTTGCTGTAACTTATTGGCCAAGTCAAAACTGTCCACTAAAGTCTCTGTAATATTCTGGTCTCTAAATATATTTTATGGAATGTTTTTAATAAGTCTTAGTAAATACTATAATATCATGTGAAAATATATGTGAAAGTCTGATCACTTAGAAAATTAATAGCACATATTTCTTCAACAAACAATTTGAGGTGTCATTCATATCTGTAACATGACAAGTGTTTGCCAAAATTTACTTTGGAGTTTACTATTGTCTTAAACAATGGTACTAGTGGTGCTTGCATAGCAGACATTAATACAAGTAGTTTAATCCTTAAACAGACTAAATATTTGCCATATAGGACTTTTTGACATTTAAATGTCACTGTTGAGGCTGCAAACATGTTAGCATTTACCAAAGGACTGAATGCTAGTTTCAACAATGTATTTTACAGCATTCCATGATTCAGTAAAGAGTAGCCTAACTTAACAGTTCATTCACAGTCCTCTGAATAGCCTAGCCGCTAATGTTGTCACAGTAAGGCTTTTTAAAATCACTGAGATGCTATCATTCTTTAGCAGTTACTTTAGTCTAAGGAAAACAGTCATTATAGAAGCAGACAGACTGTTGGCTGTGGGGTAACCTGATAGAAAAGCAGTCTCCCGTTTGTTTCTTCCTCAAACACTTGGGCAGTGTTTTAGTTCAGCTGGTGTGCCGTTCTATGATTCCTGTAACAGTGCTGGTATACTTTAACATGTGAGATGTTGTACTTGAAACACTAAACCTCTTTATGTGCTTTGAGGCTAAAACTTTAGAACAGCCCAGAAACAAACTTACTTCAGTGGCCATTGTACAAATCACTGTTATTTGCTCATTTAGAGAACCGACAGCATGTGCTATTCCAAATGACACGGACATACAGTAATTATTGTTAGAGACACCAGACAGCCGAGGACATAATTCAGTTTTTGGACAAGCCAAACAGCAAGAGTTAAAACTTTAATCTTGAATAAATGTTACATTTAGCATCCATTCTTCAAGTCAACATGAAATGCCTTTTCCAACGCACTTTACTTCCATGCTGTGACATATTTCCAAGTAAACTGAATATTCAATGAAAACAATGTCTGGAAGACTTGATTTTATCCATCATAAATTGTTTGGATTCTATAACTTGGATGTTTCAGAGAATTGTGGACGACTATTGGTTAATATAACAATAATAATAAAAAAAGTTTGATTAAAGATTATGAAGACTATGAAACAACAAAACTGGGAACTTACTGAGCTGTAAGTAGAATCCATTTTGATTTTTTGATCTGTCAACTTTTAGATCGGCTAGTCCAAAACTATTGGATTCATGTTGTAGTCTTTTAGTAAATGATAATATCACACTGATATGGGTGTGGTGTTATTTGTGCTGTTCTAATACCAGTGTAAATATACTATTATATCTGGCCAGTCACAATAATGAATTAATTTGCAATTAATCAGTCTGGGATATTCTCCACAAAGCATTGAAAATCAGCCTATATGCCCCAACATATTAGACAACATATCAGCAGAAGCAAATCTGCCCATGCCATCTTCATATCTGGACCCTAATAAATAATCAAATATACTGACTCACATCATCACTATACAGAAAAATACAGGTATCCTGGTGTAGCATGTTAACTTTTTTTGTGGGAATATCACCACAATATTCCCACAAAATCGTCCTGTTTGATTATTGTCAAATGTAAAAGGTATATTTGAACAAAATCAAAAACACATTGAACCCAGTCCTAGTTATCAACACTATTTGTTTGAGGAAAAACATCTCTTACCTTGGTTTATCTTTCAGCTTCAGTGCCTAGGTGATGTGGTCATAAATAAGTTTTCAGTAAAATGCCTCTCTTTCCTGTTTAACGTTGGACACCACCCAACCCACATGCAGCAGGCTGAGAGCTGTACACTAGTGTTAGTCACTGACAGTTCGCTTACTTCCTGCCTCACACGGAAGTTCAGGTCTAAACCTGCCTCTGCATTCCTTCTGACGCCGAAAAGCAGCGGCACACCAAGTGCACAGCTGAGATTGTGTATGAGACAGGCCAACCAGGGCTAGTTTATTATTTCTCCTAAGATTACATATTGGTCAATGATTGATCATTTCTCTCTGTTAATGATTAATGCCATTGTTATACATGTTTGCTTTATTCGGTAATGTAGTTTCATGTTTCAATGAAGCTGTATTTTTGTAATCCTGGAATTGCTAGTGGATATTTGTTGTGAAGCCAGTTGCATGTCTGAATAAATATTAAAGTTAAAGGTGCAATGAGTATGTCTTTCTTAAATGCCCCTTTGATCGGGTTTTTCATCACATGTAGTGTGTGATATAGCTGTGGAGTTATTGTCTCCCAAAAGAAAGAATCGATTGTGAATTTCTGAAACGAGTCGTCAGTAATTCCAGTCTTACTTCTGCACAAACCTACAAAGGCTTATAACAAAGTTGCATAATTCATTTTACATGCACTTCAAAATGACGAGGACTCGGTCTCAAATGTACAGTATGTGGTAAAACCACACCATTGTTACTGTTCACCGTTTACTGTACCTTTTCAGAAAAGAGGTGAATCTGATAAGAAAAGACCTTATCATAAGAGTGAAGTTTTCTTTCCATTGTTGACATATTTCCTTTTGAAGTTGGAAAGCTTTAATAAATATATTATATTAGGTCATTTTGTTAACTTTGTTTAGGAATGCACTAGCATATACTCTTAAAAAAATAAAGATTCCAAAAGTGGATTTCACAGTTAAATAAACTATTTTGTAACTAATTAGACGCTCTCATTTTGGAAACCTACAAAACAATCCAAACTTTACTCTTCGTAAAATAAAGATGATGGAACTATCACCATTTGCAACCAATTATCTGCTCTTATAAGGACTTTTTTATGTGGTCTTATTCTGCCTTTTCATTTTCTTTATAAGCCCCGCACCGGCTTCTGTAGGAAAAACAGACCACCCTCCATGACACGAGTCAACACTGACACCAACCATCTGAGACTTTGATGTAGGCTACACTCTAAAAAATGCTGGGTTGTTTCAACCCAATTTTGGGTCAGATATGGACAAACTCAAACGTTGGGTTAAAAATGTAATTTAAAAATGTAACCCAACGGCTGGGTTTGTCCATATTTGACCCAAAATTGGGTTGACACAACCCAGCATTTTTTAGAGTGTACGCAAGGGAGAGAGAGAGAGAGAGATTGGAGATGTGTGTGTGAATTACCTGCATCTGTTCAGCGTCTCTCTCTATTAACAACAAAGCTTTTAGTTTTTATTACTTCAAAACCAGCAATGTTACCCCATCGTTGCTGAGAAATAGAATGATTCAGTAGCGAAGCTATTTTATCAATAAAAGTGGCGTTGATAACAAGTTTCTGTGCTCCTGAATGTTTCTGTGTGCAGCGCGATCTCCGAGTGACGTATGCGCAGTGTTGAGGAGTAACTACAGTGCTATGCATAAGTTTAGACACCCATGCTAAAGTTGACTAAAAAGAGGAATAAAAAATCATCCTTTGGAAATTGAACTTAATGCCTTAATTTAAAAAAATAGGAAAAATCCAACCTTTAAGGACACCAATTTTCTTTGTGAATGAATAATGTATCGTAAATAAATAAATTTTCTTCCTTAAAATACAGGGTGCATAAGTTTGGACAACCCTATGTTAAATTTCCATAGAGGCAGGCAGATTTTTATTTTTAAAGGCCAGTTACTTCATGAATCCAGGATACTATGCATCCTGATAAAGTTCCCTTGGCCTTTGGAATTAAAATAGCCCCACATCATCACATATCCTTCACCATACCTGGAGATTGGCATGGAGTACTTTCCATAAGATCATCTCTCAATGCAAATCAAACCAGCTGTTAGGCTAACTGAAATAAAACCATGCCAATCTCTAGGTGTGGTGAAGGATATGTGATGATGTGGGGCTATTTTAATTCCAAAGGCCAAGGGAACTTTATCAGGATGCAGAGTATCCTGGATCCATGTGTCACAGTCTTCGTCCTCATCATCTGTGTCACCTGTCTTCACCTGTGGTTCCTTGTCTGTTTCCCGCCACCAATCTGTTTCCATGGACACTGATCACTTCCTCACAGCTGCCTGTCATTTGTAGTCATCATCACAGTGTATTTGAGTTCCTGTCTGTTATCTGTTCAGTGTCCGGTATTGTTTATGTTTCACATGCTGTCTCACCTGTTCCTTTGTATCCTGACTCTACGTTATTAAAGAAAGGATTAATTCCACGTTCGTCTCCATCATCCTTGCTACCAGTCGTGACAGAATACCGGACCCAAAAAGTAATGGAGGACGACGCTATGGATGCCTTTCTGTTTAACCAGAATGGGTGTTCCATGGAGGAATTCGTTGAGTTGTACCTCCACCTCCATCAAGATGTGTACTGGAGTGAGAACGAGTTGAAGCAGCGCTTCTGGTGCGGACTGGACGATCCCCGGGACCAGTTGCTGCTATTGGGAGACTTGAATCTACCTTTTTGTGACTTTTTGGACAAAGCCCTGTTGATGTATGGGTCTTCCCTCACAGTTTCTCCTGTCACTCCAGAACTTCAGGAGCCGGTGCCTGAGCTTCCTGCACCGCTGGTCCCGTCCAGCCCAGAGCTTCCTGCACCGCTGGTCCCGTCCAGCCCAGAGCTTCCTGCACCGCTGGTCCCGTCCAGCCCAGAGCTTCCTGCACCGCTGGTCCCGTCCAGCCCAGAGCTTCCTGCATCGCTGGTCCCGTCCAGCCCTGAGCTTCCTGCACCGCTGGTCCCGTCCAGCCCAGAGCTTCTTGCACCGCTGGTCCCGTCCAGCCCAGAGCTTCCTGCACCGCTGGTCCCGTCCAGCCCAGAGCTTCCTGCACCGCTGGTCCCGTCCAGCCCTGAGCTTCCTGCACCGCTGGTCCCGTCCAGCCCAGAGCTTCCTGCACCGCTGGTTCCGTCCAGTCCTGAGCTTCCTGCACCGCTGGTCCCGTCCAGCCCAGAGCTTCCTGCACCGCTGGTCCCGTCCAGCCCAGAGCTTCCTGCACCGCTGGTCCCGTCCAGCCCTGAGCTTCCTGCACCGCTGGTCCCGTCCAGTCCAGAGCTTCCTGCACCGCTGGTCCCGTCCAGCCCAGAGCTTCCTGCACCGCTGGTCCCGTCCAGCCCAGGGCCTTCGCCGCTGGTCCCGTCCAGCCCAGAGCCTTCGCCGCTGGTCCCGTCCAGCCCAGGACCGCCTTCGCCGCTGGCCCCGGTCAGCTCAGAGTCCTCTTCGCCGCGGGTCCAGTCCAGTGCTGACCTCCCCAAGAAAATTTTGGGGGGGGGCAATAAGTCCTCTGAGGGGATCGTGGAGGCCCTTCCGACACGGTCGCCATGGCCGCCCGAAGGGTCCTCACCGCCATGGCCGCCCGAAGGGTCCTCACCGCCATGGCCGCCCGAAGGGTCCTCACCGCCATGGCCGCCCGAAGGGTCCTCACCACCATGGCCACCCAAAGGGTCCTCACCACCATGGCCACCCAAAGGGTCCTCACCACCATGGCCACCCGAAGGGTCCTCACCACCGTGGCCGCCCGAAGGGTCGTCTCCGCCGTGGCCACTCGAAGGGTCCTCACCACCATGGCCGCCTGAAGGTCCTACTGCTCCGCCGTGGTCACGCCCACAGCCAGCTCCGCCCTGGACGCCTGAGGGTCCGTCTGCTCCGCCATGGCCACGCCCACATCCTGCTCCGCCCTGGCCACCTGCACGTCCTGCTCCGCCCTGGAGGCTTCCTGCTCCAGATCGGCCACCCCTTCATCAGCCTCCAGGGCGCCCACCCCCCCACCCCTTTGTAGTTCTACGGCGCGAGGTCGCGCCTAATTGAAGGGGGGCGTTATGTCACAGTCTTCGTCCTCATCATCTGTGTCACCTGTCTTCACCTGTGGTTCCTTGTCTGTTTCCCGCCACCAATCTGTTTCCATGGACACTGATCACTTCCTCACAGCTGCCTGTCATTTGTAGTCATCATCACAGTGTATTTGAGTTCCTGTCTGTTATCTGTTCAGTGTCCGGTATTGTTTATGTTTGTGTTTCACATGCTGTCTCACCTGTTCCTTTGTATCCTGACTCTACGTTATTAAAGAAAGGATTAATTCCACGTTCGTCTCCATCATCCTTGCTACCAGTCGTGACACCATGAAGTAACTGGCCTTTAAAAATAAAAATCTGCCTGCCTCTATGGGAATTTAACATAGGGTTGTCCAAACTTATGCACCCTGTATTTTAAGGAAGAAAATGTATTTATTTACGATACATTATTCATTCACAAAGAAAATTGGTGTCCTTAAAGGTTGGATTTTTCCTATTTTTTTAAATTAAGGCATTAAGTTAAATTTCCAAAAGATGATTTTTTATTCCTCTTTTTAGTCAACTTTAGCATGGGTGTCTAAACTTATGCATAGCACTGTACGTCATTTACAAAAAAAATCGAATTAAATTACAGTTACTTATGAAAATGTTAACGATTACAAAGGGGGTTGGATCTGAATATTTTCTGTAAAAAACTAGGATATAGTGAATAATATAAATTTAATTTGTTGCTTTGTCTATTTTTGATGTGCACGATGTCCCCTAGGCCATTTAGTTAAGCCATGCTATTTTGTTGCTTTTTATTGGCTCTTTTGTTTGAATTTGCAGCGCACCACGTCTGCCAATTACAATCCGCATTGCTGCTGAAAGCTTTAGGCTACAACCTGTCTGAGCAGCACGTAAATCCGTCTCTAAAGCACGCAGTGTGTTTATCGTGCTATTTATACGCTAAAATTATTTTTTACGTGGATGATACACAGTTTTCGTGCATTTGATAAGCACTTCATTGAGTGTAATCACACACCCCACACCACTAATTCTACCCAAACGTATAATACACACGCACCCCACACCACTTCTAAACCTACCCTAACCAACCCATGCGTATCCTATAAACGTAAAAACTAATTTTCACGTATAAATTACACGATAAACACACTGCGTGCTATAGAGATACATTTAGCTTGATCGGGTTGGTCTGAGAGTTCCCATCATGGCAAGACATAAAAATGCGTTCCAGTGCTGGAAATTTTAAAATAATTTTATTCAGAAATCAGCGCATTAATATGAAACTGTAATTAAACTGACTTAGAACTACTTGTTCATTAAAATGGTTTTATTGCACACCTTCCAGCCAATCGAGTATTAAGACAGACCATGCGGTATAAACCAAAACAATACCATATTCTTTTGGTTTTACTGTAAAAGTTACTGACATGCAGTTTTTGTAGTAAATGTCAAACACATTTACACACAAAAAAATGTGTATTAAGAAAGCATATGGTTGAATTTGATTTGGTAGCACTTTACTAAACAAGGTCTCATTTGTTAAAGGGTTAGTTCACCCAAAAATGAAAATAATGTCATTAATGACTCACCCTCATGTCGTTCTAAGCCCGTAAGACCTCCGTTCATCTTCGGAACACAGTTTAAGATATTTTAGATTTAGTCCGAGAGATTTCTGTCCCTCCATTGAAGCTGTATATACAGTATACTGGCCATGTCCATAAAGGTAATATAAACATCATCAAAGTAGTCCATGTGACATCAGTGGGTTAGTTAGAAGTTTTTGAAGCATCGAAAATACTTTTTGGTCCAAAAATAACACAAAATAAGACTTTATTCAGCATTGTATTCTCTCCCGGGTCTGTTGTCAATCCTTCACAGTTACGCTGCTGGCGTAAGACGCTGATGACGTGTTATCTGGTGCGCCCGACCTTCATTTATAGACTGAGGGAAATGCACGCTGTAAAAGTGTCTCATCCGCGACATGCACATTTACACACCATTAAAAAAATGATATCCACGCAAACAATGTAGAATAGCTTGAATATAGCGTGCGTCTCCCTCAGACTGTAAACGAAGCTCGGGCGCACCAGATAACACGTCATCAGCGTCTTACGTCAGCAGCGTCACTGCGGAGTCCTGAACGCAGATTCACAACAGACCCGGGAGAGAATACAATGCTGAATAAAGTCTTATTTTGTGTTATTTTTGGACCAAAAAGTATTTTCGATGCTTAAAAAACTTCTAACTAACCCACTGATGTCACATGGACTACTTTGATGATGTTTATATTACCTTTATGGACATGGACAGTATACTGTATATACAGCTTCAATGGAGGGACAGAAATCTCTCGGACTAAATCTTAAATATCTTAAACTGTGTTCCGAAGATGAACGGAGGTCTTACGGGCTTAGAACGACATGAGGGTGAGTCATTAATGACATTATTTTCATTTTTGGGTGAACTAACCCTTTAACATTATTTAACGCTTTAACAAACATGAACTAACAATGAGCTATACAGTGCTATGCATAAGTTTAGACACCCATGCTAAAGTTGACTAAAAAGAGGAATAAAAAATCATCCTTTGGAAATTGAACTTAATGCCTTAATTTAAAAAAATAGGAAAAATCCAACCTTTAAGGACACCAATTTTCTTTGTGAATGAATAATGTATCGTAAATAAATAAATTTTCTTCCTTAAAATACAGGGTGCATAAGTTTGGACAACCCTATGTTAAATTTCCATAGAGGCAGGCAGATTTTTATTTTTAAAGGCCAGTTACTTCATGGATCCAGGATACTCTGCATCCTGATAAAGTTCCCTTGGCCTTTGGAATTAAAATAGCCCCACATCATCACATATCCTTCACCATACCTGGAGATTGGCATGGAGTACTTTCCATAAGATCATCTCTCAATGCAAATCAAACCAGCTGTTAGGCTAACTGAAATAAAACCATGCCAATCTCTAGGTATGGTGAAGGATATGTGATGATGTGGGGCTATTTTAATTCCAAAGGCCAAGGGAACTTTATCAGGATGCAGAGTATCCTGGATCCATGAAGTAACTGGCCTTTAAAAATAAAAATCTGCCTGCCTCTATGGGAATTTAACATAGGGTTGTCCAAACTTATGCACCCTGTATTTTAAGGAAGAAAATTTATTTATTTACGATACATTATTCATTCACAAAGAAAATTGGTGTCCTTAAAGGTTGGAGTTTTCCTCATTTTTTAAATTAAGGCATTAAGATAAATTTCCAAAAGATGATTTTTTATTCCTCTTTTTAGTCAACTTTAGCATGGGTGTCTAAACTTATGCATAGCACTGTATCTCCTTACAGCATTATAAACTTTGTTAGCAAAAATGTTCATATTCATTTTAGTTCACAGTGCAATAATTGATGCTAACAGATGCACATTTTGATTAGTAAATGTTGAGATTAACATTAGCTAAAATTAATAAATGCTGTAAGAACTTTTAATTGTTATTTCATGTTAACTAATGTAATTAATGCTACCAAATGAAACTTTATTGTAAAGTGTTACCATTGATTTTATGTTGACTTTAAAAGTGAACACTGTGTTGAGTTTGGTGATTCCAATTCTGCATTCAGCAAGTCTGTTCATAGTTAAGGATGTGGAATCTGTCAGCCATTTCAGTCCCTGTTTAATATCAGTGTGCTCTTATTGATTATGTGACTCCAATTTCTCATATAACTGATGATATCCTCTCTGTTACATTTATAAGCGGTGATTTGAAACAGATGGAGAGGTGCGTACATTTGGCATAAAGTGAAGGCTTAGCTCATAACAGGGTCACGACCTGATCTGACAACGAACAGACACACTTCAGCTCTTTATAAAGAAAGTACAGTATAGGTCTCAATTGACTCCAAAAGCCCATATGGTGAGGTGTGAGGGGAAACGCTCTTTAAAACCATTATTGGCCACAGTTAACTCATTATTCTGGTTTAATGAAGGTCTGTACTATTCAACACCGTCAAACACTCTGGTCGTTCATATAGCAGCCGCTATAATATAAAAAAGACTTAACCATCACTTAGCATCTTAAACTTCACACTTTAAATCCTGCAATGTTTGGAAATGTGTCCAAGGATACAAATAGCACCCTCTGCTTAAAGTATGTCTTAAAGTAAAACTGTGAAGTTGATTTTATATATTATTAGCCTTATTTGTTGCTTAATTGTAAACTGGTTATATAAAGTACAACATTATAGCCAGCAATTACAGAATTAGCTTCATTTGCTTTTGAATATTTATTTTAATTAACCATCACCCTATAGAAGATCCATGAAAATGCAAATGAAAGCTCTTTAATTATCAGCTCTGGATTCCCGTCTCTCCTCTCCAAATGTGTGTATAGCATGACCGGCTGAACCCTAGCAAATAAACTCTGACCCTTTAAGACTTTTTCTTCTGCGTGACAGATTCTGAATGACAGACGACAGCTGTTTAAACAATCAAATGCCTGTGTATCTTTAAAAAAACGGACATGACCACAAACAAAGGTGACATTGGTCGTAACACAACTTTCCATTACTCATAAAGACGCCTCTATTAAAACCTCGCTCTGCAGCCACTGAATTCCTCTCTGCATTATATCCCTATATTGCGGATATATTTAGCTTAAACATGGCAAACCCTAAAATGTGCACTCGTGGTGTATTTTTAATCTTAAACGTATATTTTTTAAAATTATTGGCCTACTTGCAGGTAATAGAATAATAATGACATGTTGACAAAAGCCTTTTAGAAATGGCTTTTACTTTGTAATAATATATATATGACACACATTTCAATGGAAAGGTTTTATTTTTTTATTTTTTTTTACTATAAATGCTTGTTGTACATTCTGCAGACCAACCACATTTCAGAGACAACATAATTAATTATGAAATTACCTATAAAGATAGTCCTAGGTGGGTCAAAAAGGGACTCATAATTCAACTAATTGCATTTTACATGTTCATGTAATTGTACATGCAATTAAATGTCCAAACACATTGCAAATAGTTTGCACTTAAGTATTTCTAGAACTAATATTATTTTCAAATTAAATGCCCCTTTTAAAAGTACGCTAAAGTATACTTATTTTTCACAAGGGAAAAATACCAGACCTTTTTTCTTGTCTAGACAGCCTTTTTCAGTAATTGCTCTTTATTTGTAGCCCAGTATTTTGGTGTTAAAAGTGTCAAGTCGAATATTGTACAACATAACACTCTTAAATACAAGGGAAAATAAACATCAAAGGAGGAACAACAGAAGAAAGACAGGAGAGTGAGGGGTTAAACGCAGGCCGGGGAAACCTGATGCTAATTAAGTCTTTGGAATGCCACATACAGGCTGTGCCGAAACCTAGCAAGCCCCCTAACTAGACAGCATGTTTGGCCATGATTTGCGGATACAGCAGTTTTTGGACATTGTTGGTGTGTGCAGCATATTGGGCATTATAGGCACACTTGGAGCATTTGTGGACATCATATGTGCATATAGGATTACCTGTGCATTATGCATGCAGCAATTTTGGGCCTGCTTGGCACAAAGAGCATATTTTGGCACACATACATTTTTTAAACTCTTCTGGAGGAGAATAACATATAGACTGCCTCAAAACTAAACTGAGCTTAATTCTAAACAGCATTTGTGGCCATCATACACTCCTAATTTGTTAAAAAATGCAGCATGGGATGATGATGCCCAAAACTGCAGCTTACATTGGCCAAGACTTATGTGAATGCACATTTGATGCTCAGAAATATTGCATTTGCACATACAAATGATCAAAACTGTTGTGCATCTGCTTGTGATGGCCAACAATGCATCATGTAACGCAATGCGGCATAACATGATGATTCTTAGAAAACTGCACACATCTGATGCCTACATATAGCATATGATGCCCAAAGAAATGTTGCCTAGATAGGGAGCTCATTGGGTTTTGAGACACAGCCTATAACATTCTCCTTCAGAAGTGTTTAGAGTTGCTCTCACACACACACGCACACACTGCAGCAAAGGAGAGATGCTCACCTCCTGCTGTTTATATTTTAACTGACATTCCAACAGAAGGCAGCTTCAGGTAATATAATTTCACTGTTTAAAGAGTTTATCTGCGGATTTAAACAAAATCAAAACATCTTTATGATTGTTGACGTATAGCCTACTTTCTTTCAGATCAATGAACTCTTTTAAACGCGTTTTCCCGCTTGAGTCGTAACTGTTGTTTTTTTTATTTTAGTAGATAAATGAATTAACAATGTCATCATCCAAAAAGACACTATTGCTGCTGGTTTATGTATTATGTACGTTCCGCTCCGCGCGCTCGGGGGACTCTGGAGACGCCGGACCCTGCTCCGGAGCACACTGTCCGGGAGGCAGATCGCCCAGACCACCGCGACAACACAGTGCGACAACACAGAGCAGATCAATAAATCAACATCATGCTCCATTCCGTTTTTCATCTGAACATCAGGCTACGTCTCTGTCCCAGCGCGGGCGGTCTGGAGACCAGACAAGGGAAACCGTCCAGACGCGCGTCGCTGGAGTGTTTGATCCTGTGTGCGCAGATTGCGTTACGCCTCAAGGACCAGATCATGTGGTGAACGACACCGGGGAATGTAAAGGAATTGAGTGCCGTCTGCCTCTGAGGATACGACAGAAGCCCCGATCGAGACCCTGTGCTGGAGACGGGTGTGTACCCGAGCCCAGCCAACCAACCCTCATCCATGTGGCAGACAGAGCCGCTCAGTTTCTGGGGGAATTTCCGGACATTGGATACCCCGCATCAGAGGTCGGGGCTCCTCTGGGAGTTCAACTCACGTGTGACATCAAACCAGGTGAATTGAAACAGTGGTTCCAGCTGTGCTGCACTTCTTGACTGAAATAGCATAACACTTAACCAAACAGAGTAAGCTTTTGTATTACTATAGTGTATTAAAAAAAGAAATCCAGCTAAAATTATTTTTTGCTATAGGCTACCTCACTAAAAGTATCATGGTAATACAGTATGCTTTGTTGAACATGGCAATATGGTATTATTTTGAAACATGTAAGTCATTTTCATTCATTTTTCCACTAACGAAAAAGTACCACGTTATTTTTTTTTTTGATAGGCTACTGGTAATACCATGGTATTCTTCAGAGTACCTTGGGCTGTGGAAATTGCTTATAGTTAATGAATATGGTAATCAGTAGTACCATGATATAAATCAGGTGCTTGCAACCTTTGTATTCACCTGATTATTTTAGTGGTAACACTTTACAATAAGGTTAATTAGTTAATGAACTAACAATGAGCAATACATTGTTACAGTATTTATTCATCTTTGTTAATGTTAGTTAATAAAAAATACAGCTGTTCATTGTTTGTGCATGCTAGTTCACACTGCAAGTAACTAATTAACTTAACAAATACAACCTTTGATTTTAACAATGTATTAGTAATTTGTTGAAATTAATATTAATAAATGCTGAAGAAGTATTATTCATTCTTAGTTAACTATGTTAACTAATGAACCTTATTGTAAAGTGTTACCATTTTAGTTTTACATATTATATTTAATAAAAAATGTCCATAAATTAATAAATAAAATTAGATATTTTTTCAAATTTAATTTATTTGATAATTACTGTATATCACAATCTTACAAAACTTCTCAAGACATCTGGGATTACCTTAATGAATTCCATATCATATACTGATCCTTGGTACCCCACACTGTTTTTTTCTGGATTATTAGTTGACTCAACTTAACTAAGTCAAGTCATCTTGTTGCTTTGACTGAGTTAATTTGAGTCAACAATAGTGTCAAGTTTATGCATCAATTCGTGTTTTGAAGTGTAATAAACTTGACACTACAAGTTGACTCAAATTAATTCAGTCAAAGCAACAAGATGACTTGACTTAGTTAAGTTGAGTCAACTAATCTTTTTTTACAGTGTATAGACGTAATAAAAATTATGTTGTCTAGTAGTCTAATCCAAACTACACCGAATAAATCTCTTTAATGCTTGTGTGAGACGTTTGAGTACATTTACAGACATCACAGGAATTCGCTCTGTCCTTGAACAATATGAGAGGAATGCTGCAGGTTGGGGAGTGTACACAAACTATCAGGCTCCTTAATACTCATAGTTTGTTTGATTTTCACATCACTACTGGTATTTCCATACATCAATGAATAGGGGGATTTGACAGCTGGCCCAAGAACTATTATTGCAAACACACACATCTGCTTGGCTACACCGAGTGTTGTAGAGCTGCAGAACCGCTGGCAGTCAACTGTCAAGAAATTGCAGACTACTTTGATCCATTTCCATACGATTATAATAGTTCTACCACAGAAATAAAATAGCGCTTGGTTGTAAAATTATGCAATGAAATCGCTTTGATGTTCACATATCAAAAAGCTGTTAACTGATACTAATTTACTAATTACTTGTCTTTCTCAGTTCACACAAAATTGTAATCAAAGCAAGAGCATGTTAAACTGTATGTCTCTAATTACTCCCAAATAATCCTTTTCATATCGAAATATAAGGTAAAACGGACAAGAGTAACTATTAATGGAAATGTACATGTCATTCTTAAAGGTGCCCTTTGCAGGATTTTTAGTTTTAATAGTAAATAGTAAACACCCTCTCCCCAACATGATATCAGGCACGCCGTCCAACCGACGCAAAAGAATACCAGCGGGGAAATGAGTGATGAGCTATTTTGCAAATATTTTTTCAAATATTGTGTTTATTATGCATAAATATAATTTTTGTGTATATTTAGCCATCTTCAGTCTAGCTCGCTAATAAAAAATAAGTATGTGTCATCATAAAAATCAAGCGTAGCGTCCGTTCTTGGCAGGTCACGTTAGTCATGCTCGCATCAGCTGACTCTCAGCCGATCCACGGCTACCTATAGGAATACGACGCCTATAACTGTATACATATATAAGCTCCTTCAGTATTTTCAGCAGATATCGTGTTTCTCAGGAGCTAATTGCCCTCCTCCATCCCCAGCTCCTCCTCTCGCCAGTCAGGATGGCATTCTGATTCCCCTTGAATCAGGATAAACTCTCAAATTATGTTGTACTTTAAAATCTTGAATTAATAATCTGCAATAATTCATGTTGGTTCTGTTCTGTTTACCCTAAGAGGGGTTATTGCTGCTCTCCCTGCTCTTATCCATGCTAGGCTGCATGGATGCGCAGGGAGTTCTCACCCAGAACAGAACCATCCGCCAATCCAAACTGTATGCTATTTATCAATTGTATTCAATGATAGTGGTCCTGACAGAAACATACGTACAATACTTGGTAATCTGTCGAGTTTCAGACAACAGTCAAAAAGGCAATGGCAACATTAGCAAATTGTTTTGTGTCGAGACAGAAGAACTTAGCGAAGCTTCCCGAGTTTCAGACAGACACAATAAAGTCCCGCCCTCAAATGCGTCGCGCATCGTTATTGGCTGGGCCAAAGGTTGCAGCCCAGAAACATCCCGAGCACAGTATTTCTGTAGACACAAACACCGTCACACATTTCTAATGGATCATAATGATTCAGAGGCATTGTTTTTGAGTCTATACTTTTATTTTTATGTTTTTTCCAAAAATCCTGCATAGTGCACCTTTAAAGCTTATCATACACTTTTTGAGTTTACCGCTTAGTCTTGTCTGTTTCTTTCTTTCACAAGGAGAGAATGAGGTCCCTGCCGAGGACGCACTTATCCTACACCTACAGCTGGCAAAGGGACAAGAGAAGCTGGTGGAGGCTTTGAGAGCTCAGCAAGTGGTGATTCGTGATCTGCAGCAGAGGCTGGTGGAACAGCAGGGAGCCCTCCTCTCCCAGCAGCGTGAGATACTCTCCCAGCAGCGCCGCATGTTCGAGCAGATGGATGTGGTGAAGGCTCAGTATGGTCTGCTTTCTGAGACGGTCAAGCAAGTCTTTTTCCAAGGTCTGCAAGGAGAACTGCAAAGCCATTTCGAAAGTCACCTGGCCGATCTTCAGAACCAAGCACGTAGCCACCTGCAAAAGTCCTATGCTGTGCATAAGGTAGATGTGGACGCCAAAGTGATGAATGTAGTTGGGGACGCAGGGCGTCCATTGTTGGGCTGTCAAATTGCTTGTGGACCTGAGGAATACTGTGACTTCCAAAAAGATCCACCGCAGTGTGAAAGGTGCACTATGTGTCCCCCTGGATTCTTCCTGGTGTCACAGTGCTCGCCCACTGCTGATAGGATGTGCCAGGTGACACTGTGGCAGAAATTGCATTATGCATGCAATACATAAGATTTCAGTAAAGAGCAAGCAAAGGTGTATGTGTTAATCTTTAACATGTCTTTGAGTGACAAATATCTATCAACAGGACAGAGATGAATGCCTTGAATTACCAAGCTTGTGTGGGGAGCGAGTAAAATGTCTTAATACCCCAGGTAAGCAAAATAAAGACATGATGCAATTCCAATGTCTGCCTTCAAATGGTCTCTTCCTGGGATTCACCAAGCTTATTTTTTGTTTTGTTCATCAGGAGGGTTCCGTTGTCTTGGTGTCTCTGAAAGGGAGATTTCCGCAGGGCTGTGCGGTAATGAGTACTTCTACAATCAGGAACTTCAGGAGTGCCAGGCTTGTTCAGACTGTGATGGTGAGCCTGTTGGCATTCCCTGCACTTCCACCAGTGATGCCGTATGTGGAGCTGTGTCTGAGAACATGCTCTCACAGTCTTGGGCTGCTTCGATTGCCATACCACCAACAAAATCGAAGAGTACTTCCATCTATCCAGGGCTACAGCTTAATATTCGTGGCAAAGAGGGAAACAACCTATTGACCAACCATGATGATTACCTCAGTCTCCAACAACATGGGCTGGTCTGGATAGACCACAACTTTGCACTAAAGCACAGTTGCAGGAACTTTCTCCAGGTCGGGATACGGATAAACGGCAGTGAAGAGGAGGGTCCAGACCTTAGCGGGGTTCGAATTGAGCAACCAGAGAGAAAGTTCTTCCAGGGTGTGACTGTAAGTGCAGCAGTTGAAGTGGAACCCAGTCATATACTGACACTCGTGCTGAAGAGTCCCAACCAATACTGCAACCAGAGTAAAGATATTCAAGTCTATGAGCTTGGAGGGGCTTCGTTCAGCTTGCTGTGGCTATCCCATGACACCGGTGCCGTGGCCATGACTGCTCAGATGTCAACAGCCGTCCACTACCAGAGTAACCATCGCCCAACCTTCCGTATAGCCGCTGTTTCTGATCCCTACATAGTGGCACTGACCCATGACAGCCGTGGGGTGCGTTTCATGGAGAGTGGCGTGGTGAAGTTTGTGCTCCAGCAGGCCATCTATTCAATGGGCCATGCTTGTGTTCGAGAAGGTTTCTCACTGATTGCCTACGTCAACCGAAATGGCACTAACCAGGAGGTGCTACGCTCCTTTAAGTCTGGTGTTAACTACAGGGACACTTCCATCACCCTTTCCGGAGCCACAAGGGTAGACAGAGAAGACTGGCTTAATTTTGAGATTGTTGCCCCAGCTCAGTGCAATGTCCGCTACTTTGGCGATAGTTCTGGGATTAGTATGCTAAGCTTGATCTGGATCCCCACCACTGTCTCCTCTACATTCACAGCCACTGTCTCAAGAACAGGTCTTCCCTCTGGGGCAGTACGAAATAAACCCCTGCTTTTCAGGCAGATGAGCCAGAATACAGACCAAATGCGGCTAGCTGGTTCAGGTGAGGCACATGCCCAGAGGAACTTTGTGTTTTCTGAGGCCGGGACGGTCAGTGTGGCCCTCAACCTAAAGCTGATCCACTCCTGCAATGTAGTGAAGCTGACCCTTTACCGGCAAGGTAAGGATGAAGGTCAGGCCAAGTCCTTGGCCCAGCAGGTGGGTGGACATATGCCTGAAGGTAGTGAGTGGGCCAGCGTGGGGCTGAGAACTTCATTCGATGTGAAGAATGGTACTGCCATCTATGTTTCTTTGGACTGCGTTCGTGGGCGAATCAACCAGATCACCCATGAGGGAGGCACCAACATCTCCATTCTTTGGTTGGCATCATGATCCCAAATATTCAGATCAATGGGTTTGAATTGCAATTGCAATGCAATTGATTTTTTTTTTTTAATGGTGCTTTCATAAGGTGCAGTCACACAAAGTAGAAACAATACAGATTGACTTTGGTTCATTTTTAATAGCTGAAATGCACAGGTGCTAATAATACTCCTCTGGTATTCAGATTATATGTTTATTGGAATTATGTGAGGTGGAATGTACAGTTCAGTTACAGAAATAGAAATAGAAATATGAACATGTTTCTTTCTTTTCTTGGCTGGAAGCAGTGACCAATTTTTCACAAGAGAGTTAATGCTTTTCACATCTGTTTGATTTGGAATCGATTTAAAGTTCGCAAACAGTATTTACATGTGTTTGTAACAGAGTGTGTTTGTTAAAAAGTAAGTAAGAATGTGTTTTTTATGAGTATTTGGGAGATGATGTGATGATTTTACTGCACTTATTCGTAGTGCAGAATGTTGTACAGTGCACACTTTTGTGATTTTCTTTTTAAACCGATTGGGATTTAAATAATATAGCTTAATCTATATGAAAGATATAGATGCATTATTGACTTATTTTTTGTTTTAATATTTTATAATAAGAACGAAATCCTTTTGCATCTTTCAGATCATGAATATTTATATATTTAGTACTATGAATGAATACTGCTGACCATAATGTCCTCTCATTGTAATTTATATATATGAAAAAATACAAAACAGACACAAATTTGTCCTTAGTTACAGTCGAGCGTTATAAACTGTAAGTGGCATATGTCTTCTATTATTCAAATATTGTTGCCATATGATGCCTTGCATACCATGTTTAATTGCTTCTGTATGTGCTCAAACTACAGATCACAAACAGTGAAGTGAACAAACATTTGGCAACATTAATGCCATGTCTGCTTTGGACTAGTGCATTTTGACGCAACGACTGGGAATGAATTTACTATAGACATGATGTAGTGTAATCTTTGATAAAACAAAATTAAAGTCATAACAATTTTGCCAAAGAACAATATTCTTTTTATTGTTTTATTTAAATAGCTTTTTGGTGATGTCAGAATTTCTAAATTACTACCTATGGACTGAAATCTGTAATAATATACTTCCGAGAACATGAACTAGAACATGTTCTAGAAAAATCTAAAACATGTCACATGTGGTTGTTATTGATCTTGTATTAGTATACTGGTTGCTTCATAAATGCAAATTATATATATATATATATATATTTACCCGTTTTTGCTAACCCATATGTTCAGGATCAAGGTTTCCACCCATAGTTGATGCCAGATGGGTACCAGACAACCTTCTATTGGGCACAGCGTCAACTTAAAGAGGGCAGCAGTTTGATGAAACCTCAGATAGTGCCTGAGATATATTTGCATTACACTTCATGCAAAAGTTTTTCAGGAACTTGATAATGAAAACAACTGAATGTCTGCCGAAACATGACTAATAGTGCTTAAATTAGCAAAAAACTGATTGTGAGAAACAATAGAATGGGAATGGAAAGCAGGTGTGTATGCGCTGAACCAGATGTTTCTGGTGTCACTGCATACAAGAAAATATCCATATAAATGCTAGAGAGAGATGTATGAAAAGTAAAAATTCAACTAGTAGTGTACTGTACCTCACATCTGAAAGTTCCAGATGTTTGGAAAGTGATTTTTTGCTGGTTAATTTCGATGTGGTCTTTTTGGTTTTTACACTGTGGAGGAAGTTGTACAGCTCTTTTACAGATTTTTTTACAAATATGTTTACACATTTCTTGCTGAGTCCTCAAAAATACAGGACTTTATATACCCCTTGTCAAAATGTTATGTGTTAAAACCGCTCTATATATAATTTGAGATATTTTTTCAAATGTGCATACGTGTGATTCAGATACAAACATATGCACAAACAAATTAACATACGAACAAAAAACAAACATACACACATACAGCTCTATTCCAGATTTGAAATCTATTTCTGCATTATAGGCCATTTTTAGCCTATGGATTGGCCGAAATAATTTATACATGTAGAACCAAAGTATGCATACTAAATAACTGAACTTTAATGCTGTGTAATTAATAAAACAGGGTTTTATTAGTATCATTGCTGATTAGATTTCCAAATACCTGCAGTACTCGACTCTGCCACAAGGAAAATAGCATACGCCTGCTTAGAACCTGACTAGCTAATCACTTTTCCACAAAAATACCTTTTTTTTTTTTTTATATGAACATTGTCATAGATTTAAGCGTATGCACACTATAACATCAAATATGTGCGTACACACGTTTTATGAATGATGCCCCAGGTTTCATGCTTTATAAGCTGTGGATTGAGAACATCATTATTTTGAGATTTCTTTGTCAATATACTCAACCGTTCACATAAAGCAGAACAAACAAAAACTTCTAGAATCTAGAAGATCTGCAAAAAAACAAATAGGAAAGGACAATGAAAACCCAAATACAAACACAACCTCAAAAACTAATTACATGCACTCAAATAAACCTGCTCTGTCAATGCTTAAGATGTAAGTTTACATTCTGGTCAGAAATTAGTTTACTGCTATCTCTCACACACCTCCTTATTTTTATGGCCATCTTCATCCTCTCACACTTTCTCTCCTCCATCTCATCTCTGTTTGCTCATTAGGCTGTTTACTGAGGCATGTTAATGAAGGCCAGCAGGTCACCACGCACAAACAGAGAGAAATTCACAGTCTGCAGCTCGTGAAAGCCTTTTCAGTCTCACCAACCACAAAGACCTTCCTCCCACTCAGCAACATTTTCCAATGAACTCATAAAGTTCATATGATAATATTCAACGCATTCTCATCCTAGGGCGTCTGCGTCTCATATTGACGCTAAAGGGTGCCATGTGCGTTGGATGTAGACGATATGTCAAAAGCGTCAGTATATGACGCCATGGGATGAGATCGATGGAACCCATTTCACACTGTTTGGATTTTTGTTAGAACACTGACAAACATGTATCCTATTATTTAAATCTAGATATAATAAGTGAGTTAACATGTAACTATTGTTTTGCCACTGACCATGACTCTATATTTTTAAGACATCACCATTACTATTACTCAATACACAAGGTTAATGATTTCAACAAACTTCTTGGCTGTAACCATAAGCATTAAACTTACCACCATTTGTGCTAAGGACATGAATGGTACATAAAATCACTTGGCTTGTTGAAGACAAGTGTAGTATGACTGCATCTGAAATACCTGTGTAATCACTCATTGGTGGAACGCCATCCTGTGATAGTGACGGCGTACCGCGGAAGCTATAAAGGTTACCCGGACGGCTCTACACATGAACTCAATCATTGACAAACATTGTTTGTACACAAAGTTTGCTAAAAATAAAGGTTTTGTACGACTCACTTTTTCAGTTAGTGTTTCCGGTGGCTGGAATTTTGTCAGTCAAAAGTAGTCGATCACCGAATGCAACGTAACATGAGGAGAGTAAAGGTGGAAAGCTCCTAAAGCTTGTTTCCATATAAATTGCCATGAGCTAAGTGTCTAACGGACGGAAACACAGTGAGTTGTTCAAAATCTTTCTTTTTAGTAAACTCTGTGTACACAAACAATGTTCTCAATGCTCGACTTCATGTGTAGAGCCCCTGGTCATACTTCAAGTTTCATGTTGTGTCGAGCCTCCTTAGTGTTTTCAAAATAGCGTTTAAAATTGTTGATGCTCTCATTGTAGTGCCCCTAGCACTCCCATTCAAAAGGCATTTTGACCGAAAACGAAAATACGGTCAAACTTAAAAGTGGAGTTTCCATTATAATTATGCTTTTACATGATTGTTTGGCTCGGGTAGATTAACAAAAAGAGCCTAGGTTAAATTTTGGTGAGAGTAATCCTTTAAGGGGGGTGACACACGTGATCTGTGTGTGGTCTGCTAGTCTCGAGAGACTGGTTCTCTTATCAGCATGGAAACTTCTGCCAAATGTGTCTCAGTGGGTCCTGCAGACTGCAGAGAGAGGCTACAGAATTCAATTTTAGTCTCCAGTTCTCGTTCTCCTGTATTCAACGGGGTCCTTCCCACAGTGGTAGGCCCTGAGCAGGCTCTGGTAATGGAACAAGGAGTAGTAACTCTCTTGGGAAGTAGGCTATAGAACAGGTTCCTCTACCCGAGTGAGAATCCAATTCTACAGCCGGTTATTCGTCGCTCTGAAGAAGGATGGGGGTTGCGTCCGATCTTAGATATGCAAATTAAATTAAAACATTTAAGTTAAAAATGCTAACGTTGAAACAAATCATGACTCAAATCATATCCGAAGACTGTTTTTTTTAATTATAGATCTCTAGGACCCATACTTCCATTTATCCATCCTTCCACAACACAGGAAGTCCCTAAGGTTTGCTTTCGGTGGTGGAGCTTACCAATATCAGGTCTGCGGTCGTGCCCACTTTACAAACCCTGAGAGCAGCTTACATCCCTGGGCACCTAAACCAGGGAGCAGACACCCTGTCGAGGCAGGGGCTGAGGCCGGGGAATGTGGGCTCCACACCGAGGTGGTGGAGAATATATATGGAGTTTGGCCAGGCAGAAGTGGACGTATTTACGTCTCAGTAAACACGCTGGCCGCTCTGGTTCTCCCTCACACATCCAGGTCCGCTGGGAATGGATGCCATGGTGCAGACGTGGCCCAGGCTTTTCCCCCGAACGATCTGCTCCCGGGAGTTCTAGAGTGTGGTTCTCAGATCAGTTTCTCCTCGATGGCTCTCTATGGGAGATTCCCATCAGGAGGGACCTTCTGTCCCAGACAAAAACCCTCGCCCATGTGGGTTTGGCCCCTGAAGGTGTCCAACTCATGAACTCTGGTCTCTCAACCGAGGTTGTTGAGACCATCCAAACTCTAGAGCTTCCTCCACAAGGCAACTATATGCCTATAAACTATGCTATAAGTGGAAAGTCTTTACTTCATGATGCGGGAATTGCCAGCTGAACCCAGCTATTTGACTGGTAGGTCGGTACTGGAGTTCCTTCAGGATCGCTTTTCTGCTGGGCCATCCCCCTCCACACTAAGGTTTCCATGGTGGCCATAGCTATTTACTATGCACCTGGGGCAATGGATATCTAAGGAGACACCCTCTGGTATCCTGTTTCCTCTGTGGGGCGGAGGTTAAGACCTGCAATACATGCAGGAGTTCTTGGGCTTTCTTGCTCAGTAGTCTTGCAGGCTTTTTATCCTCCTCCATTCGTGTAGCCGGACCAAGGGGAGTTCAAGGGTCTCAGGTGCTTATGTCCTAAGCTTTGTTCGACATGATTCACACAAGGACAGGCACTTCTCAATATAGTGTAGTGGGTATTATCATTCCCATAGCGCCGCTACTTCAGACGCAGCACGAGTTGCCTCGAAAGGGAACATCTCAGGTTACGACTGTAACTATTGTTCCCTGAGAAGGGAACGTGATAATTCCTGCATGCCTGTGAGCAACTTCAGCCAATCAGAAGCTGACTTTGGTTGGTCCGGGTATCCTTTATAGCACCAATGAACGATTACACAGGTTCTTCAAATCTACAGAACAGATTATCATAGAGACTTGGAGGTGGGGTCTTTTGACTTGGACCAGTAAGAATAGCGACACAAATGTAAACGTAAATGTAGAATGTAAACACAAATAGCGACTATTCAGGTCCCACCTTACAGCCACCACCAAAAAAACACTCAGAACATCTTACCAACCGAATAGTAATGCCTTATATGTTTTTGGTGAGTTTGCAACTGCAGACACAGCTCAGATTTTCTTTACAAAGTGTAAACCTAGTTTTTAATACAAAACTATTCTGGTCACAGTAACTGAATTGATTGATTTGCTTTAGTTATAGCTGAGAAGGAGCCAAGAATATAAAACAACAAAATCGAGTGAAAAAAAGCAATGTATTAGCATTGTTCCAAAACATGTCAGGAAGAACGCTCTTGCCCTGTAACAATAGGCAGCTCAGGCTCTGACAAGATGCAAGATGTATGGTGTAGTTTTAAAGAGCTGAGATCAAAGCCGTTCCCCTGTGAGCACTGAGGTTAATTGCCTTCAGCAGCAGGAACTGAGAGATTAAGTGTGTGTAAACAGCTGTAAACAAATTACCTTCAATATACAGTCACAAGCTGGCTACTCTGAGCACAGTATAAAGTGTGGTGTTAGCATATAGCTTATGTATAATCACAATATAATCACAAACTTTAAAGTAGGTTTCAAAGTGCAAGTGCTGTGTCCAAAAGAACCCATTCTCAAGCTTCTCGCTTTAGCAAACACCACTTTGGTTTTGTAGATTCTGTGGCATTATATCATATATGCACTTTATATCACAGGAAGATTTTTCTAATGTTCAAAATCAATACACAAAGAGTGAAGTAAATACTTTGTGGTGGTAGAACAGGCTTTGAGGTCATACTTTTTGTCCTTTATGAACACTGAATACTATGGAAGCTTGTTTCCGATTGTGAAACAATTCCGACTTTTTTTTCTCAGAATTGCGAGAAATAAAGTCTGAATTGCAAGTTATAAAGTCTGAACTGTGAGATACAAACTCATAATAGACCTGAATCAGGGTAGCACCATATTTACATTAGGGAAGTTCAGGACTGAAAATGAGGCTGTGATAGAATGGATTATACTGTTGTTTAAAGACATACATTGACAAAAAGAAAATAAATTCATCACACAAAACTCCATAAAACAGTTGTAAAAATTATGTTATTTAGGACCTTAATATAGCGCTTGCTATGGTAAGGACTGTAAGTCTATTCCTCACCCTCGTTTTCAGTGAGAAATAAATGCGCAATTGCGAGAAAACAGTCTGAATTTGCAAGTTTATATCTGGCAATTTGGACTTGAAATTGTGAGTTTATATCTTACAATTGCATGAAATTAAGACATAAACTCACAATTCTGAATTTTCTTCTCATAATTGTGAGTTAATATCAAGCAATTCTGACTTTATTCTGACTCACAAATCTTTTTTATACGAACTCACAATAGCGAGTTATAAAGTCACAATTGTGAGATATAAACTTGCAAATGTGAAAAAAAAAAACGTTTTTATTTTTTATTATTTTTTATACAAGCTTCCATAGTTTCAGTGATTATTCTGAAATCTGACCTCTTGAACACACGGCCAGAGTTTTCCTGCATGTCTGGAGATGCCTCAGTCCAGGGGTGACACCACATCAGATAAACTGCTGCCATGCAGCGAGCCGAGGGCTGAATCTTCTCCTGTGAAGAACCTGCACATCACATCTGGTTTGGATTAACTGCCCCGTACGGCAATACTAGCAAAAAGCAACATATGACAGTACTGCCTAAAAACAGCCCATTAAAGGTCTAGGGCCTCATTTTTAAAAACGTGTGTATGCACAGATTTGAACTTAGAGTGTGTACAGTATGCTAAAATCTACGCCAACGTACAAATTTCTAAAAATGGTCTTTGACGTGGAAAAGGGCTTAGTGCGACGTCAGGGTCTAAGCAGATGTACGCACTTTTTCTTGTGGCAGAGAGTCGCAGTACCGCAGGTATTTGGAAATCTAAGCGATTCTTGCCGCTTGCAGTTCTCAAGTAAGGGGCCGTTTACACAACACCGGTTTCAACTAAAAACACAAAACTGTTTATGCGTTTTGGCCGTTCATTTACACGACAACGCCGTTTTGGGGGCCTGAAAACTTTTGAAAACAATAGCATTACCTTCTCTGAGTAAACTACTAAACCACGAATTTGCGAAAATGGTGACGTCATGTGGATGTGTATTACATGTTCATGACACCGCCAACTATTGGCCTAACAGCAGAATAAAACGTTTTTAGTCATTTTCACAGATACATTTTTTATTCAAACGATAATTTTGACAACATTGTCATCTGTACATGAAAAAAGCTAAGGAAAAATATAGTTTTTAGTGCATCGTTGTCGTGTAAACGTACCGTAAGTATTTGGACGACTGTTGCTCTTTTATATGTTATTGACATTAATTAGTTTATTTAAATTAGACATTAATTTACAAGGCAAAAATCTGAAACCATTCAGCTGTGCTTATTTTTAGTGCTTATGTTTGAGAAATGTAGGACGGTTTCTACGGTTTCTAAATATTTACAAATGAGGTCCCTTCATTTTATCCCGTTTTTGATCTTAATTTTAATAAATAGATTTTCAAAATGAAACTCTTTATGCCATCAGGGTGTGGGTGCTGGAAGCTTGCTTCCGCAACAGAATAAAACATTTTAAAAGACAATTCTGACTTTTTTTTTCTCGCAATTGCTAGGCTAGTTTATATCTCGCAATTCTGACATCTTTTCTCAGAATTGTGAGAAATAAACTTGCAATTGTGACTTTATATCACGCAATTCTGAGATAAAAAGTCAGAATTGCGAGATGTACATGTAAACTTGCAATTGTGCGGAAAAAAAATCCGAATTGTGAGATAAAAAGTCGCAGTTACCTTTTTTATTTTTTATTCTGTGGTGGAAACAAGCTTCCTTAGGGTGCTGTTTGTTATTTTATTCTCAGGAAATCTTTTACATCTGTTTTCTTGTTATACGTTATTATTGTGTAAAAATAAAAAGATAGCCTACTCGAGGCACCATTTGTGGCTCCTCACATCGTCACACTGGCACCATTTAAAAAAGGACTTGAGGATCGAGGTGGAATCCATAAGTTGCCATAAGAACTCTAAAGATCAGAACTCTAGGATCTGCAAATGTATTAAAATGTATAACTTGAGATTGAAATGTACTGAACAAACTTTCAGAACACAGGACATGCCGTTAAACATTCTGCATACATCAGAGGCCATTACAAGCAGGAAGTAAACTGTTGATTTAAAGTTTTAGGACTTAAATCAGGGCTCACAAAGTAAATGTGTGAGACTATAAAGCAAACACTGCATGGTAATGGTTTCTGATCACATCACGCACATACTGTAGCTGATGCATTTTATCTGCAGTGACAAGAAACAGGGCTGAACAGATAACAGCGGAACTGATGGTTTTCTATGTATAGCTGCCTGAGACAGATTGCATGACTATAAAGGGAACACATTTGCCTTGGTACGCATCAAAGAAAGCAACTTAAAAATGAGGAAAGCTGAGAATACTGGACGTCTTGTGAATGTAAACACTGCGACTGTCTGTCAAGAACAATTTGGAACAAGAAAAAGAACAAAGGGCAGCTTGGGAAATTAATTTCATGTATGCAGAGCGAAGGAAAACAAGCTGCAATGTTCTGCTTTTTCATCACTGAAAAGTGACAAACTCAAAGTGTGTTTTTACTGACAACTGTGCAAATCC
The DNA here is from genome assembly GCF_949152265.1 of Phoxinus phoxinus. Classification (NCBI taxonomy): domain Eukaryota; kingdom Metazoa; phylum Chordata; class Actinopteri; order Cypriniformes; family Leuciscidae; genus Phoxinus; species Phoxinus phoxinus. Next base: position 20,377,486 of record NC_136899.1, on the reverse strand, counting down.
AGCTTAGATCTGTGAGCTGCCAAACCTCAGTAAAGCTGAGTCTGTTGATGCACTTCTGTTTGTAATCAGTGTCATGAGTGTCTCAGATGGAGGGTTTGGTATGAGGCATTTGTAAATAGCACAAGTGCTTCTCTTCTTTCATGTTTGCATATTATTGCATATGTTTGGACATTTGTTCAATATCACTTGAGTTATGGTTTCAATATATGTGAAACTCATCAGAACTGAATGAAAAATTTCACATGAAATGTTATAATGAAATTTAAGTTGTATTTTTTACAAACTTTTTTACAAAAAATAAAAAGTATTTATTTAAGTTAACTTATTTTTCTGGAGTTCACAGCTGGGTACTGCAGCACACACAATTGCGGATGAGATATTTACTTTCAACAGCTATAAGATAAATATGTTATTTAAGCTTATTCAAGATTAGGCTATTTTCATTTTAATAAAGCAATTCGTCTAAACACTTATGATATTTAGATAAGGAAATTAATTAGTGGCCACTACAAAGAGAATATGCTGTTTAAATTGATACTAAGATTAAGGGTGAGGGAACTGTTTTTTTTGGGTTTTTTTTGTCCTCTATCTCTGGTTTAGTTTGGACTTCCGGAGAAGACAGTGATACGTATTTCACTTGATTGGGATTCGAGTTCAGGATGTCAACATTCAAAATATTACTAACTAAATGTTACTATATTACAAAACGTTACTACTAATGAGTATTACTAGCACAAAAATAAGAGTCAATTGCTATTATTATTATTTTTCACCAGTGATATGCTCTTTAAAAATGAAAAAGCGCATGTTGAGTTCACAGTGGCACTAGTAAGGTCACAGTGCCCCCTGTAGGTTGCCATCAGTCAGTTATTCAACTCTCAAAACAATTGGTTATTCCTGTCACATCCTCTGGGAGCCCTACTACATCACAACACGTCTTACACACCCTGATGAGATGAGATGTGAAATTACATCCCCAATGACTCGAATAATCATGGCAATCTCTTTCCAGTTTATTAATAATCTACCACTACAAGTCATTATCAGTCACAACAGAATTATGTAGGATACAGAGGGATAGACAGACAGATAGATAGATAGATAGATAGATAGATAGATAGATAGATAGATAGATAGATAGATAGATAGATAGATAGATAGATAGATAGATAGATAGATAAATCATGATGGTAAAACACCAGCTCTCCTTATGCTGCTGTATTTACTGAAGAACCTCTTCAGATGCCACTTCACTTTATATGGCTTTATGTAACTTTTTGAGATAAATTTAGCAGCATGTTCACACTTGACAGTGCTTTATGACTTTTAGTTGGATCTACTGTATAAAGAATACACAGAAAAGTAATGGACTTTAATAGATTTTAAATGTACTAAATTGCAACTTCATCCTTACAAATGAGTAAATGTGAAAAGTTTAAATTGGAATTACATGGAAAAATATACTTTAGTTTACTATAACTGTAAGTGCATTCTGCAGTATTAACCACATTTAATAATATAATTATGAAATATACTTCCTATGAGTCCTATGGGTCAAAAAGCACTCTAAATTTCAGCTAATTTCATTTAATTTTAAAACCAAAACCATTTTAATGTATAATGGATTTTCATATAGCATTGTGACCGAAAATATTGAGTTTGCACTTTATATATTTTTTAAAATATTATTCTGAATTAAGTACTCTTTAAAAAATTACGTTTGCTGTACATCTTTTTCACAAGGGTAGGTGGATGCTATTTTGTTGCTAGGGTGTTCTGAAAGGTTGCGAGGGCATTGCTAGATGGTTTCTAAGGCCCTTTTTACACCTGGTGTTTAAATCCGTCTCTTTTGTCCACTTCTGTCCTGCATTTATTTGAGGGGAGGGTCTATGGGTAGGTAAATGTATGGCCTTTCAGATCTTTAAATCTAATGGACAAAATAAGCTTGTGCAATTTACATATGAACGCGACTGGAGACGATGGAAAAAAATACAGAGAGCATCAGCTTTAGACCAGCCGAACGCTGAGTGTGTGTCAGAAATCAGGAATGGTGAGAGAACATTGTGCTTGGTATGTTTTTCGTCTTCAAACCAAACGTGGGTCTACAGAAGACAAAGTTTAAATCCTGTCTGGCTAGTGCGCTTCCCATAATGTTTATCCGTTAAATCAGTAGGCGGTCTTTTGTGGCTGTTCGAACGCATTAGACCACATGAGTGTTTACACTACGAAAGCAGTGCTTTTTTTGACTACCTCTAGAAGTGGTTGAAAGTGGACAAGCTCAAAACGTTTTAGACCTTGTTTACCCCTGTATTTAGAGTCGTCCACTTGTGATCCGAGCGACTGAAACGCATCTTAATACCAGCCGTAAACAGGGCCTGGGGTATTCTGGGAGGATGCTAGTCAGAAGAGCCCACTGTCTTTCAAACAGTCAAGAGATGAGGTTTAATAAAAATCCAGACAGACTTGTTTGGCAGTAACATTTATTGGTGTTTCCCATGAAAGTAAAACACATTTCAAGAGGGTCTGTTATCTGCCTCTCTCTATATAATTTCAACACTAGTTTATAACTTTCATCTGAACGTCAGTTCCTCAGATAATCACTTTTCTTTCAAGCAATGTTGGGTGAGAAAGAAAAAGAATGATTTCACCCAGTCGCATGGATGACCCTGAACCTGTTTGGTCAGGTTCGTGACAACACATGCGTTCCTCATATGACAAACCGATGGACATGATGGGTAGCCGTGAAACAGCAGGAAAACACTGCTTTTAAAGGTCTGAGAGCTGCTACGGGGCAAAGCAAGAGAGAAAGACACACAGGAAGAAGAGAGAGTGCGATAGAGAAACATTGAGACTTCGAATATGCTTATACAGAGGCATGCCAAGAAACTACACACACTAGTATTAAAGCTGCGGAAAAGCGATAGACAGAGAGAAAGATAGAGATACGGTTGCAAAAGCATACAACTTCTAGCCACACAGAACATGCTAGCTTAGCAGATAAATACGTTGGGTAATGCTAATATAGAGTGAGCAAGCTAGCGACAGTGTACTATATATTTGAAGCTAAGCTATCCATTTGCCACTAAAACTAACACCAGGTTACACTATATATATATATTTATGAATATTTGGGATTGTATTTCACAAGCTCGGAAGGCAAGGCGTTCATGCACGTGCAAAGAGAGCAGGTTTGTAGCAGCAGCGGCGGGAAAGACGGCGCGGCGGGCGTTCCAAGACTACCACGTTGAGGATGTCAATGCGTTTGTCATGATTACAACAGCTTAAAATACACAAACTATGTGACACAGCTTGTCGAGCCGATGAAAGAACACTCATATCTCAAATATTACGAACTTAGCATTCCTTCCATGCTGAAAAAGCAACTTAAACTAGCCAGTTGTTAGCTGGTTGAAGTTGGACTTCCAGTCTGACTAGACTGGGAAACCGGCTCAGACCAGATGAGGATGGGTTCAGTTGTGTTTTTCCAACCCGATCTCATGGCAATTCGTATGAATTTTACAAGGTGGCTAATTCGTACGAATTCACAAGACATCATTCGAGAATTTTGCTAAATCGTACATATTTTACAAGTTGCCCAATTCGTATGAATTCGTACGAATAACCTACACCTGACCCCGCCCCTAAACCTACACATCACGTGGGTTTAGACAAATCGTACGAATTGGTCATGAGATAGCGTTGGTTTTTCAGCAAGGTTAACTGTTGCGTTCTGCAAGGATACAGGTAGCAATGTAGCATTAGCAAATCTACCAAGGATTTCAACTATAAAGCAACTCTCACCCTGAAACGGACATCCAAGCTGGGACACATTCAGACAACGCTCAGTTTCTTAAAACATCAAACTATGAACATCCATTGGACAGATCATCATACATTTAAGCTAAAGTGCACAAGCTCCTCTTCAGGAGAACTAGACAATACTGGCAATTAATACTAAGGCAATACAGTTACAAACACACAAAAATACAAATCGGCACAGGATGTCAAGTTTATCACTTGGGCACAAATACAACCAGTATTGGTTCAGAAATGGCTCTCATAACTACGGAAATGTGCTATAATAATCATTTCAAGTTAGTATGTTAAAATGCAGTGGCTTCAAGTGGATTTAAAGCCAGTTCCTTCATACACATAATCTTTGCAGTTACATAAGTCATCATATTCAACACATCTGACACGCGCACACACAACCATTTATGATTAAATATTTGTTGAATAGAGAAAATAATATATATTTTTTTTACCACACAAATAGACTCTGCCTTATATACAGTACAGTGATGTATTCACATAGATATGTAATTGATCAAGAACATCTTAAAAGTCTATTTACACTATCATAGGGCAGAACCCTATATGCTTATGTGTTGTTTTCTTTTTGGAGTTTATTTATAACATTAAATTTAGCTCTGTTAATACCCTGACATATCTATAATTCTGTATATGAAAGCGAAATAAGTACATGAACGGGTCGGTAAATTAAGAAATCTATTGCTATTATGTATATGTAGAAAAGCGTGTTACTACACGTTTAGACTAAATTTGTTTTCATTTAAATACAGCATATAATGTGCATGTGCGTTGTGTATTAAATAATATTATTTGATTAATTTTTTATTTTACTTTGCTTAAAAGTGAACATTTACCTGGGCAGCGCCACGTTTACAACGAGTTTCCAAGAATAACTGCCTTTCAAATGCTGTTTTATTGCACTTTCCCAAGAATAAAGATGGAAATTCTGAATTTCCAACTGAGTTCTTAAAATAACAATTCTTAGTCAATTGCACATGCTATTAGGGGGAAGAGAAGTGCTCATTTTAAAGGGCATTTAGGATGAGTCAAGAATATTTGTCGGGGGGTTTCTGGGAAGATAAATTTTAATTTATTTTTGTTCTTTTTCATTATTATAATTTTCATTTGAACTTTTAGAAGCACAGTAGCATATCAAGGACCCACATTTTAAATATTAAAGTTACATTAATTTCCAGCGCAGTCAAACATTATATTTGTGCTTATTTTTGCGCATACTTTAATTACCTTCAACTATTTATGAACTTCTTGGTCACACTCAATACTCAACAGCTCAAAACTCTTCTGAATCTTGACATATCAATAAAAGATAAGTCACACATTGTCTGTGATTGCGAAAGCTTAAGGTATGATGAAGTGTTTTTGGACAATTATGTGTCTTTACCATTATAATATCGTCATATATATTAATGAAACCTGGCACTTTAAATAACTAGTCAAATATAAACTTATGACCTGCACTGAATAGAAGCAAATAACTCTTCATATTCATATTCATTAAACACATGTAAACAAACAAAGTAATGTCAAAGACACTAAGATAGACAGTAAAAGCAGACGGTAACACTTGTACAGGGCTTTGGACCACGAAGCCCACAACAACGCTACAATACTAAAGTCTAGATAATTTCATATTGTCATTTTTTTAAATCATACTATCTTTATGTGACTTTGGAGATGAGGAATCAAAGATTTACCGTTACATTCACAACAAATATTCGATCCATCCAGGGACACAAGAATAACAGGTTTTGGTGCAGTGAGTTTTTAAAGATCGTGCCCCAGTCGCTCAATCTCTTCAATGAGGAAGTCAATGTCTTCAAAGGTAGCGGCTGGGTTGGAGATGACCATTCGGAAGAAGTTGACCTTGTCTCCTTGCGGCTGATAGCTCACCATGGTCGTCCCATACTCCATCATTCTGGCCTTGATTACAGGGGCAACCTGTGAGAGAACATTTTATTAGCTTTGGGAATGACGATCTGCTTTGTGCTTCAGGTTTTCTAAATTTGTACAGTTTGCCCTTGCAAAGCTTGCTGGGTACTGTATGGTGGTTTTCATGGCATTGCTATATGGTTCCTAAAGTGTTCAGTGTACATGCTGTGTGGTACTGGGCTGGCTGGTCAGCATGCCACTCGTTGTTACTGGTCCAAGTCAAAAGAGTCTCTATGATGGTCTGATGTCTCGATATGACGGGTCTCTCCTTCATGTAAGTCTTTTTTTTCCCTCACCTTAGCAAACACCACTTATAACAGTACATCTCCAACTCACTGAAAAGTAGCAAACCTATAATAAAGCGCTAAATGACGATCGCACTTGTGTTTTGTCGATGCGCTGTCTGTTATTGATCGTAACGGAATGCGCTTGAGCAGCCTATTGATTTGTTGCCATGGTTACCTTAGGCGACTTCTATTCAGTGCATTCTGACTAACTTGGAGGCAAACTTTTGTGGTTACTAAAATATTCTTTGAAAACCCTGTCTATATGTGTATATATACTGTATATAAACTACTGTTCAAAAGTTTGGGTTCGGTAAGATTTTTTGATAAAAAACATTTTTTTGAACACCAAGGCTGAATGTATTTGATCAAAACATACAGTAAAAATAGTAATATTGTGAAATGATATTACAATTTAAAATAACTGTTTTCTATTTTAACATTTGTTAAAACATATTTTATTCCTGTAATGCAAAGCTGAATTTTCATTCGGAGATCGACTACTTTTGACTGACAAAATTCCAGCCACCGGAAACACTAACTGATAAAGTGAGTCGTACAAAACCTTTAGTTTTAGTAAACTTTGTGTACACAAACAATGAATTAAATGCTCAAGTTCATGTGTAGAGCCGCTGGTGATACTTCGAGCACAGTTTCGTGTTGTGTCGAGCCTCCTTAGTGTTTTAAAAATAGTGACTTTGATGCTTTCATTGTAGTGACCCTAGCCAGTGGCGGACTGGGACAATAATTCAGGCCGGGAATTTGACTCCACTGCCAGGCCACCTCTGCTGCTGCAGTCACCACCACCCTATTCATGTAATCTACTGGACTGATAAACTTGTAGGCTAACCCTATTAATGTAACAGGTAGACTACCAGATGCAATAATATATATAAAAAATAACCCTTACAAACTCACTAGGAATACACCATTTATACTACCAAACCAATGACAAATAGAAAATTGCCTTAAATTGGTAAAATAAATAAATAAACAAACAAACATTGTAGGCTACATATTGTAGACTAGAAATGAAAAATCTAAATAACTAACACTGTATTCTTTTCCATACCATCTACTTGATTTATTTATTATTTAAACAATTTGACCCAATAACACTATTCTGTCTACTTTTTATACATTTTTATTTATTATATTAAAAATATGCTACATGTAGACGAAACGAGACTTGACACAGCACCACTTACATATTGTTGGTTTAATTTTATCTATTGTGATTATCTAAGTGATTTGTATGTAGTGTTAATTTTGTCACCTATTTTTAATTTAGTCTTAGTCTTGTGCCAAGTGTCTTAGTTAGTCTTAGTTTTAGTCAACTAAAAGTCTCGTCATTTTAGTCTAGTTTTAGTCAAAAGAAACTCAAGGTATCTTAGTCAAGTTTTAGTCGACTAAAAGTCTCGTTATTTTAGTCAAATTTTAATTAGTCGTCTAATTTTAGTCAAAAGAAACTCAATATTTCTAAGTTTTAGTTAAAACATTTTAGTCTTTTTTTTAAATAAATTATTTCTGAGATTATTTCTGATAACCATTTCAGTCAAATAGTGTTTCACACATCTCAAATATTGGTTAAATGTCATAATTACCTGAAAAAAATGTAATAGATCTTTTTAATGCAACTATTTTTTAACATTAATCTGTTCATAACAGATGAATATTCTATCTCCTGATGATGGCAAGTAGAGACGATTGGAGACGAAAATGAAGAGAGATTTTATCTTAGTTTTTATTTTATGCAAAACATTCTCGTCTTTTTTCGTCAACAATAATGTATGTTAATTTAGTCTTAGTCAGCGTTTTTGGACATTGGTGCAGTCTCGTCATGGAAAAAAAGGTCGTTGACGAACATTTTTAGTCTCGTCTCGTCTGACGAAATTAACACTATTTGGATGAAAGCGTTTATCTGCCAAATTATTACAAATATAATGTAAATGTAATCTTGACCGACCTGTTCCCTTACTGGCAAACATGGCTGAGATTTTGCAGCAGCTTGCCGAGTCTGTGGTCAGGGCTTTTTTCCTTTTTAAACGCTCCCTCTCTGCTCCTCCTTTGCGTTTACGCTCCATTTTTTGAACTATTTAGTCAGATATTAGGCAGTGCTTCGTGACGTTGGGTGGGATTGTCATTTTCACTCCGCCATTATGATTCGTCGATTGAGAGATCCGTCAATTAATTCGTAGTTGCACACCAGCCTATCCAACGCATTCTCATCCTAGGGCGTCATATACTGACACTTTTGACAAATATCTGCGTCTCATATTGACGCTAAAGGGTGCCATGTGCGTTGGATGTAAACGATTTGTCAAAGCGTCAGTATATGACGCCTTGGGATGAGATCGGGCTGATCGTCTGCCGGCAGGCCTTTTTTTTTTTTTTTTTTTTTTTTTTTTTTGGCAGCCGGCAGGCCAGAACGACCGTCAGGCCACCGGGAAATGTCCCGGTGCTCCCGATGGCCAGTCCGCCCCTGACCCTAGCACTCCCATTCAAAAGGCATTTTGAGCTAAAACGAAAATACGGTCGGAGTTTCCATTCTAATTATGCTTTTACACGAATGTTTGACTCGGTAGATAAACAAAAAGAGCCTAGGTTCAATTTTGGCGACAGTTGCCCTTTAAAAAGGAACAAAAAATGGGTAACCCTTTAGTTTAGGGTCCACTTCTCCACTTCAGTCTTTAAGTGTAAACTAGTCTCTCCCCTGTGAAGGCCTCCTTCCCTTTACCTCTGTACAGATAAAACATTGTCAAAATTATTCCAGTTCACATGGAAACGTGGAAGCGACAAAAAAATAAAATCTGTATTATGAATTTTTAAGGCCAGACAAGTACTTTGTTGAGGTCAATTTGTAAAGAAAGACTACACGCCTGCACACATATACAGTATATTCAAACACGCATACCCATAGACTGAACACGTAATACGCATGTGCACGGAGTCAGCGTTTTGCCGTTTTCACAGATTCGTGTTTTTGAAGTTTGCCTGGGAGATTAACGTTTTGCGAAAAATTTTAACGCTTGCACCGTGGAACTTATTTCAAGTTTTGCGTTCTCGAGCCACCAGGCGCAGTTGTTGTGCGTATGAGCGGCCGGATCGCATTAAGGGTTTTCTGCTAGAACGGTGTCGTGCTAGCGAAACTTACTTTAGCTGGACAATAACTTTATTCTAGAGCTGCTGTAAGGCCAAAACAATCTCTGTTACTTTAATTTCCTATTATCACTGTAAAGCTGCTTTAAAACAATCTATATTGTTAAAAGCGCTGTATAAATGAGGGTGACTTGACTTGACTTCTAACTACTAACTAGCGATTAACTAGTTGCTTATTAGCATGCATATTACTAGGATATATTCGTTTGCAAAACTTTAGAGTTCTTTGCAAGGGAACAGAAAATTTTAGCGATGGAACGCAACGGTTTTGCGAGCGAATGAAACGTTTTTCGGGGGAACAGAAAAGCATTGACATATAATTGTCCTCCCATCTCATATCTTTTTCCATTCCTTTAGGGGCCCCATAGTTTGAAAGCATACTTCAAAGCATTAAATATTTATTTTATCGGTTTTTGCATTTATTCGGATGCACATTTAATAAAATAAGTAGTATCAATGGGAGAGTTGAAAGACAATTATTTTCGAGTCAAAGCAAAGTCTCCATGTTAAGCAGTTTAAGCTAAATTCATTGCAGAATTTTTATATTTTAGACATATTATATCTATGTTAAGCAGTTCTAGCTAAATTCATTGCACAATTTTTATATTTTAATTTATAAAAAAAAATTATTCACAGTCACCCTGTCCAGAATGTTTGAGGAATATCAATACAGTGCTTTCTTGTAAGCATACATCCTCATCATGTTGTTACTAGGCTTAGCTTGAGCAGAACTGCATTATAGCAGTAGCATTGGACAGCATGTGGGACTGTGATCTGAATAAAAGACACACAGTCACTCATCACCACATAATTACACTCACTTCCCCTCAAATCTGTTGCAGGTTTCCAGCTATTAACAGCCGGCCTGTATCCAACACCTATAACCTTCCATCTCTATGAAACAAGCCTTGATATATACTGGAACCTACACTGTAGGTCTAAAAGACAAACAAAAAATCTGTTTTTCAGCATCCCTGCACCATAAATACACACAACTATGTGTGTATCCTGTTACCCGAGAGTCTCCAGAACCAAGTTTCTATCGTCTGTAACAGATAGAGCATGAGCGTTCTAGTTTCTGGTATATGAGGAGGGGTTTGTGGGTAGTGTTAGATAGAGAACCTCTTTGTATGACTAGCAGGCGCACCATCTGTGCGGCCTAATTGCCGGTTAGAGCTTTGCTGGCATGGGAGTGACTGACGAGCAGCCAGCCAATGAGATTGCACCTGATGAAGAACCCCTCCCCCTACAGTGACATCACTGCAGGGCTGTCATTTTAAATATTTTTCTGGTTTGAATTATCTAGACATTACAAACATATATTACCTTAACTGTCATGTGCTGAGACTTATTATTATGTTTGGGGCCCAGGTGCTATAACAGTCATTTTAAAATTACCATAATTTCCCGTTAGCTTATTGAAATATCCCTCATGAAAAAGACACACACTTTAACATACTTTTAAGAAGAGCACTAATTATGGAAATAATATACTTTAAATTAATATACTTAATTGCATGTTAATTGGAATGAAACGAAAATGTGTTCAAGTTTAAATTGATATTTAATGCAATTAGCTGGTCTTTTTTGACCCACTTATAGGACTTAAGTACATCTTCATATGTAATTGTCTTTGAAATATGGTTAAAATGTATTGCCGTGACAAACATTTATGGTAAACTAAAATATACTTTAATGTCCCTTCTACTGAAACCTGTATCTCATATATTTAAATATAGTTGTAATTACACATAGTTGTAAGTCCCAAATTAGTACATTTAAAATAATATAAACTTTAAATGTAATAATATTGAATAACATACAGCTAAAATTATAATCATACTTTACATATGTTTTAGAATGTTAGTCAACACATAAAATGTGTGTCTTGAAAGCATAACAAATGATTAAAACAATGATTTAAATGCACTTTATTTAAACTATTAACTTGACATTTTCACTAAACGCACTTTTTAAAAGTGTACTTAAGTGTGTTAAGAAACATAGTCATGAAAGTGTACTCACTTTAAGAACACTTAAGTACACAACAAGAGCACATTTAATAAAGCACACTTCTTTTTCAGAAGGGATGTTTCTCTGGCCTACACAAAACTTAAATAAATAAAAAAATATATATATAGATAAATACTATTCAAGCTCTAATCCTTTTTTTAGTGCTGGGAAATGATTAGTCGCAAAAAAAAGAAAAAGTTCGAAGTTAAAAAAAAAGTTTGTGTTTACATAATATATGTGTGTGTACTGTGTATAATTATTTTGTATATATACACACATATGTATGTATATACAGTATTTAAGAAAAAAAAAAAAAATTTATATTTATATATAATATAAATCATGTATAAATATATATATACAGTGTATACATGCAAATAGTTCTTAAATATATACGGGCGTTTCTTCAACTACGGGCACTTTTAGCCTTGTGAAGTTGAATAAAAAAAATTTGTTCAAAAGTCACGTAACACAGTCTTATAAGTTTAAATAATTTGTCTAGTTTTAAGGCCTGTAAGTGGACAAACTTAGATTACAAGAGAAATTGTAAATATTTTACATTTTTTCCGACCTGCAATGAACAAATGTCATTTCCACCACATATCAATATACAGCTGTTATTTAAAAATAGAATAACTTATTCCACTCAAGAATTCTCTAAGATCATTTTTGTAACTAGTTTTATCAGTTTTTCCACAATATGCAACAATTATACATTTTTCAATGAGATAAATGAACTGCCCTAAGGACCAAATGCTGAACTGTACACCTATCACACTCTGAAATTTAATATTGGTTTGGGCAAGAGCTTATTAGAAAATAAATAACTTTAATTTTTATATTAAGTAGAGCATGATCTCATAAATTGTGGTTACATTTTTAATGTGTAATGAGAACTTTTTTAATATTTTAAAAAAGTGTGTGTGGTGATGGAAATGACAGGGCGGTGGTGGAAATGACAGGGTGTTGTGGAAATGACAATGAATTAACATGAATATATAAAAACAGTAGAGATATTTATTAGATTTTTTTTTTAACTCATCACACTCATTAAACTTGATTCACAAAGTCATTAAACATAACCACCTGTTTTAGTGTACTGCTGAGTTTGATGTATAAAACAGATTTGTCTCACAGATGAATAGTGCATACTTAAATAAAAATAGGTACAAATTAAATCAATTAATATTAAAGTAATATAATTTAGAAATAAAAATAATATCATAATCCATCCATCCATCCAACCATCTTCTTCCGCTTATCCGGGGCCGGGTCGTGGGGGCAGCAGTCTAAGCAGAGATGCCCAGACTTCCCTCTCCCCAGACACTTCCTCCAGCTCTTCCGGGGGGGCACCGAGGCGTTCCCAGGCCAGCCGGGAGACATAGTCTCTCCAGAATGTCCTAGGTCTTCCCCGGGGTCTCCTCCCGGTGGGACGTGCCTGGAACAGCTTCCCGGGAAGGCGTCCAGGAGTCACCTGGAGCCGATGCCCGAGCCACCTCAGCTGACCCCTCTCGATGTGGAGGAGCAGCGGCTCTACTCTGAGCTCCTCCCGAGTGACCGAGCTCCTCACCCTATCTCTAAGGGATCGCCCAGCCACTCTGCGGAGAAAGCTCATTTCGACCGCCTGTATCCGGGATCTTGTCCTTTCGGTCATTACCCCCGGTAAATGAGAGCTGAGCCGCTTTCTTCACCACGACAGACCAGTACATCGACCGCATTACTGCAGAAGCTGCACCGATCCGTCTGTCAATCTCCCGTTCCATCCTTCCCTCACTCGTGAACAAGACCCCAGGATACTTGAACTCCTCCACTTGAGGCAGGAACTCTCCACCAACCTGAAGTAGGCAAGCCACCCTTTTCCGACTGAGGACCATGGCCTCAGATTTGGAGTTGCTGATTCTCATCCCAGCCGGTTCACACTCAGCTACAAACCGTCCCAGTGCACGTTGAAGGTCCTGGTCTGATGAGGCCAACACGAGAACATCATCCATCATCCATGCAAAAAGCAGAGACGAAATCGTGTGGTCCCCAAACCCGACACCCTCCGGCCCCTGGCGGCACCTAGAAATTATGTCCATAAAAATTATGAACAGAACTGGTGACAAAGGGCAGCCCTGCCAGAGTCCAACATGCACCGGGAACAAGTCTGACTTACTGCCGGCAATGCGAACCAATAATTAATAATAATTTGTTACATTTATACATTTTGCGCTTTTTCTGAGACCTCAAATCGCTTTACATAGAAGGGGGGGAATCTCCTCAACCACCACCAATGTGCAGCATCCACTTGGATGATGCGATGGCAGCCATATTGTGCCAGAATGCCCACCACACACCAGCTTACTGGTGGAGAGGAGACAGTGATGAAGCCACTCAGTGTATGGGGATGATTAGGAGGCCATGATGGAGAGAGGCCACAGGGCATATTTGGGTTACACCCCTACTCTTTTTCGAAGGACATCCTGGGATTTGTAATGACCACAGAGAGTCAGGACCTCAGTTTAATGTCTCATCCGAAGGACGGTGCTCTTTTGGCAGTATAGTGTCCCTGTCACTATACTGGGGTGTTAGGGCCCACACAGACCACAGGGTGAGCGCCCCTTACTGGCCTCACTAACACCTCTTCCAGCAGCAACCTGGATTTCTCAGGAGGTCTCCCATCCAGGTACTAACCAGGCTCAGTCCCGCTTAGCTTCAGTGGGAAACCAGTCTTGGACTACAGGATGATATGGCTGCTGGAGCCAAGCTCAATGCGAACCAAGCTCCTGCTCCAGTCGTACAGGGACCGAACAGCCCTTAGCAAAGGGCCCCGGACCCCATACTCCCGGAGCACCCTCCACAGGACGCCACGAGGGACACAGTCGAATGCCTTCTCCAAATCCACAAAGCACATGTGGATTGGTTGGGCAAATTCCCATGAACCCTCCAGCACCCTGTAGAGGGTATAGAGCTGGTCCAGTGTTCACGACCGGGATGAAAAACCTTACTGTTCCCCTTGTAGTTGGAACACACCCTCTGGTCCCCCTTCTGAAAAGAGGGATCACCACCCTATTCTGCCAGTCCAGAGGCACTGTCCCCAAACGCCACGCGATGTTGCAGAGGTGTGTCAGCCAACACAGCCCCACAACATGCAGAGACTTGAGGTACTCAGGGCGGATCTCATCCACCCCCGGTGCCTTGCCACGAGTTGCTTCTTGACTATCTCGGTGACTTCAGCTTGGGTAATAGACGAATCCACCTCTGAGACCTCAGCCTCTGCTTCCTCAATGGAAAACGTGATGGCGGGATTGAGGAGATCCTCTAAGTATTCCTTCCACCGTTCGACGACATCCCCAGTTGAGGTCAACAGCCGCCCACCTCCACTGTAGACAGCGGTGGTAGGGCACTGCTTCCCCCCTCCTGAGGCGCCGGACGCTTTTCCAGAATCTCTTCGAGGCCCGCCGATAGTCCTTCTCCATGGCCTCACCGAACTCCTCCCAGGGGCATATAGCCCTGGACAACATAGCTCCTAGGATCAGTACTCAAACCCCTCCACCACTATAAGGTGGCAGTTCAATGAGGAGGGGGATATATATATATATATAATATAATAATATAAATATAAAAAGTATTGTAATACATTATAATATAATCAATCAATTGTACTTTGTAACCATAAATGTAATTTCCACCACATGCTGTCATTTCCACCACAGAGGGCAGTGTGATGGAAATGACTGTGGTGGAAATGACATTTCTGTATTTTTTTGTGAAAAAATGGAAGATAGCTTCACTGATTAGCTTTGAATTAATACTTAGCATTTCATGTATGCAAAATACTCTTATTTAACTTAACATTTTTAACTTTTTAAAAACACCCTTGAAGGTACAGCATGTTTGGAAATGACGTAGAATAAATATATTAACTGATCAAGCAATATTTACCTTGATTTTTCTTCTTATGTTCTTGATGAAAATTTTAATTGCCTCCATGTCCAACATGTGCTCTGATGTCACTGAACATTTCCATAGAAACCACCTAAACAATCTTTCACAAAAACTTTTTAAAGGGACATTACAGTGTTGTGGTGGAAATGACACCAATACTGTGCGACAGCTATATTTTGTATAAAAAGTAATATTGATAGTGGTCTCACATTAAATACTATAATGTATTTTAATTATTTTACTAGTACTTCATTTAGGTATATTAATAGTTACCAGATAAGTCATATTTTTAAACTGTATTTTCATTGTTGAAGTTAAAAAGCCTGGGTGTGCGACAAGGAGAAAACAGTGATTTTGACATACATAAGGAGGTTGAAAAGTATGAAAAAATCCTAATAGAAAGGTGGTTAAAAGTTTTTAAGGTGGTTTTATTGTTAGTTTGACAAAGAAAGAGGAATTTGTCCAAAATTATATGTATTTTTTAAAATATGACCAAAGTACATGAAAGTGCCCGTAGTCTAAGAATCACCCATACATGCATATGTGTGTATTTATATATACAAAATAATTATACACAGTACACACACATATATTATGTAAACACAAATTTTTATTTTGGATGCAATTAAATTGCGATAAATCGTTGCCCAGCACTAATCCTTTTATCACAGCACATGTAACCATTTTGAGTTGCTTAGCATATAGAAATTCTGTATAAATTCAACAAATTGAATATATATTTTATATGTACTGTATGCTAATGGAGTATAGTTTGTTATTTTGTTTATAATCCATTCTTATAAGATAACAGCATGCAGTATCAACCTGATATCTCAATGTTAAGTATGTTTTTGGATTTGTTTAAATGACTTTAGTGTCTTTTAAACCCCCCAAACCGAGCATTAAGCTTTATATTATATTTTTACTTTTCTCACCTTGGCAAGACGCTTCATCTTCTCCACTTTGTCCTCCAGGTTGCGCACACCCGGTGGAAGGTACCAGAAACACACATTGCTGTGCTGAGGCTGCAAGGAGATAACCAGATAACATCAGCGTACGTTCACGCAACACACACACACACCTATCACTCAATTTAACGTACGACACACGCTTGCATAAATAGAGCACTCTGGGGAGTCCATTAAAGATCCGTGACGGAATATTCGATTAGGGGCCGTCTGGGGCCATAATGGGAATTTTTGTCGCTGTCAGTTTGGAAGCAGCCATGTAATCTATTCAATCAAAAGGCTCTGCTTTGAGGGCTTTGAGCGCTTGAGCAGGTAGCTCATAGACAGACACTACAGTCCATTAGAGGCCCTCATGGCCATTATGCGGCTCCAGGGGCCATGCTGGAGAAGAATGCCTCAGTGCACCAGTGAAAAGGGTTCATTAGCCATTCAGATGATGGGACACACAGACAAAACTCAGATCGAGTCATACCTTGATGCGCTAGAACCAAAAAGAGCTTGCTAAACATCAAATCGAGAGCTGAAATGTTTTGTTAAATGCCATTCGATCATACTGCAACACCGCAACCTTCCTCGACTTCAACAAGAGCGCGCTCACTGAGAAGCCTCCAGCCAAATCATTTTGTCACATTGGCACCAGGCACAATTTACATTTAAATGAGCCTCGAACGACTGCTCAGTCATTTCAAGGGTGAAACATTTCATGTTAGCTGAATTAGTGCACACAATCAGCTCTCAAAATGACTTCGAAATACAGGACTTGCATTTCAATTTAGAGAGGATCGTTGTTTTTTAAAAAGGCATCAGATGTGATTTAGAAATACTGTGTTTTTTTTTTAAATAAAATAAAAAGCAAATAAATAATATTAAAGCAGTATCTATGAATTAATTAGCACATACACACATTACACAGACACTAACGTTCAAAAGGTTGGGGTCAGTATGATTTAAAAAAATTATAATTAATACTTGTTTTCTGCAAGGACACATTTAATTGATCAAAAGTGATGGTAAAGACATTTATATTGTTACAAACTATTTCTATTTCAAATAAAGACTTAAGTTATGAGTTTTATATTCATAAATAAATCCTGAAAACAATATATATGATGGTTTCCACAAAAATATGAAGCAGCACAACTGATTTTACCATTAATGATATTAAGAAATGGTTCTTGAGCAGCAAATCAGCATATTAGAATGATTAGATATGATCATGTGACACTGAAGACTGGAGTAATGATGCTAAAAATTCAGCTTTACCATCAAAGCAATAAATTACATTTGAAAATATATTCAAATAGACAACAAACCCTATTCCTAACCCTAGAGAAAGTACATGCTGTTAAACTTTTGAATGGTATGCATCTGTATCATGTTTAGCCCCACACAGTCAGACTTTTGAACATCATACAAGCCTAATCAACACTGCAGATTATGTATTCAGGAAGAGCCCCCTAACCGAGACGGCTGGGTTATATGGGCCTGGTTTCACAGACAGGGTTTAGAGAAAACCAGGATTAGGCCTTAGTTCAATTAGGACCTAGAAAAAAACATTACTGGTGTGCATCTTGAGATAAAGCAATGGAACTGACATATTTTAAGATATCTCAGTGCCAGTTGCTTTCAGTTAAAACCCCTCAAACACGCATTTTAGTCTGGGACTAGACTTAAGCCATATCTGTGAAACCAGGGGATTGTATTGGGATATATCACAATAATGGAATGCCACAGAAAATTAATTCAAATCGTGGTGCGGCAGCCTCACGGTAAAAATAACAGAAAATGTCTGTCCATTATTGTGGCTTTATTGTGACATTATTATTAGCCTTAATGTGTGTAATATACTGAGAGTGTCAGTGCACAGATTATGTGCGGTCCATTTATATTCCATTCTGTTTCATCAAACCAAACAACAGCAGAGAAGTTCTGTCAGTAGAAATGGCCTGTTGTTTGGTTCTAATTCCTTAGAATTAGGCATTAGAATCTAATGCCTAATTCCTTTTTTTTGATAAATGTTTTCTTTTCTTAAACAGTTTCTTGATTTCTACTGAATGAAAATCATTGATCGCATGATGCAAGAGTAAACCGAAAGAATTAAACACATCTAATCAGACTCACCGTTCCATCAAACACCATCTCATATCCTTCCCTGTCCTTGATCTTGTTGTAGAGATATTCTGAAAGCTCCAGACATTTGTCAATCTGAGACTCAAAACCAATAGTGCCCTTCAGAGAAGAAGAGAGAGAGCAAACATTGTGATAACACAATACCTCAATGTACAACCAACTCATTTGGTTGTACCTTGTAGCAAAACGACTGTCCCAAGTGTCTTTACAGGGGTCATTTAAGGCAGGGCAGCTGTGATGCTTGTCTTAGGGTCAACTTAAATTATTGTCTTAAAATAGTTTAGCCTAGGTTAGCCTAGGATAGGATAGGATAGGATAGGATAGGACCGGTCAGGATAGGATAGGATAGGATAGGATAGGATAGGATAGGATAGGATAGGATAGGACCGGTCAGGATAGGATAGGATAGGATAGGATAGGATAGGATAGGATAGGATAGGATAGGATAGGATAGGATAGGACCGGTCAGGATAGGACCGGTCAGGATAGGATAGGATGGGATAGGATAGGATAGGATAAGATAGGACCGGTCAGGATAGGATAGGATTAGGAGAGGATAGGATAGGATAAGGTTAGCCTATAGGATGTGACAGGAGAGCCTAGGGACAGGACTGGAAAGGATAGCCCAGGATAGGAGAGATTAGCCTAGAATAGGATTGGGATGGATGGCTAAAATGGCGTCGAAATCAGGCACATGAAATCGAAACACGATTCCTGGCTGCATGTCAATATCCATGGATCACTGGAGTAGAGGTTGAAATGAACACTATATCGAGTCCAATCTTTAGTTTAAACTGATAATCGTTTGATTTAGGCCTACTCGTGTTTTCGCAGTTTCCGCTATTAAATCCAGTCACGCAGCAGCTCTTCTGCCACTCAGTCCGGCTGAGGGGACGTGTTCCGGCGGGAAAGTGACCTCAATATATACCCTCTATTTGTAGTTATAAATAGTGTTTCGCAATATCAAGCAACATTTAACATAAAGCTGTACAATACCTTAGCTCTCCACATTAGCCATAGTTTGAAGATGTCCACATGGCGGCCGCACTGCAGGGCCTTGTCCCCCGTGTCATAGGACAGATCATAGTGCTTGTCCTGCTGGAACAGATAACAGGCCTGCATCTGATTGCAGCTCTGCATCAGTCCCTGGATCAGATAACAAGAAGCAAATTACAAAAAATAAAACAAATTTGTGTTGCAATGATTTTCACATGTTCTTAAGTGTAACTGTGCATGTTTGAATACTTTTGGGGCCATTGTAATGTGATAATATGTTAAGTTTTGGTTTTGATAGAGAAAGCAGAGAGCCTCACCTCCTCTCGAACCAGTAGAGCAGAGCACTGCAAGGGCACAGCCATCATTTTATGAGGGTTCCAGGTCATAGAATTAGCTCTAAAATTGTATAAAAATAATTAAAAAACTCATTTTGATTTTGATTTTGACAACATTTCTCCCCGACGTACTGTTTTGTGCAGTGCAATGTCAAGTCTATAGAAAAATTATCAAATACAATCATTTCACGGGGAAATCTTTTCAAACAGAAGTTTGTGGATTTCTCAATCATATTTCATTCATGGCAACTCTTTGAATTTAACAAGCATTTACTGATAAGAATGAAGTGTAAGTGTTGTCATGGCAGACTAGATATGTCACGCTACTAGTACCTGGCAGCAGCAGCGTGACATATCTAGTACTCAGGCTTGTTCTGTTAAAGGATCACTCCACTTTTTTGGGGAAATAGGCTCATTTTCCAACTCTCCTAGAGTTAAACAGTTGAGATTTACCGTTTTCGTTTTTTACCGTTTGAGTTTCGATATTTTACCTATTTAAAACTTGACTCTTCTGTAGTTACATCGTGTACTAAGACCGACAGAAAATGAAAATGAGCGATTTTCTAGGCCGATATGACTAGGAACTATACTCTCATTCCTGCGTAATGATCAATGAACTGCTGACGTACCATGGGTGCAGCAGGCGCAATGATATTACGCAGCGCCTGAAAATAGTCCCCAGCTCGATAACTTCCAACGTTACCGGCACTAAGTTTGTAATATCATTGCGCTGCTGGTACGGCAGCGGTTCCTTGATTATTACGCAGGAATGAGAGTATAGTTCCTAGTCATATTGGCCTAGAAAATCGCAACTTTTCATTTTCTGTCGGTCTTAGTACACGATGTAACTACAGAAGAGTCAAGTTTTAAATAAGAAAAATATCGAGACTCTTTGGTAATTTTTCTGACGGTCTAATCAGATTCAATTATCTATGTTAAAGGGGTCATGACATGAGAAACCAAATTTGCCCTGATCTTTTGGTATATAAGAGGTCTTTGTACCATTAAAACGTCCTGCAAGTTTCATAGCTTAAGACGTCCTCCCCATTATAAACGAATCATTTATTTAATCAAGCTCTAAATACAGCTCGTTCTGGATCCATGGTAAGAAGTGACGTCACGGTACGAAGTGACGTACCAGCGTTTGCATATGACCGCCTCCATGCACAAGACAACTACGCTTAAAGCGCAAGGCAACTACGCTCATTTCGTATCGTTGTCGCGCCCGCACGCTGCGCGCCTCACAAGTGTTCAGTCGACGGACAGCGAGTGGGTCTGTGTACAGGGAAATTACGATGCCGCAGATGTGCTGTTCCTGGCTGTGGACAAACAACATCTTTGAATACGCTGCGAAAGATCCAGTCGTCAGGGAAAAATGGATGCACTTTATTTTTTGCGGACGTCTCAGTCACGGCAGTGTTAGTTTAAGCGTTTGTTCTATACATTTGAAGGATGACTGTTTTGAGAACAAATCCCAAAATGATGCTGGCTTTGCCAGAAAACTGTTGCTCAAAGATAAGTCCGTGCCGACTATTCTGGGCTCAACAACGACGACGCAAACTGTAAGTAATGTGTTTAAAACTTTAAACTACTTTTTAAATACGCTGAATCCGCACAGGTTCTGGCTGGGGGCGTTAATAATTGATGCATAGGCACTGACGTTAGCCAATCATAACAGTGGGCGTTAACACTGAACTCTTAAAGGGGAAACACCCCCAAAACAGACTGTTTGAATCAGAGGATGAGAAACAGGGTGGGGAAAGGTCATAAATCACTACATTTTAAAAAAAAATTGTAAAAAAAACTATAGTAATACTATATTTGCACCTAAGGGAACATAATAACAAAATAAAAAAAACCATGTCATGACCCCTTTAAGCTATGCCAGACCCAGAGATCGGCTGAATGGATTCGAAAGCAGTAAAACTCTGTTTAACTCTAGGAGAGTTGGAATATGAGCCTATTTCCAAAAAAGTGGAGTGTTCCTTTAAACATGCTCAGATAAAGATTTAAGAAACACGCAGCTGCAAAATGTAAAATAAGAGTGACCCCTAGTAGCAGATTAAGACAGGTGGTGCTGGGGAGGAGGAGAGATAAAATGAAGAATTATCACAGCTCGCACAGAGAATGTGCACCAGTAGTTAAGTTGGGATAATAAAGAGTTATGTAGATTGGCACCAGCACTGAGAGAACCAATCCGCCCACAGATAGATTTTAATGACTGAACTAGACATGTAGTCGATAAGAACTGCAGATTGTACTGACCTCTCGACTCCATTCAGCTTCCACCGGTGTTTTCGGGACATTAGCAAACTTCCGCCCCATGCTCCCTGTATGATCACAGAGACAGCAGTCATTTTTAAAGACATTCTTATATGTGTTAAAAGAAACATGTTTGTCCTTCTCGGTTTAAAAAAGGAAGGAATGTTTAATCTAGATCAAGCTCCAACCATTTGACCCAATTGGCTCTGAGTCTGCAATGAGCATTACTTGAGACATGACTGAAAGCATGATGCTCATCTTTATTATTACATTTCTAGAGGAAGATCTTGTGTTTTTTCATCATTATATTCATGTGCATTATATTGACAGCTCATTTGAGATGGCAGAGGAGTGGGATACACGTCTAACTGCTGCCGTGAGGGTTGATAAATGAGACTACATCCAAACGTGATTCATGTGTTTGAGCTCCAGCATGCCTCCACAATATGTCTGTGTGGCTGTTGAAATGCCAGAGGCGTTTATATTGTAATATTGAGGAATAACATCAGGTCCATGAGAATGAATACACACATGTACACACTCACACAGACTGATTGAAGGTAATTCCTCTAATAGGAAACATTTAGATGAAGCTACATTTCAAAAGGAGGTCATTTATTGCATGCATGCTAAATTAACTCGGTGCCAAATTTCAAACACAGCTGGGTCAATGGTAACAAATCATGAGATTTTGACATTTTCCATTTAAAAGAAAAATGTTGCGAACAAAAATTATGGGTGGCCCTTAGCAGTTCAGAGTAGGGTTTTAGCACAATGGTGGTTTCTAGGAAATTGCTGTATCCACTAATTGAAAATCAGAAGTTTGATTGCTTATAAAGTAACAACTTTACTCTACAGTACAGGAGTTCTACAGTTCTAGTCCCTGACTTTATGAATAAGCATTAAATACTTTTTTTCTTAAAATATATAAAGCTCATCAACACTCAATAGTCTAACGTTACAGGCTGCAATGCAGAACAATCGAGAAGGTCCTCAGTTCTGCATCCAGAGAATGATACTTAGGCTTTGCCAACACTGAGATCACTCTTGGATCACAGTCCACTGTCTGTATTTCACAGTGAGACGTTCAGGAAGTTCATTTAAGTTCAGCAGATCTACTCACATCCACATGCATCCAGATTTCATGCTTCTTGCAGACGTCCACTATAGCGTTCAAAGGATCAAAGGCACCATAAACCGTGGTGCCGGCCGTGGCGCTGACGAAGAACGGCACGTATCCCTGTGAGAAAGAAATCAGAGGGTTATTCAAGGGCTCATTTTGCCACAGAACCAGACAGATTATTCAAACAGACCCAAGAAGAGAGACACACGAGACGGTCATGGAGATACGGTCATTGAAATTACCTTCTGCTTGGCTTCAATGATCCTCCTCTCAAGGTCGGAAGGAATCATCATACCCCTGGCAGGATTGAGAACAGTAATGGTTTAGTGTTTATTATGTTAAGACACATTTCTCAGTCGTGCAGTCATGAAGTAATGGTTCAGTTGTGACAATCCACACTAACCTTTCATCAGCTTTAATACAGATGACACTTTCTGTACCGATTCCAAGTGCGGCTGCTCCTTTCTTGATTGAAAAGTGACTCTGAAAGGCATAATGATAGAATAATGATAGAAACTGCACTCAGAATATAGTTAGTGTATTCATTTTCTGGAATTATTTATAATAAGAGTAATGTGTTACTCACTTTTTTTCTTTATTTCTTTTTATATTTCACAAAATAATATTTTAATGCGAAATTGACACGAGATGTAATTTTTCTTTACCGTTTTGACGCTAAATTGAGCGGTTTAGTCCAGATTTTCTGCAGAGACTCAATCCATTTATATGATTAGCAGATTTAATTTAGGCTTTTATTCACATGTAAATATTGATCAACGAACTTAAACAGAAGCTCAACCGAAACTGCTTGACTCGCGAGAACAAACCTCTTGCGGAAGCTCAAACGTGCTGCGTAACACGAGGATGAACCTCATTGGTTCTTGCAGAAGCTCACACGTAAAGCGTAACACATGAGGATGAACCTCATTGGTTCTTGCAGAAGCTCACACGTAAAGCGTAACACATGAGGATGAACCTCATTGGTTCTTGCAGAAGCTCACACGTAAAGCGTAACACATGAGGATGAACCTCATTGGTTCTCGCATATCAAGTGAAGTCAAGCTTCCGTTCACCATAACTGATGGCAATGTGAATAAAAGCCTAAATTCAATCTGTTCAAATAAAGCGATCGTGTTTATACAGAAAATTTGGACTAAACCGCTCATTTAATATGGATTCGTTTTACGATCTCTTTATAAACTTTTTGAAGCGTCAAAGAGGTAGTTGCGTAGTAGTCAACGGAGGGACAGAAATGTCTCACATTTGATCAAAAAAGATCTTCATTTGTGTTCCGAAGATGAACGAAAGTCTTACCGGTTTGGAACGAAATGAGGGTGAGTAATTAATGACAGAATTTTCATTTTTGGGTGAACTAACCCTTTAAATAATTTTTTTTTATTTAAACCTCCTGTCTGGTTTGTTTGTAAGACAAAATGGCGGATTCGGCATTGTGATTGGTCAGATCACCTGTCAATCAAACTGTAACACGACAAGTAAATTGGGGTCTGTTTTCACAAAAGACTGTCCATATAATAATGGCCATAAAACATATTGCATTAAAACAAAAAGGGCTACTATTTTGACACTAATGATTGAGTCAGTGACTCAACAACAGTGACTGTGCAGTGACTGACAACACTTAACTTCTCTGTGTACTTTAAAATACTGCCCAAAAATAAGTAGACTGCTGTTTAGGAGTCAAGAACCGAAAAATAAGCAGACCTATCGCTGTTTAGGAGAAACATCTTTACTACAGGTTGTTGTTAATTATTAAAAATACAGGAGGAGAGGTTTTTAAAAAAAGAGATAAATAAAAGGACGTACATGTTCAGATGTGAAGGCCACCAGTCTGGGTACGGATGACATTCCTTTCTCCTTCACCTCAGGGAACATTTTATAGCGAGCCAGCAGCATGGCATACATGTTGGAAATGGCGCCACCTAGAGAACAATAAAGCAATCCTTCCATTCCATCACTCAGGTAAAGCTTGACTCCTGTCAGTTTTAACTCCAGCTTAATTCTCTGCTTTAATTCTCCACATCACATCCCAATTGTGATCTGTTTATCAGTGCCTAAAATCTGAGTCAAGTAGAAGGCTTTTCTTTCTTTCTTTTTTTTTGCAAAGTGGGGCAAAGAAAAGCAGTGCAGAAATTTGTATCAGTTTCACATCTTTTTTCTTAACTTGTGTGGTTGGAGTCACATTTATTGTTAGATAACACGTTTACAACCCAACAGCACAAATAACTGAGATTCTTCTTTTCAAGACCTCCTGTCCTAAAACCTTCAGACTTTCAGCCAATCCCTGCGTTGCGCTCACGTCGCAGCAGAAGCACGCAGTGGAGGCAGGAATAAGGCAGGTCGCTCAGACTGACAGCTTCTTACCCGGGGAGAATATTCCATCACCGCGACCGTCCTGCCAGCCAATGATCTCCCTCATCTTCTTCAGCGTGACGTACTCCAACAGCACGAAGACTGGAGCCACCTCATAGGTGAACCTGTTTGCACAGAGATCACATGACCCAGTTACACAAGCCAGAAAAAAATGTCACGACAAGCAAACGTCACGACAACCTGTTTCGCAACTGATGTTTGATGGGATTTTGCAACAGTCTGCAGGTTTTACAGCCGTGTGTCATTGCCAGCTAAAAACGATGATGGAAAATAATCCTGACAAGACATGAATTTTTAGAACATATTTAGACATAATTTCTAAAATAATACAAAATAATTCTAATATAACCAATTAAACATACTGAAAACGTGGTTGTACCATCATATAAACTGTTACATTGTTATTACATTGTTATTACATGTTTAAGCATCTGTTAAATTAAAACTGTGACTCCCATCATAAAATACATTTTCTTATCAGCCTGAATATGAATTTCTATATCATTGTCTCTCTTTGGCTGAATCTGAGCACAAGATGAGAGAGGGGAGGTTATATTTGCTGCTCTGATTTCATCTGTGCCTTTTATTTTTTTCCTTTCAACTGATATCTGTGAGGTTAAGGCAGCCTCCACAAAGACCAGGTCAAAAGAATGCTCATGAAGGCAGAGAAAACGGAAATGATCTCAACCTGCTTTGTATTTGAATGGAAGGAGACACACACTCACATATTGGTGTTGGCAGTGGACGTTAGCCAATCTGCAGCCAAGCCAACCATGTCTAACCCAGTGGAGAGCTGATTGAAATACCTGGGATGTGCTGAAGATTGACACAACATACAGGGGGAATACAAAATTAATGAATTTAATGTCTAGAGATATTTATGTCCAACTAATTAATCGTCATTTGCGGCTTGATATAAAAGCTCAAATGAATCGCAGACCGGCGCAGATAGCAATAAATCAATCAATCTTTCTGGTCATTCATATAATTACCAACACGAAAATCACTATTCAAAATAATTTATCTTAGTTAAAATGCCACCGGAGAAAATAAAATCGTCCCTAGACGCATTCATTTAATATCGCCATGTTCTGATGCGATTCGCCTTCAGGCACAAACTGATGCTGTGGTTCTGCGGTCTAAAAAAAATGTTTTACAATCGACGCAATCAATAAAATAATTTATATAATGTATAGGCTAAGCTAGATGATATATAGGCTAGTTAGATTTAATATAAAAAATATAAAATAACATAGGGCCCATGTTAGTATCTATATGAACCGTTGTAGGCTATTGCTTAAAACACTCACCAGTTTTTATGGCGTATTTTAGCGTAGCGCGACAGCTGATCAGAATATCATCCAAAGTCTCGGGTTCGTCCGAAAGCTCCCAATTATTCCTTTGGAGCAATTCATTTGGATAGTGAAAATCAATCACTTTCGTTGATCTGTCAAAAGATTCCACTATATAAGCCAGCAATATATCAACAACCTCCTGCAGAAAATTCAGAGTCTTCGCGTCCCCGTCCAATGCAGGTAAAAGATCTGTAAATGATCATAATAATAATAATAATAAAATATGACTGCATTACAATAACAGATGATGGTGTTTATAGAGAGCAGAAGTGAAATAGCTTAATTTAACCTTGAATAAAAAAAGGACAATAAACATTAATTGATAGGCTTCATTATCTACCCTTTTTATTAAATAATTTACACAATGCACAGGCACAATTTTAATTAACTAAACTTTTTTATATATAATTGTTTTTGTTTCACAATAATGACATTTTAAAATGCTTTGAAAATGCCGTTTTAAAATAAGTATCCTTTGAAACAGACGACGTGCAAAATCAAGAAATAGCCTAGAAATATTTTACAAATGAGTTTTAACGAAAAACGCCGCCCGGATGAACATACCACAAACCAAAAATACTGACACCATATAGAAATCGAATAAAAACACGTAACCAATATAACCATGATTTCTAGGCGATGTGTCCCTTTATTCGGGTGTGATCTGGACCGTGATAGAGATGTGATTTGAGGTGATTTACCTGTTGAATAGAGATCAGAGAACCCCACGGTGGCTTTGGAGCAGTTGCAGGGTTTATTACAGGCGCAGCTCTCGGCTGTGGACCCATCTTCGGCTTTAACTGAGGCTTGAGCTGCTTTCTCAGCCTCCCCGACATTTAACAGAGCTACAGGAGAAACCATGCTCTATTAACTCAATAAAAAACAGCACCTCAAATTGTAGCCTACTTTTTTTAACGGCACATAATTCGTGTAGGAGTTTTCAGAATAGACTCCAAAAACGAAAATATGCTTTTATAAAATGATTTAGCCTACATAGCCTATCACATTTTAGGAATATAGGTGAGAGGCTTAAATATAGACTTAATGTTAAAAATAAACGTAGCCTACCACATAATTTGGAGCCGATGCCTCCGGGGAATTTCTGGGCCGCCGCCTGACACCATGCTCTGGCTGAAACGATCAAGTGCGTAATTTAAACACCATATCCGTCATAAAACTTCCATTAAAAGCATCAATTATCCATGGCATGGAATTTGCCTTTAAACACCGAACTAAATTCGGTTGTTTATCATACGACACACTTATCATGACATCTCAAGGTTTAAAATAACCTTGAGCATTCAAGACACAATAAATGTCGCATTTCTTTGTCTCATATCCACTATAAAACACAATTTCGGTCTTCCTTTTGACGCCACGCCACTTACGAGTGTTCGGACTTTGACTGCCGTCTCCAGCCGGGTTTTCAGCACCCATAAACCAAAACCCGTGTGATGCCATCGCGAACAGAGCGGATCAGAGCAGAACCAGAGAGACGCGAGCAGCAGCCATCCAGACGCGCGTCACGGGGGAACGGGAGCTGAATCCTGCCCAATGCGCAGAAAACACAGCTGCGTATTCACAAGCACACCTGTCCAAACGCTTCGAATACCTTAATTTCTGAGGTGCTCATAAAAAGATGTTCAAACCCCTCTGATGGAGAACAGCCGAGACGAAGTGTCTTTATTCAATTGGTGCGCCGTGCGCAATGATTTGGAGCAGCCGTCACTGAACTCACGGAGAAACACTGGCACTGATGGAGACACAGGCATCCACTGACTCTCATTCTCTTTCACACGGCTCAGCTGCAAATGCAAGTTGAGGAGCACCGTACATTTCAAAAAACGCACTGGTAGCAATCCGTAGCGCGGGCTCTCCAACATGCAAACTTGCAAGTTTAGTGGTAATAAAAGCTTCTTGTGGCGTAAAGATAATCCGCTTCACGTCAGCAGAGAAATTCCGACGCGATTCGGCTCATGACGACACTATTTTGCGTCGTTAATCGTGACCACACACACACACACACACCAGTTTATAAACCTCCTGGCGCACCACCCGCATCTGTGCTGAAGGCACAACAGTTTTTTTAGATTCTGTAATTGCTTTAGTCTAAAATTGAACAGACATCATCAGAAGCAGGAGGAGCAGCCGGGCTGATCTATGGACCGTGACATTCAGAACTGTGGTCCATATTCCTGCCCCTTTTTATATCATCAAACTATTTCTTATGTCAAAATTGGAGACCCAGTTTCAAACATGATCGGGATAACCTAGAATTACTCAAAACATTACTCTTAATTTATTTATTATCAATGTCAGTGTGTGTTGTGTGCGGTGATCGTGCGCAATGGCACACATGCTATTTTATTTCTGCATGTCCTATATAAGACGAAACCCTAAAAAATGCATAAAGAAATTACGATGATAGGATGTAGAAAATAACAGCTTAATCAGGTTAATATTGGTGTGTAGACCTTGTTTAATCGAGGAAAATCACATAGAAAAACTGGTCAAGAGTTACATCGAGGAACAAATGTTCAATGTCAATCCAACGAGCAATGGTTAGTGAATCAACGTAAAAAACAACAACCCAGATTTATTTGATCAATCATTAAAAAAAAAAAAATTGAATTTATTAGGAATCTGCTTTCCACCATAACTGTTACTAAACATGAAATTCAAAACCATTTAATACAAATAATGTATTTCACATGAACTAAGATTAGACTAAAAAAAATGAAAACTGTAGATAGGATAAGCTGAAAAGGGCATAAGAAAATGACATTTCTCTATAACTGTAGTCCGCTCAGGGTTTAACATCAACCATTATGTACAATATTGTATGCATTTTATTATTTAATTTGACTAATTACAGAATAATTAAATATTTATAAAATCATATTTACAAACAAGTGACATTTAAAGAATACATATATCCATGAGTTTGCATTATGTGAACAAGAACAAGTGCATACTGTACACGCATCTGGAAAAGTATAAATATAATCTATATTTTTACATCCTGCTGATGTTTATGCAGAAATGACACAACAAGCCTGACTCACTAAACCATGCAGGATCCTTTAGAGACAGTCATTCAAATATAACCCCTAATAAGTGGAAATATAACGGTCATTTTTTGAAGACGAATCTCTATTCACAAAGAGACTTGAACAGAATGCATCAACAAACATCAACTGCTAAACCTGAGTTAAAAATCAAGCACTAATGTCCTGTTACGATGTCAGCTGTTTGGCTCCATCCATGAAAACATTACTTCAATTCATTAAGTCTCTGATTAGCTCATTATTGTTACATTCTGTGCAGCAAAAAACAATTGGTCACTATTTTCACAACTATTTAAACTAAAGCTATATTGCAGAATTTATTATCCATGCACATTTATTTTTTAAAAATATATTTAAAAAAAATAAAAATAAATCATGCACCCTCATAATCAAAATAACTTCCCCTTCCCCTCTTGCAGCAACGTCTCTTCTTTGATCATGTGTTTACTGGCGTGAGGGCGGGACAACCTGTCACTCACACCAGATCCACCAATAGCAAACCACAACCATCCAATCAACTCCCAAAAGACAAAATCAAGTCCCGTCCTACATTTTTTCTAGTCTGAGAAGCCGTTGCACTTGGATATACGTCACAATAGGGAAGAAAAGACTATCACAACTTCCATTTTTTTGAGGAAACCAACCAACTGAACTGATTTCCTCAAAGAAACAGGGTATAATCTGTTAACCTGTTAACCTCTGCAATCGATTTCTGAACAAATCATTTCAAATGATTCAGCTCTGACTCAAAAGAATGATTCTTTGATGAATTAAACATCACTTTGTGGCTTATTGGAGATTTGAAAGCTTCAGTTCTTGATTATTGTAATCGCATGGAAAAGAGCGGCTGTTACATTATTCAAAATGTCTCCTTTCGTGTTCCATGCAGGAAAGCGAATAATCTGGGTTCGGAATGACACGACGGTGAGTAAATGATGCCAGAATTGTCCTTTTTAGGTGATCTCTTCCTTTGAGGACAAACAGCATTCTCCGCTGACCACATCGGTCAGCATTAGTCCTGTTGTTGAGGGTTATGTCTGTGTTATAAGCCTTCTTCTCTGGGAGGTCTTCCTCAGTATCTTTCTATAGTCATAGGGGTTGTCCTCACTTTGACTCTCTGCAGAGGGCATTCTGGAGAACGAGTGCCTATGGACAGAGAGGGGCAGATAAAGCATGACTTCACACAGAAAGGGAAAGAAAGCGTGGGTATCTGCATCTTCTGCTCCAACACATTCATCACGTCTGCCGCTCGGTGTATAGCAGTGTGAGGTCAACGTCTCGAGGAGTGCATTTGTTAAACAGACTGAATGATGTGTTCTTTCACCTCTTCTCCTTTGGATCTTTGGGGATATCAGATTTCGGGACATCGGACAGCGGCGTCTCGGAAGAGCGTCTTCTCTCAGTGGAAGCCTTTCGTTTGCTGGAGCGCCGTCGGTCACTGGGCAGGCTTGTGGATTTACTGCTGCTCAAGCCCTGGTAGTACTGGTCATCATTGTCCAGCTTTTTGGGGCTGGTGGGTGCAGAGAAAACAGATGAATTTGCACCTTTATTGGCACTGATGGTTCAGTGAAGATCCATTGAACCTTTTCAATGCACAAAAGGTTCTTTATAATGGAAAATGGTTCTTTGGATTATTAAAATGTTCTTCACACTAAGAAAAAATTATTATTTTAAAGTCCCCCTGTAATCGATAATTGTATTCCTTAAAAATCTTTCATCACCAAAATGACATTTAAATGTTTCTTCCAGTGGAAAAATTAAATTGAATGAAATTTCTTCATGCCTTAAAATAGTTTGAATGAAACTCTACACCCTTGCTTCATTTAGTATACGTGGGCCATGAATATGCAAATTAGCCCTGCCTCCACTCACTCATGCCAGCTCAGAGATTTACTCGCCAGCTTACTGTAGTAAACGCTGCACAATGGTATCGCTCTTTACAGCGTCGGGCACATGCGTTGCCTAACCCTAACCGTTGCCTAACCCTAAGCCTTGACTATCCCTAACCCTTGACTATCCCTATCCCTAACCCTTGACTATCCCTATCCCTAACCCTTGACTATCCCTATCCCTAACCCTTGACTATCCCTATCCCTAACCCTTGACTATCCCTATCCCTAACCCTTGACTATCCCTATCCCTAACCCTTGACTATCCCTAACCTTAACCCTTGACTATCCCTAACCTTAACCCTTGACTATCCCTAACCCTAACCCTTGAATATCCCTAACCCTTGATGTTATCAAACAGCTAATAATGTGTTGCTAATGTTACACAAACCATGTTCCCGTTCACCATCTCAGTCTGCCTTCTAAAAATCAGCATCCTTACACACGCTTTGAAAGGCATATAGTTCATCATAACATCCTAATATACATCATATACATAATTCACCCACTATATTCATATCAACAGAAAAATATAGCGGGATAACCTGGCTTCTTGAGACTCCCCTGCTTCAGAGCGTAGGTAATGATATGCTAAAGCCCGCCGGCATGTTGACGTGATTGGTTAAAAGGTAATTTATGACGTCAGAAACACAGACGATTTCAAACCGCGTTTTTGAGACCGTCTTAGGTCTTTCACTGCTGTTTTAAGGAGAAAATACTCAAAATGGTTTGTCTTAAAGCACATTAAAAACACCACATAGACATATACACAACATTAAAATCGTGATTTCTAGCACAGGGGGACTCTAAGAACTGTTCACTTGAGTTATTTGGGCAACCAGAAATAGTTCTTCTGGCACTGCGGCGAAAATCCCCCTTTGGGACTCCCGTTTAAAGATAGTTCACACATTAAAATTAAATTCTGTCATCATTTATTCATAAGTTATAGATTTGTTTCTTCAAAAGGCTTGGAATAGTAACGTGACTATTTTTATGGTGTCCCCATCTACTTTTTTGAATGACATAAGTTCGAGTGATCATGACCGAACGATTCCTGTTTACAATGCTGTATTTATAATTCTTTGCTTCAGAAAACCCTGCTTGCCGTTAGCCAAAGTTTGTTGTTCCCGATCATAAATAACGCCTATTTTGTCATAGCAGGCTGCTATTAGTAATAGTTGGCCATTATGCTGAATTGGGCGCATTTCATGGCTGTTCTGCTGAATGTAAGCGATGGCCTTCAGGACAGCCTCTGATTCATGGCGGCTCAGACTCTGGGAATGTTCTTTCACTGGACTTTACCAATGTCTCAAGGCTTATGTAATGAAAACAGCCATCTATGAAACCAATGAAGCCCAAAGCCTACAGCGAGACCACTGATGCGGTTACACCAGTCAGCACCAACAAACATATACAGAATTATTATTTAAAAATTATTTCATATTATATTAACATGTATTGGCAACACTTTACAATAAGGTTCCATTAGTTAAGGTTAGTGCATTACCTAATATTAACTAACAATGAGAATACATTTTTTACAGTACTTATTCATCTTTGTAAACATTAAATAATACAAATACGACTGTTCATTGTTAGTTCAGGTTTATTAATTAATGTTAACAGATACAACATTTGATTTTAATCACGTATTAGTAAATGTTGAGATAAACATTAACTGAGATTAATAAATGCTTCAGAAAGATTTGTATTGTTAGTTCTAATGTTAAAGGGTTAGTTCACCCAAAAATGAAAATAATGTCATTAATGACTCACCCTCATGTCGTTCTAAGCCCGTAAGACCTCCGTTCATCTTCGGAACACAGTTTAAGATATTTTAGATTTAGTCCGAGAGCTTTCTGTCCCTCCATTGAAGCTGTATATACAGTATACTGTCCATGTCCATAAAGGTAATAAAAACATCATCAAAGTAGTCCATGTGACATCAGTGGGTTAGTTAGAAGTTTTTGAAGCATCGAAAATACTTTTTGGTCCAAAAATAACACAAAATAAGACTTTATTCAGCATTGTATTCTCTCCCGGGTCTGTTGTGAATCTGCGTTCAGGACTCCGCAGTGACGCTGCTGACGTAAGACGCTGATGACGTGTTATCTGGTGCGCCCGAGCTTCGTTTACAGTCTGAGGAAGACGCACGCTATATTCAAGCTATTCTACATTGTTTGCGTGGATATAATTTTTTTAATGGTGCGTAAATGTGCATGTCGCGGATGAGACACTTTTACAGCGTGCGTTTCCCTCAGTCTATAAATGAAGCTCGGGCGCACCAGATAACACGTCATCAGCGTCTTACGCCATCAGCGTAACTGTGAAGGATTGACAACAGACCCGGGAGAGAATACAATGCTGAATAAAGTCTTATTTTGTGTTATTTTTGGACCAAAAAGTATTTTCGATGCTTCAAAAACTTCTAACTAACCCACTGATGTCACATGGACTACTTTGATGATGTTTTTATTACCTTTATGGACATGGACAGTATACTGTATATACAGTTTCAATGGAGGGACAGAAATCTCTCGGACTAAATCTAAAATATC
Source organism: Phoxinus phoxinus (assembly GCF_949152265.1). NCBI lineage: Eukaryota > Metazoa > Chordata > Actinopteri > Cypriniformes > Leuciscidae > Phoxinus > Phoxinus phoxinus. The sequence goes on along the minus strand of NC_136899.1, from coordinate 20,343,265 downwards.
TTAAACTGTGTTCCGAAGATGAACGGAGGTCTTACGGGCTTAGAACGACATGAGGGTGAGTCATTAATGACATTATTTTCATTTTTGGGTGAACTAACCCTTTAACAAATGAAACCTTATTGTAAAGAATGTAATATTTTATAATATGATACTTATAATAATAAAGTAATAATAATATAAAATAGAAAAATATATATTTTGTATATTTTTATTGCTATAAAAATGATATTTATAATAAATTAATATATTATGATATGATGTTTAAAATAATAAAGTATTGAAGCGTTTATTTCATTCAAGTTTTACAAAAATTCATGAGAGCATCTGTGTAAGGAGAATTTCTGTGGGAAACATGAAAAAAACAATGGCAAAATGCCAACAAAGTATTAATATATTAATAAATAAAATGTATTTATTAAAACACTTACCGTATATATTATTGACATAAAACATGGTGTTTAAGAATATATTAAATATCAAAATTGAACGCATTATGATACTTAAAATAATAAAGTATTTAAGATTTGTTGTTCTGCCTTAATGCTGAATTTATTTATGTTTTTAAATGAATCATTCCATCTATGTAAGCAGAATCTGTGTGGAAAACATCATGTAATTAATTGTAATTATCAAATTACAAAAAAAGTATTAATATAACACACAAAAAAAATATATAAATACTTTAAAAATGCCTTAAAATAATATACAAAAAATAATAATTTAACACTATCATATGATACATAATTATTAATTGTATATAATATTTGTTGTTCTGCCTTCATGCTAAATTATTATTATTATTATAAAATGATGGCATCTGTGTAAGACAAGGTTGTGTGGAAAACATTAAGTACTGTCAAATGTCAAAATGCCAAAAATCTAATTATAATGGTCATAAAATTATGCTTAATTTTCTTCATGAAAAATCGCATTTATTTTTGTTTTCTGAGTTTCACAGTGAAATGTGACCTGGACACGGTTATATTAATTCACATGGCAGTAAAAGCCGAGTGTTCTTCTACATCTGTCCGCTCCATCTCTCCAGTTGTGCACATTTGTCCCGCAGGATTCCCTCATTCCCTGCATGTCCTCAGCCTGCTCTTATTCCCTCAATGTTCCCCTATATCTCTCTCTATTTCCCTCTGACACAACATGGGCCAGTTATCAGACAGAGCCAGAGATTTGTCCGTCCTACTGACCTTCTCACTCTTCAAGTCAACATGAAACACACAGTCCATTTAAACTCCTCATGTGATGTACAGTATTAACAAATGAAACAGGATATTCAGTGAGAAAAATATACACTATTACTGATGTATATAGTGATAGATTACAATACTGATGTATTGTTCACAACAAGACCAGGAATATGTATTGGAAGTTGATTTCATGAATACTGTCAAGCTGACTTTTTGCTATTACTCGTCCCTGATGTTGTGTTTCTGTAAGTGCTGTTCGTCACTCGACTGGCCTGTGAAATCTCCTGTCAGCGGCGCTCGTGGAGGTCCAGATTCATGTTCACACACACAATATTTCTCACATGCTGTGACACTGCAGATATGTCACGCTGGCCTCAGTCCTGACAGGGAAACGCTACAGGAACTAGCCGTAATATGCCAGCTATTAGCATCCGCATTACAATTGCCAGTTAATATAATTAGATCAATCTGAACATTGTCTATATTTCAGCTTTTATTTATTAAGCACGTTTCCTACATGCTTTATTACTGTATGTGTGGCATGAGAACACGTATCATTGCATTAAGTATTAGTGGGTATACTGAGAATTTTTAAAAGCAATAAAGATACAAACTTATTAAAAAGTGGCCTGGTGACAACATTGGTATTTTTTATTCAGTTATTCACCTAAATTTGTTTGGCTATGTTTTTAACAGTGTACTATAGTAATACCTGTGCTATTTCGGAAATATTTGTGCCAGTATGCAAATTTTCTTACCCATGATGCCACACAACACTTTCTTTCATAAAGCATTGTGTTTGACATTTTGACCTTTGTAACATACATGTCTATCTTGCCTCTAAATTAGTTAAATGTTATTGGATTTAACACATTTAAATTAGTTAAATTAACTAAATTAAAATGCAAAAAAAAAGACCAGATTTACATTACTGTTCAAAACTTTGGGGTCAGAATTTATTCATTTATTTTTAAGAAATTAAAACTTTTTCTTTAGCAATTTCGGTTTCAAATAAATGCTTTAAACATATTTCTATTCATTAACAGATAACAATAATAAATGTTTCCTGAGCAGTAATTCAGAATATTAGAATGATTTCTGAAGGATCATGTGACACTGAAGACTGGAGCAATGATGCTGAAAATTCAGCTTTTATTTTATCGCAGTTATTTTAAATTGTAATTAATATTACAGTTTTTATTGTATTTTTGATCAAATAAATACAGCTTTGGTGAGCAATAAATATTGAGGTCATGTGACAACAATGTAGTGTATTGCTTCATTCCACATCCTACACTGATTAATATACTAATAAAAAATGCAGTATACAGTGTATCATAACATACGCTATACGCTGTACACTAGTATTCCATTCCAGACAAAGTGTTTTCTCTTTGTCTGCAAAGCAGCATCTAGAGAGGCACGTTCTTGTTTAGTAGGCCTATAACACTTCTGCTAACTGATTTACCTTTGTTTTCTCGGCCTCCTTTTATCGTCCTGGACAGACCTCTGGAAAAGACCCAGCATGAGAAAGATCATTAAAGCAGAAGCCCAGATAATCCTCAGATAAAGTGAGTGCCATTGTGTGATGCAGACTCACATGAATGAGTGTGTAGTACGTGGAGTCCTCTGGTGTGTTCAGGGTCTTTGGTTGTTGTGTGCGGCGAGGCGTTCGGGACTGCTTTGTGTCGGCTGTTGGTTCAAATCACATCAGGAAAATAAAAGGTGAAAATGGGACAGGAAAAAACAATCAACAATTAAAGGGTGTCTAGTGATATATTTGACCTTGAAGCCTTTTGAACCTTGTCTGGATATTTTATTATGGTCCCCTGTGTGCACGCTGAACAAAGAGAATACAACAAATAATTCCCTGGTGGGAGCCCCATTGAGACAAACTGAAGAATAGGATCAGCACACAACATCCAGCTGACCTTTGACCCCTTTGTTCTTATCGAACAAACCGTGTGGCACGGTTTAACCCCCGGGTCTCGCTATTTGTAATTATCCACTAACAATCAATCAGAAATGCCCCACCAGTCACAACATGTTCCTACAGACTGACACAGACACAGACACGGAAACTCTGTTCCAAACCCTTCGGTTTCTGTATACGGCCTACATAGGCAGCTACCTTCTGGCAGCATCATAACTGGAACTGAAATGGAACCTCATAAGTGACTGACTTGAAACACTCAAAATAGGCTATTCAATTCACAACTGACTGCAATTGAGTTTAATGTTAGCATGTTGCTAAGCTAACAGTGCAACACTGTAATTAGCATAACAATAGTAAATCTTTAATTAGAATGACTATAAAAACTTTTTGTAACACTTTGCTTTTATGGTCCCGTTTGAATATTTTGTTGACTATAAGTAACTTTGCAACTACATGTCAACTAACTCTCATTAAAGGATTAGTAGACTGCTTAATATCTGCTAACTCTTTATTGTGATGCTCCACCAACAGACACTCAACTGACTATAAATAACTTTGCAACTACATGTCAACTTATTCTAACCCCAGTCTACTAGTACTCTATTAACACTAATGGGAGTTAGTAGACATGTACGTGCAACGTTACTTATAGTCAACAGAATGTGTTAAAGGGACCATCAAAGTAAAGTGAAACCAGACTTTTTGTATTAATGTTTAATTACTGAAGGAAATACATTTAATGGTACATTTAAAGATTTTGCTACCATTTCACAATAAGGTCTAATTTGTTAACATTAGTTAAGAATATGTTCAAATGAACTAAATTTAACTAACAATAATTTATCAATATATTTTATTAACCATTGATAATGCTAGTAAATAAAAATGTTCTTGTTAATGTTAATTCACAGTGCATTATCTCATGATAACAGTTGCAACTTTTGATCTTAAAAACGTATTAGTAAATCTTGATTACATTAACTAAGATTAATAAATACTGAAGAGTAATTGTTCATTGTTATTTCATAACTAATGCATGTTAACAAATAAAACCTTATTGTAAAGTACTACCATAATTTCTCTAATTTCTGTTGAATTTTGAATAAATGTTTTACCTTGTTCTGTTGCAAGGATACATGCAATTTTCACCAAAAAGTGATAAGTATGAAGAATAATTTGGCATGCTTACTGTTTTGAAACAGCCTTCATGTAGGGAGCACACCTATGATGCCTAAAAATGCTGTGTAGGCTGGCTAGGTTTTGAAACGGAGTTATAAAGTGTTACTCACTGGAATGCCTTCGATAGAGAATACTGTTTTTATGAAATATGATCTTAGAGATCAACAAAAAAATATGCAAAAATGACCTTTGATGTATTTAAATATCTGGTAACTCAAGCACTGTTTATCATGTAGAAAAGTCAGGCATGATAGAGAATACTTAATGAAATATGATCTTAGAGATCAACAACAAAAGATACAAAAATGACCTTTGATGTATTTGAATGTCTGCTAACTCAAGCACTGTTTATCATGTAGAAAAGTCAGGTATGAAAGAAAATTAATCAACGTCCAGCAGGACCAGTGGGAACAGGCTGGAGAGTTTGTCATATTTATTGAATGTGTCTCTTGAAAGGTCATCAGCAATTCTTGATTGCTCAGAGGTATAAAGCCAATTTGCAGCTCTTATATTAATGCTTGCTATAATTGCCAGGGCAATGCGATTAGCATTTAAAAACCTTTCATGTACACGGAAATGTGACTGGCATTCAAAGGGCACTTCTATGTGGAAACAATAATAATTGCACAATAATAATTGTTTCCACACAAAAAGATTCTGGTTACAATAATTTATTATGACTGCGGAGCTTACAAATAGATTTTACAATGGCAATAAATCATTAATAAACTTGTGACAGATGACCACAGTATTTACAAAGCAAATTAAATCTAGATTTTTGTAGGCTGTGTGAGAGAAGAAAACCACATCTGTCATAAACAAACCATAATCACTGTTGACAGAATAATCCAGATTCATTTAGACATATCAAGAATAATAGAATCTGCAAGAATTATCCTTCCAAAAGCAATTAGATATATCGCAACAGAAATCAAATGAAGAGTAAATCTGTGCCGGCGGGGGCATTTTCTGATGACACATCTTGTTGAGCCCAATTTGCCTGTTATGGCATCCATTTTATGATATGATCAGACAGTCATCGTTAGAGAAAAGGAAACTTCACATACTGATAAAATCGATAGCAAGCAAATGTAATTAAGGTAGAGCTTTCCAACAGCTATTTTAATCTCCATCAGAAGCAGTTTTGGATAGTCCACTAGGAATACTGAAAACATTAGCTATATTTTTCCATCTTTGAAAAAAAAAAAAAAACCCTGTTTGTTTTCAGTGCAAATAACCAAAGCCCTTGTGGAAAAAAAGGACACTTTAACACCATTTTAAAAAGAGTACCTAAGTAAAAGATGGTAACACTCTAGTTTGGTGACCATTTCTCACTATTAACTAGTTGCTTATAGACTTGTATATTACTAGCAATGTTTAGTCATGTTTTAGGACACTTAATTGAATCTCAATTGCAATTAAATGAGAACGCATGACATTTTTAGCTTAAAGGGATAGTTCACCCAAAAATGAAAATAAGCCCATGATTTACTCACCCTGAAGCCATCCTAGGTGCATATGACATCTTCTTTCAGACGAATACGATCTGAGTTATATAAAAAATCTTCCAAACTTGATAATGGGAGTGAATGGCTGTTTGACTTTGGAAGTCCATCAAAGCGCATCTATTCATGATTAAAGTGCTCCACGTGTCTCCGGGGGTTAATACAGGTCTTCTGAAGTGAAGCGATGCGTTTGTGTAAGAAAAATATCCATATTTAAAACTTTATCGACTAAAATAACTAGCTTCTGGCAACACTTGAACTTGACTCACAACGATTAATGACGAATACAGTTGCCTAGCCCTGTTTGTTTGAACCGTGAAAGGCGTCAAATTGCGTCATTATGTTGTGAGTCAAGTTCAAGTGTTACTATTTTGGCGTAAGTCGACTTATGTATGGCCATCTGCCGGAAGCTAGTTATTTTAGTCGATAAAGTTTTAAATATGGATATTTTTCTTACACAAACGCATCGCTTCACTTCAGAAGACCTTTATTAACCCCCGGAGATGCGTGGAGCACTTTAATCATGAATAGATGCGCTTTGATGGACTTCCAAAGACAGACAGCCATTCACTCCCATTATCAAGCTTGTAAGAGCCAGGACATTTTTTAATATAACTCCGATCGTATTCGTCTGAAAGAAGAATGTCATATACAGATAGGATGGCTTCAGGGTGAGTAAATCATGGGCTAATATTCATTTTTGGGTGAACTATCCCTTTAAATGAACATGAAATAACGGTTCAGTCAAACTACTTAAATAGAGCATCTTTGTCTTTAGATGTAATTTAATTTCATAGTCACTTCTATTGTCTTTGAAATATGGTTAAGGTGTACTACTGAATGTACTGACAAGCATTTATGGCTATAAATAATAACATAATAATTATTAGTTTGGAAAATTAACAAAACACAGTGTTTTTTTTTGCTTCCAAACTTTGGTCTACCAATCAGTTTGGGGGAGGGGGTTGGAGAGAGAAAGGCTAAAAGTACTGAGAGACATGATTTAAGAGAGATGTTTACCTGGTGGCTGAGAGCAGCCCATGTAGCCATTCATGGCTTGTCCTTTCACAAACATCCCATTTTTGCTGGGGTTGAGCTGATGGGCAAGGATGATTTCATTTAACTTCTTCTGCAGGGATAGGTAATCTTCAGAAGCCTTGGTTACCTGAGCAGGTTACAAAGAAATACGACAGTCATCAAATTAATTTTGTGTAAAAGACTTGTAGCATTTCTGAAATACAGGTTTGGATTGACATCAGGGTGGGTAAATGAGAACAGAATAAAAAATCAAACTAAAATAAAAAGATTATCAACACCTCTTTGAAGAGTGATTCCACTTCCTCGTCCTGTTTTTGTGATGTAGCTTTCAGGTTCTTTCTGTCTTTGTAACCTCTAAAATTGCTCTGGATTTTAATGGCTGCCTGCTGCTCATCGTATTGGCCTTCCTCATCCTGAGTGTCCTCCTCTTCCTCTACCTCCTTCTGTTCTAGCTGAACATCTGTGATATCCAGACCTTCCTCATTCTCCTGCTCCTTCACCTCTTCTGACATTTCTTGCTCGCTTCCTGTGGCTCTCTCAGCTCTCAATCTCTTTCTCTCCTTGTGGCCTCTGAAATTGCTTTGTAAAACAGTTGCGGCATGTTCTTCATCTGCCCCTGATGGACTGGAATCTTGGTCTTGGTCTTGCTCAAGTTCTACTGGAGGAGGTGGAAATTCCTCAATCAGAATGTCTGGTTCTGAAGCTTCTGCATTAGCCAGATCCTCTTTAGTTTTTTTCCTTGGTATTTTGCCTTCATCCTGGAGTCTTTTACGCTCTTTGTGGCCACGGAAGTTGCTCTGAAGGACCACAGCGGCTTTGGCCTCTTCATCGTCTCCTGAGGGTTCAGCTGGAGTCTCATCTTCCTGTTCCATTTCCTCTGTGAACTCCATCAGTTCTTCCGGAGGTGGTGGATCTGGAATAGGAAGCTCCTCCTCAACTAAAGGACTCTGTGTCTCTGTCTCCTTCTTCCCTCTAACCGGCATCTTCCCCTCCTCCTGGAGTTTTTTACGTTCTTTATGACCTCGGAAGTTGCTCTGTAGAACAGTGGCTGCCTTGGCTTCCTGTTCAGGGTCCTCATCTCCTCCATCTGCAGCCTCTTCCTCAGTCTCCTTTTCTTCCTCTATATTTTCCGTTTGTATAGCATCCAAATCTTCTCCAGAAGTATCTTTTTCAGCGCTGGATGAGGAAACGTTCAGCTCATCCCCGGTCAAGGTCTTATTCCGTTCCCGACGCTCCTTGTATTTCTTCCTTTCTTTGTAACCTCTGAAGTTGCTCTGGAGGACCACAGCAGCCTTTTCATCAGCATCATCCATTTCCATTTCACCTCCTTCCTGTGGCGGCTCCTCTGAATCTGGACCATCTGCTTCTGATGAGACATCCGTCCCTTCCTCTGATTTCTCAGTCTTTTCCTTCTGCATGGCTTCTCTGTGTAAAATAAATCACAACCACAGCATTGTCAAATATTTGATTCTAAGAGTATCTAACTGGTCAATTGCAGCATTAAGGGCCAGACTTACTAAACAGGGCAAATTAGCGTGAGAGCGCAATTCCAAAAAAGCACAGATGGGAGTGGAAAGTTCTGCGCGTGATCTATCTAAATTAAAGAACACAGACACAGCCGGATCGTTTCCATAATAACCAATGCAATCCACCAAGAGTAGAGCAAATTAGCATCTGGTTTAAGACATGCTTTTCTTGGGTGTTAAATAATGGCACAAAAAAAACAGTAAATTGACTAGCGCAAACCTTAGTAAATCACCTTGCATTATTCATTTAAATAATCTGCGTCTGAAAGGGAAACTCCTACAAATGCATAAGCAATAAGCCGCATAAATAATCCTATCCACGCCTTTAGTTTCCAGCACTAATTTTTTACTGCGTATCTATAATAAATCCTGAAAAAAGCCAAAAAGTGGGTTTTCACTGGCCAAGCTGTTCGTAAATATGGCCCTAAGTGTCTAAGATTTTAGTATACATCCTCAAAAAACGGTTGTCAGAATCAGGGTTGCAGGGAAGCTGAAGCCTATCTTGGGCCATAGGCAGCGAAACATCCTAGAAGGATGGCCAGTCCACTGCAAGGCTAACACGCAGACGGATACACATTCACCTATGGACAATTTAGTGTCTCAAATTCACTTATCCCGCACCCAGAGGAAACCCACGACACAACACGAGAGAGCATGCAAACTGGCTCAGCCCAGACTCTAATGGTGATGTTAATGACTCTCCACGGTATGTCAACATTTGTGTTACTGGTGTCTCTCATATCACTTCCCTTCTCACATTTCATACCAACACAAGTTGGAATAGCTACTGTAATCAACCTCATCTTGCTAATGTAGTAAGGCCATTTTAATAATTAATTTTAATGGCCACCATATACCTTTTGTTAGATAGCTCGAGTCCCCAGTTAAAGCAAGAATATAAATACATAGCTTGGAAGCACAATGAAGCAGTAAGAAAAAGAGCTGGATAATAGAGAACTTAAAATGACCTTTGATGGACCGATGGACTGCATATTATGGATTTTGTTTGTTAGCAGATTCTTTAAGCAAATCTCCAAGATAATAAAATCAGATGGATTAAGAATAGGTCTTACTTTTTCCTCTTAAAGCTCTTCCTCTCTTTGTGTCCCCTGTAATGGGCCTGGATCTTTGCAGCAGCTTTGTTCTTCTCCTCTAGTAACTCCTTGTATTTCTGCCTTGCCAGATATCCTCTGCACACTGCACGAAGAAGGTGTGATTTAGTCATTACGTATGACTTCCAAACCCATTTAAAGTGCCCCTATCATGGATTAATACAGTGTGTAATGTAGCTGAATGTGAATGTAAACAGTCTGCAAAGTTGTAAAGCTGAAAGTGCATCATAATTAAAGTTAGTTTATCTCAAAAGAAAGAATCGACTCTGAACCGCCCAAGCGAGTTCTTTGGAGTTTGAATCTATTTTCGCGAAGTTCACACGTCACAACATATTACATTTGCATAATGCCCGTCTTTATTCTGTGTGGACAGGACATCTTGCTGTAGCTCGTTCGTGTGGATATCATGTCGTCAAGACGCTGTGCCCTCTGCTGTGAAAGTAAATTTGGTTTATTTTCACTTCCAAAGGATGAGGCTGTGAAGAATCTATGGTTAAAATGAATCTTACCACAGAAGTATACCATAGAAGTATAATCCCAAACTTTTGCTGTGTTCCCTTCATTTTACTGACGACTGCTTCTATAATCTTGGAGTTCAATGAGGGAGTCACTTGTCCTAGAAAGAAGGGTCAATACCCAGTTTACGTGGACTAACTTGCTCCTCAGAATCACAACCTGAAAGTATGACTAATTATCGATGTATATATTTTCTACCGGTGTTCAAAACTATATTGTGTAGGTCTCTGCTAACTGGCTCACTCACGTTATTACTGTCTTACTGCAATTCTTCTGCTAATCGTCTGTGGGCCACTATTACCTAAAACTGTGTCTATGCAGATCGTCTGTTATTCTTACTACATTGAGTAAAGCAAAATTAGTTTTTACCAACGTTTATCGTGTTTGATACAGTTCCCTCATGTGCACCGCAATAAATTTATAATCATTGGTTTGTTAATGGACATACATTTGTTAATGCTGATGGAGGAATTACAGTTGCAACATCTCATAATGTACCTCAGACTGAGTAGCGTATCACTGAGAAACGTCCTGCTCAAGACGTCCTTGCGATGGAGGTTCGGGTTGAATAAATAGTTATTCCAATGTTTCATCTTCGGACTCGCACTCAGATTTATATGGTAAAATCGACGTCATTGTTCGTTACTGCCTTTAGTTTACAGTGTACAATCGCTGAGCTGTAGGAAGTCTCCGGATGGAGCTGAAGTTCAGTTATGGTAATGGGTGTTTCCAGAATCACAAACATATATGTTGAGCACGTGAACACAATGGCCAATCAATGGGTGTTTCTGACACGCTGTACGCGATAGACCAATTACAACAGACTGAGCTGTCCGGCCAATCAGAGCAGCTCGCGGAAAGGAGGGATTTAGAAAGATTGATTCATCCAGGGAGTCGTTTGAGAATCATTGAAAAATGTGGTGATGTGAAATGTTTATTATGAGAAAATTAAACCGTTTTTTGACCTTTGATGCATGTAAACCTGTTCTAGGAGACCTCCAGAACAAAATTAGGAGGCTTTAAAATAGCATAATAGGGGCACTTTAAGTCTCGACAATACTTTTATGATTTCTTTTGTCTTACAAGCTTGAAATTGGGTTAAAACAACTTCAGACTTTGCTTTGCTTTTGTCATCAGCCACTGTTTTCCGAACTTTGTGTCCTCTGTATGCTAGAAGAAAGAAGATTTTAGAGCTGGTTCAACAGATTATTGGACTTTTTGCACTTTAACATCCAGTCAACAGCATGAGCTCACCTGATTGTAACACCACGGCACTTTGTTCTCTCTTTTCCAGCATCAAACGATATCGTCTGAATGCCAGCCAGCCCCGTACACATGCCTGGACTAGAACGATCCGGTCCGTGGTTTGCCTCACCATCAGATTCAGCTGCTCCGCGTGATAGTACTTAAGAAAGACCTGAACAAATAATGATCATAGTTGTGAGCTTTGTTGAACATCAACTGCAGAAGTTATTAATGCTTATCTTAAACAAACCTTTGTTTTGCCCAGAACCCAGTTCTCTAGTTTGGCCTTCTCCAAAATAACCGCACATGTCTCTGGATTCATTGCTGGCTCTTCATTGGCTCTAAATGCTAATATAGAGTACCTGAAAAATCCCAGTGGTTAGTAAACCGTTGAACATAACAACTGAGAAATTCTACACCCAGGAGGCAATCCCCTTTTCACCGGCAATGTGCTAGTGCTGGTACAAGAACTGGTGGTTTCCTTGTCTTTGAAGTTTATTTTTTTCATACATTTGGATTGTTGAATCAAAGCCAGTTTGTGGTGGCATAATAGATTCTTAATTAAATTACATTGGATGTTAAAATAAGTTTTCAAAACTAAGATCAAAGTTCATGATGTGGGTTCATGATTGTTTGTGGGCAGGTTGTTTACACTCTTAAAAATACAGGTTCCAAAAGGAGGTTTTCGCAGTGATGCCATAGAGGAACCATTTTGTGGAACAGTACAGTTCTTAAAATAACCATTTTTTTTCTTAGTGTGAAAAAGAACGTTTTAATAATCCCAAAAAAAATTTATGCAATGAAAAGGTTCCATGGATGTTAAAGGTTCTTCATGGAACCATCAATGCCAATAAAGAACCTTTATTTATAAGAGTGTAGTCATTGTTCAGTCAGTGGAAACACAGCCTGGTTAAGGTCCCTTGGCAGGGTATTGGCTCCAGCACCAACACAGACACCAATTAGGTGGAAAAGGGGTTTATGCAAAATTTTTCTGACCTCTCAATGAAGTTGTTGAAGAGAATGCGGTGAGAGTAACCCTGTCTGCGGATCTTGGCCGTCTCTAGAACTCCAGTGTAGCGTAGTTGGATCAGAACCTTCTCCCTGTCAAACTTGTGGGCTTGACGATCATTATTGGGTTTTATGCAACGGACAAAGTGAGGCTGGCCTGCCACCATCTTTGATAACAGGTCCATTAGAGAATACTGCAAAGTACAGTGCAAAAAAAGAAGAAGCAAGATTGTGGACACGAGTGGGACAATTTTATTGGTTCTTATCATTATTAGGTCTTCAAAAGTCTTACTCTGAAGTAAGAGGCAACAGTTTGAGTCTTCATGTTGGTGGTCTCTCTGGGGTGATGTGTGCTTTCCCCTGTGCTCTCCGCCTGTACAAACACAAATTATTCAGCACGCTGATCATGAAAATCTACAAAAGGGATAATGGGACTCTTTATAAACATAAAAAGGGTCTTTTTATGAACATAAATCTGTGTTTATAATAAATTTATGCATGTTGCCTCTTGGAGACAAGTCATACAACAAATCACCATTTGCACAGTGGCAACGGGCAAGGCAAGGATTGATTTGTCATGGTTGGGAGTTAATTTCCGAGAGGAAGACTGAAAAAGAAATGCATAAAGATTGTGATAAGACAGTCTGATTTGAATCCAGGAAAATATATCAAACTGTTCGTTAAAAATAGTAAAAAGAATAATAATATACATGAAATTAACGACATGATTCATTTGCAAAGCAATCTAACAAGCATTAATTTAGGTGTAACTTATGCTAATCATCAATAAGACCAAATTTCCAAATGACGGCCATTCATTTTTCACCAGGCTATATTATCAAGGTGTGTTCGATATTGAACACAAAGCAAAATCACACACTGACACAGGTGCTTTTATTTTACGTGGGCTAAAATGGATGGAATCTTTCATGTGACATTTTCTAAAGACAGCATGCTTAAATATGCAAATGAATGGTAATGTATGCAGGTCTTCATCAAAGACATCATTTCAATATGTTTAAAACCCTCATTCATTTCAGAGTGCAACCTGAATGAGAGCTCTAAGTAGCTCAAATGTTCTCTTAATAATTCTCTAAGGAATAATTAACTTAATGCTAAAAAATACAACTTGGAACACAAGTAGATGTTTTTAACAAACACACAACTGCACACAATTCTCCTTATTCCACAGGGACACTCAATTCTAATGAGAATTATATGAACTAATCAAGCTGCAAATCAGTCACATCTACAAATGCATTAGCTATTAGGGAGCTGGTAGGGTAATGTGACATGAGAAGATACTCTTTCATTCTCACAGACATGGCATTTTCAAGAAATGGTGTCTCCATAACTACTGTCGCAATTAATAGACTTTTGGTGCATTATTTGATGGAGCTGACTGTTAGTATATAATACAAAATAACTTTAAAATTAAACTGAATTTTACTTGTTAAATGTTTGCTTCTCATAAAAGTCAACGTGCATGACCCTATTCACCATCATGGGTATTTTGACATTTCCACTTTACATTTCTTTTTAAACATCATGTTTTATTGGACCCCATGATGAGTTTCTCTTTAAATTTGTATCAGTATTTCATTGTTTACACTTACATTGGCCCCATCAAGCTCAGCATTTCAATATCTTTATTCAAAAACTTTACTTAGTATATGTATTCTTGGTAGTTAATAATGAGAATAATCACTGTAAATCATGTGATGTAGTGCAAATGTATGATATTTGCTAGTTAAGGCTATCATTTTTGTATATTTTAGCAATGCATTTTATTCAACCCTTGAACATTTTAAATGTTACTGAGCTAAAAGATAAATGCTTTTTCAAATTAAACAATACAAAAGCACCATTTCCTGAGAAAGACCCACATGTACACAAACAGACACCCCAAAACATTGAGCACGGCGTCGGCTGGCAAAAGGAGCATATCCTTTAAGAACACTTCTCTAATGTACAGCACAAACACTACGGGATCATTACCTCACCGACTGATACAGTACTGAACAACATAAGACCCTCCAACTTTAGACAGAGGACATTATAGAAAGGAGGAGGGGAAATTTCATTGATGGAAAAGTAGAAGAGATGGAGAGACAAAATAGAGTGGGAAAGAAAATTAGTAAAGTGAAAGCACTGGAGCTCCTTTCAGATACAAACATCACAAACCATGATCATATTACTTATGAATGTCCACATTTACATATCAATACCTATTCATGTTTCATTGTTGCTCATTTCACTTCCAAAAAACTAGCCAATCAAAACAGCAGTCATTTCCATATGGAAGTCTTAAAGGCACAGTGGCAATAACAGAACAGAGAGGAAAAGAGGGCAAAACCAGGTACCTTGGCAAAGTTAATGTTGCGCTGTGATTGTTGCGTTCCCATACGAGCAGAGCCCGCCGCCTTGCCTTTAGTGTGAGCCAGGTTACCTGCACAAAGAGAAGGGTCAGGGGAAATATCTACTCTCACTGCGATAACCACACACATTCGAAATCTGCTGTTGATCTAATTAGATAAGTCACATGTTGTTCAAAGATAATCTACCATTTATTTCAAGGTTAACCATTTCAAGGGCACAGAGATATATGGTCTTTAGAGGTCAGTGCTGTGACAGATAAATAAGCTTCACACTGGTCAAGTAGCTAACAAAAGACTTATGAATGAAGCCTAGTTTCAAAATCCCTGCAGATTTCATGGAAACAATCCCCGGTGAATCTCATTGGATGTAATCGACTGTGTCAGTCAGACGACCTTCATTCATCACGTTAGACCACATGGGAGTGAGCACATTTTCTTTTCTAGAGAGAGAGAGAGCTACATTGGCCTGCATTCGTTCAGACCAATAGATCAACATCCATGCTTAATGTTTCAGACAGGATGGTGTGTGCACTGTCATTTCCAGTCTGTGTGATTGTGGTGTGACCTATAATGCAGTATATCTAATAGAATGTGACTATACTGACCATTAGGCAGCTCATGCAAGCTATGCTAAATCAGGATAGTATTGCTTTCTCTAGTGGATCATGTAAAGGAGCACCGGTTGGAAGAATATTTTGGTTTAAATACTATTTAAGGGCCTGGTTTCACAGACAGTGCTTAGATTAAGCCACAATTAGGCCTTAGTTAAATTAGGACATTTAAGTATAGCTTTTATAAACGTACATCAGAAAAATCTTGAGACAAAACAATGGCACTGACATAAGTGAAGACTTTAGTTAGTAATCTGGGACTAGGTTTAAGCCTTGTCTGTGAAACCGGGCAAAGATCTATTAACAGAATCTGTGTCATGTTGTTAGCAACCATGTCACTCGTCCGTCAGTCTAAAGGACAAATGTGTTTATTATGAAAGACTTTGGGGCATGTTGACTGGAGGATTTACATTGCAAATATGTACACCTTGTTTTTTTTATACTAAAAGCATTAACTTAAATTCTTTCCTACCATAAAAAAAGTGTTATTCAAGCTGTAAAATTTCATTATTTTTATTTGTGGATGAATTTAAGATTTTGTGGCATTTCCTCCATGCAAATGGTTCTTAATAGTTTATTGGAAATTCTGTTTTATTTCTCCTGGATTCTGTGTTTTATGATTTAATATAAATTCTTAATAAAAACTGGAGTCTGATGAAATTAATTATAAAATAATAATAAATAATAAGAATAATCTAATCTTTTAAAATGTTATCAAATGAAAATATAACAAAAGTATTTTTGTCAAATAAGGTGCAACACAAAAACTGTAAACTGTATAAATAAATAATGGGCTAAAATATATTGATTGTATATGATATTCCTTAAAATAATAATAATAATTATCTGTTTATAGTAAAATTAATATAATATAATAATTATTACAACTTTTGAGAAATACATTTTACAATAGATAATAGTAATACATATTTTTGTTTGAATGATTTAATCAATATCAATATCTTCAAGTTAAAGTTTTATTTTGGTTGGTTATAGTGAAGATCTTTGAGTTTCAGTATTTGCATTTTATTATGTATTGCTGCTTTTATCAAATTTGCTGTGAAATACTGAAGATGAAGTTGAAGATGAAGTTTATGTGGAGTGTCTTATATAAATTTGAGACAGTAGATGCCAAAAACACCATAAAATTGAGTAGGAGTAGTGGACAAACCTGCACTGCTCATTCACACAGAGACATGGAACGTGTGAGCTACATATGTAAAAAATTGCTTTAAGAGTTTATTATCATTATCCTGGATTTTTATTTTCTGATAAATATAAATAGATGTATCGCACAACCCTAATCTAGGATTTCATGTGACTAGAGCCTCTGCCCTTGTTTCTTGCTTTTGCCAATAAAAAGCAATCACACTGCAGGACTCAAAAGTCATGGAAACTGGTGGATGTACTCAAAGCAACAAAATGTCCCCTTTTCCTTTGTTCTCTGGCAGCACAATGGAAAACCGAGTCCTTGAACCAGGCAATTACGCAATGATAGGACTGACTGACACATTAATAGAGGTCACTGTTTAGAAAATCTATCTCTCTCTCACACACACACACACACACACACACACACACACACACACACACACACACACACACACACACACACACACACACACACACACACACACACACACACACACACACACACACACACACACACACACACACACACACACACACACACACACACACACACACATTTTATTTTGTACAAACTGTATATTCTATCCCCTTACACTAACCCCACCTCTAAACCTACCCATCACAGAAAACTTTCTGCATTTTTACATTTTCAAAAAACATCACTTAATATGATTAAGAAGCTGTTTTTCTCATGGGGACAAAAAAAAGTCCCTACAAGGACAAGGAAGTTGTATATTGGTGCGCACACACACACACCTAAACCTTTATAAGTGTATATCTGGATGAATGTGTGTGGATTTGTGGGCTCCCAAGCAACATAAAAGTATAATATCTGTATACAAAAGGACAGAATGATGAACCGAAGGCTTTAAATGTTTCTACAGAGTAAAAAGTCAAAGCAAACCTGTTTTAGTGAGCGGGTGAGTAACCAGTTTACGGATCAGTTCATTTTCTGACGACCTCAGCAGAAGAACAATATCAGCAGGAAGAGCATCTCTGTTCTTAGCCAGGAAGCCGCTGGCATTATAGATCACCTAATCACATGAGAAACAAGATGCATTTACATCCAACAGGCTATTATCTTCACTTCAAGAGCTGAAAATTAGAATCCTCTCATCGTTCACGCACCCACACATACATAAAAGAAGATATTTTAAGAAACGTACAATAAAAGTCAAAGGTTTTGTTACCAAAATACTTTAAATATTTCTTCTTTTATGTTGCACAGAAGAAAGCCATACAGTTTTGCAATGGCATGAGTAAATAATGACAGAATTACATTTTTTGGGTCAACTATACCTTCAATTATCCTTAATATCTGTTTCTGTATTTAGTATGTCTAAAACAAGCTTAAATAAATATTGATAAAATATCAAATATTTCTACCTTGCCCGCGTAGTGATGGATTCCAAAGCCCAGATCAACTCTCTTTGGTCTCCAGAAGTTTTTAGATTTTAAGTTGTCATCAAATTTCTCTGATTAAACAAAAGATGTGTTCATTACAATTAATTAATTCACTCATCCATCCATTCACTAATTCATTTGTTCAATAGCTCATTCATTTATTTATTCATTTAACTGTTCATTGATCCACTCATTCAAGTCAGTTCATTCATTCACTCACTCGTTCAAACATTTGCTCATTCACCGATCTGAACCATACACTCATTCAATAATTCATTCATGAAATAATGACATACTCATCCATCAGTTTCATTCAGTATAAAGGAATAATGCTAGCTCATGGAAAACCAGCTAGGCATCTAGTCTTGGGATATTGAATTATTAATCTGTCAGTAAAAGACTCCATTGAGAGAGTCCTCAGGAGAAAGCAGATGAGAACTTAGCATGCAAGTAAATGATTGATGACTGTCTCTCCCTTGTTCTTGTGGGTCTGACCATACGTCTGAGTGTGTGTGTGTGTGTGTGAGCATTACATTTACATTTATTCATTTAGCAGACGCTTTTATCCAAAGCGACTTACAAATGAGAAACAATAGAAGCAATTAAACTAGCAGTAGGACAACAGTATGTAAGTGCTATAACCCTTCACAGTACAAATCAAAAGGTTTTTTTTTTAATTTTTTTTTAATTTTTTTGTAGAATAGAAAAGAAAGTGTTAGTGTTAGTAGTACTGGATCAAGTGCTCAAGTGCTGCCGAAAAAGATACGTCTTCAGCAGTTTCTTAAAGATGGCTACAGACTCAGCAGCTCTGGCTGAGTTAGGCAGATCATTCCACCAGCAGGGAACAGTCATGGTGAAGGTCCGAGAGAGAGATTTCGTGCCTCTTTGAGATGGCACCACCAGACGCCGCTCACTTGCAGAGCGTAAGTTTCTGGACGGCACATAAGTCTGAATTAATGAGTTCAGGTACAGGGGAGCAGTGCCAGTGGTTGTTCTGTAGGCAAACGTCAGTGACTTGAATTTGATGCGAGCGGCAACCGGCAACCAGTGCAATTTCGTGAGGAGAGGAGTGACGTGAGCAAGAGTGTAAGTGTCTCTCTGGTCATAAACCATCAGGTGAACACAGCTAAAGATTAAGGGCCCTATCATACACTCGGTCCAATGCGTTGCCAGATGCGACAAGTGTTTTTTTGCTTTATTCAGCTCATATCATTTTCACATACTTTGCCATGTTGTTTAAATATCAAATGCATTTGCGCCCATTTATGCGCCCATGGGCGTGCTGGTCTAAAAAACGAGGTGTGTTCAGGCGCATTGTTGGCGCGTTGCTATTTTGAGGCAACTGAAATAGACTGGCTATTTTGAAACTATTAAATAAACTCTTTTTTTGCTATTTAAAGAGCGCGTTAGTAATATGAGCATTTATGCGGGTCCACAACACACGTACACTCTGCTTATTACACACAAAGGGACACGCAGCAGCACACAAACATGCCAAATATTAAAAATAAAAGGATTACAATGTAAAAGATTAATATTGTGTATATAAAGATATGGTGGAATCCGGCTTGTCCCGTAGATGGTCTGCTTGCACGCTTTAACCTCGCGCACGAGCAGATCCGTTTGCGCTCAGGAGAAGCGTTCAGTCTTTCCGCTTGCAAATTCCGCCATGTAAATAGCGAATCCGCCATGCCGCGAGCGCATTTGGCTTTTAAAGGGAATGGGAGATGAAACTCTGATTGTTTTTTTTGCATGTTACGCCCAAAACACACACATTACTCATAAGAGAATAGGGACAAACCTTAAGGACCATGCGCTGAGTGCGCAGACCATTTTTCCTGTTGTTAAACTAGCAAAAGTGGATTCGGACATGCTCCAAGTGCACGTGTGCCGTGCGCTTTAGAACACGCGTTCAGAGTGTTAAAATAGGCTCATAAGCTCTGATGTTTTAGAGAGGGGAACTTGCCGACGAGGGTCTGGTCGGTTGCCTGAGGAAAGCGACTCTCCTCATCCAGCAGCGATAACATTCCCATGGGCTTCTGAAGGAACAGGTCCAGCAGCGGCCGGTTGTCTTCATATTCGATCACTCGAGCATCCACATCTTCGTTCAGATACTCATCCTGCAGAGGAACCACATGTTTTGATGAACTTTGTGAGGTTACTGGAATCAGATCTTTGAACAGTTTCATTTGAGAAATTTAGAATGAGATATTAGAAGCTGTTTTATTAACTTTCTATCCATTAAAGAATCCTGAAAAAACAGTTATTTATCACGGTTTCCATAAAAATATGAAGCAGCACAACTGTTTTCAACATTGATAATAATAATACATTTTTTGAGCAGCAAATCAGCATATTAGAATGATTTCTGAAGGATCATGTGACACTGAAGACTGGAGTAATGATGCTGAAAATTCAGTTTCGCCATCACAGAAAAAATTGCATTTATATAATGAAATAAAAAACAAGTTATTTTAAACTGTAATAATATTTCACAATATTACCGTTTTTAGTTTTTATCAAAACATTTTTGTTCTTCTTTCAAAAACATTAAAAAACCTTACCAACCCAGAAAAAAATGTAACCTCAAAGTCCACACACAATTTTATGAAAATTTCTGGTCCAGACCAAAACTGTGTTTTCTTTAATTCCTCACGCCCAAAACTGGATTAAAAACAAATGTAAGTATGATGGGTCACTTTGCATGCCAATTAGATGGTCTCTTTCTGTCTAAGTGTGTGTTTTTGGCCAGAATAAGCTCAAAATCCACAAAATTCGGGTCGTGCGTGACTAATTCTACACAAAATGTCAAAAGAAACTCTTTATTATCAGACAATGCATTTATATTTTGAAATGTCTTGTTTGATTACACTACGTCTCTGAATGTGATGTTTTCTGTGACCTTTATGCATGATGCACGCTGTTGTTTTGCACCTGAATTTCTCCTTGGGGAAATAATTTCTGTTCATCTATCCTCAAATATTTGTAAGCTCTCAACAACACTGTTGAACTCTGCTGGCTGACGCCTGGAGCTCTGTAACCTCCTAAAGGCAATTCATACTGCTATACGATGACTTCCTGTGAGCAAAACACTCAACCCGAAAAGCAAATGACCTGTCTGTCTTGTCTCTAGACTGCCATGTTGATAAATTACAATACACACATGGACCAAAATTGTTCACTGGCGAAATGCATCAACACACATACAGAAGCTTGTCCAAGAAATCTAATCTCTGGTGTAGATTAGAGCTTCTAGCCGTGGGTAAAGTCATCCAGCGAATGGGGAACAACCTCATTTTTTTGGGACAGTAAGACTGCTGCTGACATACAAGCCTCAGGGATGCAAAAACAACAGCTATTCAAAGCAACACGGGCACCACAAGAATAACAGAAAACATGATCTCAAGTGTTTGGCTATATACTCCTGAGCGCTCGGAGTAAAAATACAAATATGGAGAACACACATCAACAAATAGGATAGATTTTACAGGTGAAGCTCACAAAGCCTTTTTTGGTTCACATATTCATAATTTAATGAAAAACAAATTAAATTTAGTTTATTTATAGACACTAGTAGTGTCATGCTGGGGTTAAAAAAAAAAAAAAAAACCTGGATCTGTTAGCAAGAATGAAATAATGAAAACAAACTCAAACTTATACTTTTCAGGTTCTCGGGAAACAAAAACAATGATTGTAACGATGATCTGACATCTAATGACAAACAGGGCTATAAATACACAAGCAAACTAAACAAAGGAAACGAGACACAGGTGCAGGGAATGAATCAAACAATAAATCACCATAGTAACACAAGCAAACATAGGACACAGAATGGGAAAACAGAGCAAAAACCAAATCGAAGTCAAACTAAAACAGACTCAAATTCAGATCACCTGTAACAAGTAGCTTGTTTTACTGCTTTTGATTAAATCTGATGAAAACAAATTCAAGGTTTTACCGTGTACATTAAAGATGATCTAAAAGCACATTTCCCCCAAAAAATCTCATTAGTATAATTTAAATTATCATTCCCATTTTTGAAATGTGTTAACTATTTACAAGTATTTCTATTTTTGTAGTGGTATGTTTTACTGCCTTTGATACTGATTTAAAAATAATAATAATTGTATTATAGTATGTTTTACTTAATACATAAAATAATACTGTATTACAGTAATACGAATCTTTGAGAATATAGAATAATTATCACTGAGAAAAAATTTATAATAATTTAATAATACATTCTTCACAAAGTAAAATACATATTGCAGGAAATAATAATAAAAACAAGTATTTTTTTATTTTTGTAGTGGAATGTTTTATTCTGATTTAAATAAATAAATAAATGTTGTTATTGTATATGACCTGTATATGTTTTTTTGTGTGAGATTTACTCACACAACATAACAAGAGATATAAATACCAATGAATTATGCATAAACCACATAAAAGTGGACTTCAGACTCACACATTGCATTTTCTGTCTGCTTATAGAAACACCAGCAAAGTCAGCAGCTCCTGACGTAACCCTTGTTTCGGATGATTTATGAAGCCACTAATGTGGGTTAGTCTCAAACGTTTAGAGGCACCAAATCACTTTCCCCCCAAGGCTACAGTCAGTCCAGTCAGTCTGGGGAATTGCCACGCTTGTCTGCGTAAAAAGAAAACGGAATATTCTGCTCCCCTTCCCTCCCTCTCTCGCACAGCACTGTGAAACCATAAATGATGAGGTGTTACCACCATTTAGATGGAAATAAGGTTATGCTGAGATAGAGAAATAAAAATGCTCCCAAAAGGCATAGAAAAGCTCTCAAACTATTCAGGATTGGATGAGATGACTTTATCAGAGTCGGGATGTACCTGCTCCCAGGCGAAGATGTGCTGGTTGAAGTAGAACTGGATCTGCTCATTGGCGATGTTGATGCAGAGCTGCTCAAAAGAGTTCCTCTTAAAGTTTTCAAAGCCGAAGATGTCCAAGATGCCGATGTTCAGACCCTTGTCTTCCTCTCTGGAGAGAAATCCAAGGATAGAATTAGAACATTTGTACATAGAATTTTAAAAATGCTAACATATAAAGAGTTGTCATTATTTCTTTCCAGACTGTTTATTTACACCAAGTACAAATAGCCTGCCTTGTTAGCATTATCTATTGCTATTTGCACTTGATGCAAAATGTTCATATTGAGATCTCAGACTTTTGATCCAAGCACAGTTTGAGAACACACTCTTTCTCTCACCCTGACTGGTTGTCCGGTTTCAGGAGAGAGTTGATGCGGTTGACAATCCAGCCGAACAGGCGTCCATAGAGAGCTTTGCCCATGGCGTCCCGCACCTCAGCGGCCTTCTCCACTGTGTTTGACCTGACGATGGTTTCGCCCCGTGTGACCACGCAGTGAGACGTCAGTGCTTCCTGTAGCTCATCTGCACGGATACACAGCAGCGACGCAGCTGCACAAACACATGCAAACATTACGACAATCTGCTTTTATTTTGTATATTGGAGCTGCATGCTACTTCTACTGAATGCAAAAAGTTTGTACTGCATTGGGGATTTTAAAGTACATGATCTCAGTACATGTGACAAGCCAGTACAACAGTTTAGGGGCATGCTACCATCTCATGAACTTGCGGAAAAATTGTATATCACAAAGCAGGGTTACAATATAGTTAAAACTAAAACCATAAAAAAGTCAAATTTTCATTTAGTTTAACTTCATGCACTAAAATAACTAAAACTGTAACAAAAATGTATAAAAAAATATATACAGACATATATATAAAAAAAAGATTAATAAAAATGACAAAAACACACAAGAAACGTAATAAAGTTTACTAAATTACTAAAATTTTAAAAAGAAAACAGAAAAGTTTAAATTATATTAAAAACAGCTAAAATACTAATAAAAACTATAATAGTGTTTTGATTAACTAATTTATTTAACATTCTGTTAGCTTTAAAATCTAGACAAATTCGTTAAAATGATCTTACAATTTATTTGAAAACCTATTTTCTAGGCTAATATAGGAAATTAATTTCCTGGCAGTATGATTAGGGCAGTGTAATTTTAGTATTATTTACAGTATTTATTAATATTTTGAATTAGATTTTACTTTTATATTTTTTATTGAAGTTTTTTTGTTATGTGCTTTTGTCATTTTTACTAGTTTTTTTTATATTTTGTATAGCTTGAATTTATTTATTTATTTTTAATCAGTTTTAGTCATTTTAGTACTTCAAAATCAATTTATTTATTTCAGGTAGTTGCCAAGTTTAGATTTAAGATTGCATCTAATATTTATTTTTTATTTATATTTCAATGACCAAATTCTTTTTATAGATTTAGTTTTAGTTAAAACTTGATTTGGGACACACTAATCCTACACAGATATGCCATATGACTGGAGCTGCATCCAAATTTACATACTTATAATAATCATTAATGGTATACTTTTAGGTTCAAATATATAAAACTGCTGTCTCCTTACCATATTTATTTTTTCTGCAACAAAAATGGCGAATCATCACAAGGGCGAGTCACTGTAGCGCAAGGGTTTGTGGGTCAAATTATCCTAGACACTTTATGAAATTAACCCAGTAAGATTTGAAATGCACTACCCCTACATACTATTTACTACCCATGATGAATGTGTACAAAAACTAGTCTAATGTGGTTTGCTGGTTTAAGTTGGATAAGCTGGTGAAAAGTGCCCTAAACCCTCTAAAACTATTAAGTCAGCTAAGAGCAACAAACCACCTTAGGCTTGTTTATGGAGATTTTTTTCCAGAAGGGATGCAAATAGGGATTTACCCAAGGTTTTTTATGTCTCTTCAGAATTACATAAACACACAACACCCATGACTGATTATATAACTGTGCTCAGGCTCAGATCAAGAGGTTGTGTTGTACAGAAGGAAAGGTCAGCCTTGAAAAACAGGAATGCATGTTAATTCTTACCACTCTCTAGCACTGCCATGTTGGAAATGTTGCTTTTGTCCGTCTGATGTTCAGAAGCCACTGATGTGAACTCGACATCACCTGCATTTAGGATCCCAGCTAAGACGCTGTAAACGCTCCCGAGCTCCTGATGAAATTATGACATACAAATGCACCACCGTTGGTCATATTAATGGATAAATAATATGTATTAAATTATAAGTACCACAGAAGATATGTCATACATAACATGATTTATTACTAATAACATCAGCGTTTAAGCATCCCGGCCCAAAGGTATAAATATGCTGCATATTTCTGCAAATGTAGCATAGCAGATAATATCAAGTGGCCATGTCTGTTTATTTGATTATGTGGATTCCCTTAAGAATACCATGTTCAGTAATGTCACAGCAGTCACAGTCACGTCAGTCAAAGGCCTGTGACTACTTCTATCTCCCTTGAGAAATGGAAACCTAAACTGACATTACAGAGAAAGAATAAGTTTCCAATAGAAAACATTCACGTTTTTATCCATCCGATGTTGCCCTGGTGGTAAGTTCAGTGGTATAGAGCGCAACAGTGGATTTTTTTTTAGATTTAATATATTTGAAATTTATTCTAATATTCTGTTTCCAGGGTGACCGCAAGTTCTCGGATTGCTTGATCTCTCTCCAAGATTATGGACTGTGTAGTTCTTCACAATAATTCGTCTATTTACATAATTTCTTATTTGTAGCTTCTAAAATATACTTTCGCTTAACCGCATATGGTTGCATTTCTCTATGAAGAACATTAATTGGGTTTTTACTTTCAAAACCCAACTGTTGCGCTCTGTTGTGACAGTTTTGTGATCTTGGGATATCTTATTTCACTGATAAGCTTGGATGTGGCCTTCCAGATAAAACGTGCTCTGGTAATGTATTCCAGCATGCATCATTGATTCGCCTGATGGTAATTGTGAAGACTGATGGCATTAGAGCACTGGGTCACAACTTCTACATAACCCTCCGCATAGGCCATCAACAATGTTCAGAGGACTGGACCTGAATGGACAGACAGGCTGTTCTCACACTCACTGCACATCAGCGTTCCTCCTACCTACTGTAATCAAAATTATTCAACCCCAATTGCGAAATTGCCAACATTTACAGACTTTCAGCTGTTTGCAATGAACGAATCACACAAAAGTAATTGAAATAACTCAACACAACAAATGTTTCAAGTGGTTTCCCCAAATTCAACTGAAAATGCAACTTTTAAAGACTTCTGCAGTCTCAAAATTATTCAACCCCTTCATGGCAATCATCTTTAGCACTTAGAAGAACACCCTTTTGCTGTTATGACCTGCTGTATTTGAGAAGTATAACCAGACGCCAGCTTCTTCCAGCGTTTCTGAGGAATCTTAGCTCATTCCTCATGAGCAATGGCCTCCAGTTCAGTAATATTATTGGTTTGCGTGCTGCAACCGGCCTTATTCAAATCCCACCAGAGATTTTCTATGGGGCTCAAGTCAGGTGACTGTTATGGAAACTGTAGAATCTTCCAGGACTTCTTCTGCAACCAAGCCTTGGTTGAACTTGAGGTATGCTTGGAATCATTGTCCTGTTGAAAGTTCTTATGACGCCCAAGCTTCAGCTTCCTCACTGATGGCATAATGTTTTCTCCTAGGATTTCCTCATGCTTCAATGAATCCATCTTGCCTTCCCCACACTGCAGGTTTCCAGTGCCAGAGGATGCAAAGCATCCCCAGAGCATCACCGAGCCCCACCATGATTAACTGTAGACTGTAACTGTAGAGTGTTCTTTTCATCATGCTTCATTCTTCTTCCTCCAGACATAACGCTGATCCACAGGGCTGAAAAGTTCCAGTTTTGTTTCATCGCACCACAGAACAGAATCATGCAACTTCAGTGGCTTATTTATATGATTTTGATCAAATTGGAGCCAACTTTTCTTGTGCTTTTCGGTCAGTAGTGGTGTACATCTTGGAGTTCTGGCATGGAAACCACATGCGTTTAGTACACGTCTTACTGTGCAAGCTGAAACCTCATGCCTGTTCCCACCAAGTCTTGCTGCAGGTCTTTTGCAGTCACTCGAGAGTTTTTTTTCAACCTGCTTTCTCAGAAATCTGGTTGCAGCCGTTGATAGCTGCCTTTTTTCTGCCTCTTCCAGGTAGTGTAACCACTGTTCCTTTAACTTTGAACTTGCAAAATACGCTTCCAACGGTGTCTCTAGAAACATTTAGTGCCTTCGCTATTTTTTGTATCCTGTTCCTTGTTTGTGAAGGCCGATGATATCTTCTCTTGACTTCTTTGACTTTGTGACAGTGGCAGTTTTTTACCACCGCGGTGGTAATGGACCAACCACCGGCGGTGGCGTGGTGGTTGGGGGTGTTATATATATATATATATACAGAATATATATATATATATATACAGTATATATATATATATATATATATATATATATACACACATATACACACACACACACCTCAATTAAATACATTTTGAAATAAAATAAAAATAATAAACGAGGCTTAAACATCCATTTCGTAACAGACATTCATGTTTATTTGAGCACTTTCGTCAATGAAACATCACACTAAAGCCTGTAAAGCATTGAAATAAATATCCGTAAATAATATGAACTTACATAATATAATAAAGTTAAATATTTAAAAAACATTCGTTTTATAATTCCACACAAAGACGGGTGATATAGGCTAGCCTATCGCTCCGCTTTGAGAGGGATGTGGGACACGAACAGGAAAGAGACCTCTTTTCTAAAATATTCAGGTTTTCTACTTGTTGTAAAAGGTCTGAAGATTGAATTTTATCTTCCACAAGGGCAAGATATTTAAGCTATGTTTGATTTTGCGCTACCAGAGAAAGCGGAAACAAAAAATAATAATCACCCGCGTGTGTGAAACGTGGTTTACAAATAAACTTAACGTGCCTTACCAAGTATAAAAACAAGCACAAACTGTAACAAACAAACAAACTTTACCACAGTAAAGAATGCAAATATAATAGGCTACATAAAAGCGAACCAAAGGAAGAAACGTTTATAATCCCCTGTGAAAATGGGTGAGACGTGAGTGAAGATTTATGAAAAAAAAACAAGAGATTACATGTCCAGTGGAATAACTACTGGAATATTATTAAATTATCTGATAATCGGCTGACCAGATCGCAAAACAGAATACAAAGTCGACAAAGCTTAAATTTATGGGCTCGCGCACAACTCTCATTCGTCAGCAATCCAAATGTTTCCATGGCTGCGATGTAACATTTAATTGCTAACCTATTATTTATTTTGTAAACAAAGCTTTCTGCTTCACTCCTGTCAAAGTATTAATGTAAAAAAGCATTCACATACAAAAATAATGTGTTTTGGCGGAACACTGCCGGTGCTACTCAGCCACAGTGGTGGCGCTTTACAGCCATATTTCTATCAAGCAGGCAAACATGACACTCAACAAACCTAGCCAATTCATAGATTTAATGTGTTCTAGCTCAAGATCACCTGGTGCAACTAATGAAGCCCTTGATTAGTTGCATCAGGTGTTCTTGAGACAACACCTGTTTTGCAGATTTGTGCTGTTGTGAGGGATTCTATTCAGAGGTTTGAAACATTTTGAGACTGCAGAAGTCTTTAAAAGTTGCATTTTCAGTTGAATTTGGGGAAGCCACTTGAAACATTTGTTGTGTCAAGCTATTTCAATTACTTTTGTTTGATTTGTGTATTGCAAACAGCTGAAAGTCTGTAAATGATGCAATGGGGGTTAAAAAAATTTTTATTACAACTGTATCACCCTTCATTATTTAGTAAATATTATTGAAACGCTACTTGAAAGAGAGTACAAAAATAAAGGTTCTTTGCAGCAAAGAACACTTATTAAAAATGCCACTCTGTACTAGTATTCTTGTGTACCTCTAGGGTGAAGCCGATGACTTTGAAGCACTGCTCCACAGTCTCAAACTGCTCCTTATAGAAGGAATTGCCCACAATGTCAGGCACTAATTTAACATTCTCATTGTGAAGATACCTGGAATTGAGAAAAACAAAAAGTACAAAATAGAAAAAAGGATGTTAGATGATGATAGGGATAAAAGCAGCAGGCTGTTATCAGGTGTTCAAGAACTTACTTTGGAGTTTTGCTGTCTGACAGCTTGTAGTGGCCGAGTTTCTTCCTCTCTGCCAGACCGGAATAGATATAGTAGAAGATGTGAAAGTTACGCTCCCCTCTGATGAAAAGAATGCTTGGTTATAGAATGGATTTTTACGGAGCCCCTAAATGGACGTGGTGGTGAACATTTTTTTAGATGGGAAGAAAAATAATATGTTTTTGCGTTCTCTTGCAAAAGTTTTGCATTCCCTCGAGAAACTTTGCGTTCACTCGCAAAACTCCTTGCGAGACACAAAGTTCAAATGTTTATTGGCGGAACGCAAACGTTTTTGCGAGAGAATGTAAAGTTTCTCTGGGAAGAGAGAACAGAAAAACATTGAAAAATATGTGTTCCTCAATCTCAATTTTTTTCCCTTCACCATGTCCCTTTGGGGGCTCTGTAGATTTTAGCATCTCAGCAATTGAGTAAAATTGCTGGTGTTTTTTTCTTCTTCTTTTTTTACATATATTGTAGACTTTACTGGATTAATAAAGCTCAACCATCCACCATCCGCTCAAAATCACCATGAAATCAAATTTGACAATTATAGTTTTTTTAAATGGAATATTGCATTATTTATTATCAATTATTTATCCGTGCACCTCATTATTTTCTTTTCTTTTTGAATTGATGTGCCCTCATAATCTTTAATTAAAGTAACTTCCCCTCCCTCTTGCAGCTTATCTCTTCTCTGATGACGTGTTTACTAGCGTGAGGTTGGGACAACCTGTCACTCACATGAGATCCACCAATAGCAAACCACAACCATCCAATCAATTCCCGATGGACAAAAAGTCCTGCCCAACATTTTTTTATTGTTCAAGAGGCTGTTTTACTCGGATATATGTCACAACAGGGAAGAAAAGAGTAGCCTATCAGAACCTCCAACTTTAATGTATGGGAAATATAAGGTCATATAATATGTTGAAAACAATGAATGCTTCATTTATTGTTGCTTAAAATTGACTTTTTCCTTTTTAAACAAATGATGTACCCTATTCATCACTATTAACCAAAAAATGTGTTCAGTCATTTTGATCAATCCAATCATTTGATATTTAATTTAGTATGCATGCGGAATTTGGTCAAGGTCAATGTCAAGGTCATATGCGACAAGAGGACTCTTACACAGCTTGGTGTACGACCCGAGACTTCTCCAAGAGGTAATCTGAGATCTGAGCTCCCACCACTGTGCCTCCACAGGTGAACTTCATCTCCAGATACTTCCCAAAGCGACTGGAGTTATCATTGATCACAGTGCAGGCATTCCCAAAGGCTTCCACCAGACTATTGACCAACAAAATCTTCTCCTGGAGGGTCCGGTTGTTGGCCTGAAGAAAAAGAAAAATACAAAAAGAACTGGTCAGCAAGCCATTATTTCAAAATAAACATGATCAGGACCAAATACACACTTATTACATGGCTACTACCCAATAAATGAGCATAACATTTATTTGAGTTGAAAGAATTTTATTTTTTTTGAGAAGAAAGAAAGCAAGAAGTGATATGAGACAATGCATGACAACAACTTGACATAATACAACAGTGAGAAGATAAAGCTGCTCTCCAAACCTTTCCGAGGACGGTCAGCTGCTGGACTAACAGGTGGGCGCTCTCTGTTTTCCCAGAGCCACTCTCTCCGCTGATGACAATGCACTGCACACAGAGATGAACACGGTTCAGACCACGACTGATACACTCCAGCAGCTCATAGAGGAACATACTCTACCTGATCAGCATTATAGGACACCATGGATTGATACGCGATGTCTGCGACTGCATATATATGAGGAGGGTTGGACGTTCTTTTGGCTCCAACGTAAATCTTAGAATGCTGCCAGAGAAACAAAGTATTCAACAAGGGTATTCCAGATGCACCATGCATTGCTAGATGGATGTTTTGATGTTCAAAGTGTTTTTAGCATATTTCTGCAATTGCTGTTATGAATGGTTGCTGCGGCTTTTTAGGGCTAAATGGTTGCTACGGTGTTGGTTGTTGTCAGTATGTTGTAATAAGCTTGCTAGATTAATGCAAGTTTATGACAATTTATTTTTTATCATCCGCGAGGTCAAAATCATTAGTCTGATTTCTTTCAAATCAAAAACTAAACGTCTCTAATAAATTAAGTATGCTGGGAAACCCTTGTGAAAAATAAGTGAGCTTATTTGTATTGAATGTGCAATCATAGTGTACAGTAATTCAAATCTTAAAAGTTTATTTAAAAAAAAAACTCTGTACCTACAGATAATATAATACTGTATTAATTAAATAAAGTGGCTTAATTAAAGAGAGTACACTTTCATGACTATGTTTTTTAACACAAAAAAGTACACTTTGTAATAATGTAAAGTTTTCTAAGTTCATTGTTAGTCACAAATCATTGTTTTAATAATGTTTGTCATGCTTTAAAGAAGTACACCTACTTTGATGTGTTGACTAATTTACTAATTGATCATAATTTTTAACTATAGTGTGTTTAAGTTTTTTGTGTTTAGTACGTTTTCATTTTACAAGATTTGATTAAAATATCTTCATTTGTGTCCCGAAGATGAACGAACGTCTTCCGGGTTTGGAACGACATGAGGGTGAGAGAATGATGACAGAATTTAAATTTTTGGGTGAAATATCCCTTATTTTAAATGTACAAATTGCAACTTCATCAGTTAAAAAGTGTAATTACAAACATATTTAAATACATTACAAAAGTTAAAATAGAAATGTCATTAAAGTATATTTTAGTTTATCATAAGTGCTTTTCTTTAGTCCACTTGGCTGTACACAAACCATATTTCAAAGACAATATAATTATGGGTAACACTTTACAATAAGGTTTCATTAGTTAATTACATTAGTTAACCTGAACTAATAATGAACTGCTCTTCTACAGCATTTATTAATCTTATTTAATGTTCATTTTTGATTTAGTAATACATTATTAAAATCAAAAGTTGTATTCGTTAACATTAGTTAATGCACTGTGAACTAACATGAACACACAATGAACAGCTGTATTTTTATTAACTAACATTAAAAAAGATTAATAAACACGGTGACAAATGTGTCTATCATTGTAAGTTCATGTTAGTTAATACATTAACTAATGTTAACAAATGAGACCTTATTATTACCAAATTATGAAATTACACATAAAGATACTTAAGTCCTACTTAAGTGGGTCAAAAAAAATTTGAATACATTTTCATTTAATTTCAATAAACATGTTATTAGATGAAGTGCCTGATTTAAAAAAAAATAATTCACAACTTTATACTTTTCAAGTATATTATTTCCGTAATAAGTACTCTTTAAAGCTATCCTAAAGTGTATTTCTCTGTTGTTGTTGTTTTTTTACAAAGGAATCTAGAGAGAGGAGAGCATGTGCAATGCATGAATGGAAAAGGGAAATTAAATATACACTCTTTCTGCAGAATACAACACAAAACTGACGGATGAGAAAGAAAGCGAGTGAGGGATTTGGCAGCAAATGGAATGTAGCCGACTATGAAATGTTGATGGCATCCGTAATGAAATATTATACACGCACCTCAGGCGTATATAGCTCCGTATTCTGGAATGGATTGACCGCTATAAGGATGTCTCCAACATAGGTGTAGATCTGCTCCTTTGTGTAACGTCGCTGTAGCTGTTCGGTGATAGTGTTCTAACAGAGAAACAATTACACATCACAGATGGCCATCCCATCAAACCACTGCACACCACTGCACACCAAAATAACCACCAATACCGCACACGAGTCTCCATTTTCATGCATGACCGAGACACAGTAATTCATTATCTAGACTCTTTACGTTGTGATTACTGCACACTATGTACTTGTTTTTGCCATATGCGCCTAAAATGACCACACAAGACAGTTACACACATCACAGGTCTCCATCTGGTGACATCAGTCCAAGGACATAGGCATAATTCAAGCGCTTCCTGTCAAAACTGCTTCCATAATGGATGAGAAAATATATCTAGTGTCAATGAGACCCCCTCTGAATTGATAGATCACCTTAAATGTGTTCCAATACAAACTCTGTTATTGTTCACTAATCTGTCTATTTATTCACTTGACAGTTAAAATATAAGACTGCTAGGAAGAGTTATGGTCACTTGACAGTCTCTCTGAAAAATGCGGTTGAAAAATGTAAGAAAAACTGAATGGAATGAATGGGCTGTCTGACAGAGGGATGGGAAATTTCCTGTCTTTCCTGAGTCTGTGTATTGATGATCAAAACTAGTGTGTGTGTGTGTGTTCTTTGGCCTTTCTCTTGTGGGGCCTTGTATATATATATTCTTACTTCATCCAGAACCTCTAGGATTGCCAGATCTTCCACGTCATCACACGTTTGACTTTGAGACTTCATGTGGCTGCCTTTTTTGGTGTGGATACGCTCATGCCTGCAACACAGGATTAAAGTCTATGAAAAATAACCATGGAAATTAAAATCACATAAATTACTCATACACATGACCTTGTTGGAATTATTGATAAAGCCATTAAAAGTTAATGATGAAATAAAAATCAATAGTTATATTTAAATTGCTTTTTTACCCAATTCATTTGAAGAGCCCCATAACTAATTTCTATCGTTATTTCAAGGTTATTCTACTATTTAGCTTTGTTTCAAAAGCTACACAACATAATTATCACAACATATTCAATTAGAGTTTGAAAATGCCATTAAACTATAAATATAAGCTGTAACAAGTATATAAAATACACTACTGCTCAAAGGATTGTCAGTAAAAAAAAAGAAAATTTCCCAAAGGAAATGAATACTTTTATTAGCAAAGATGCATTAAATTGATAAAAATGAAAGTAAAGACTTCACAATTATTACACAATTATATTAGTATCCAGCCAAGGTGAGCAGAAGAGACTTCTTTATAAACATTTGCACATGTATTAATAATTATGCTGCCTTAAAAGATACCTTAATGTAGACAGTAATTTCAGAATGCTTTGAGGAAAAAAACGTGTTGAATATGCTAACAAAGAAATGCTTACTTACCATGCTTTAAAAAAACAAAAACAAAAACTAAATGGTATTATTAAAACATCTCAACTAGTTTTACCCATAAATAGTGAACTAGTTTACCCAGTTTTTGTGTTATGTATTGTTTGTGCTTCCTAAGCTCCTTCCACATCAAACACAAATGTTGTTAGCTTAGCAACATGCTAATGGCAAGCCCTCACATGCTTCTTGTGAGTAACAAATGCTGTCTTAGAAGGTACAGTAGCTGTATGTAATGTAGTTGAAAAATATACTGGGTAAAGCAAGCATCCAGTGTAGGCAGACCCTTAACGCTGGTCCAAACCATGTATTTACACATTTACATTTTGTGAAAACACAAGAACACAACATTGGGTACACAATGAACACTTTTGGGAAAGTTACAAGGGGAGTTGCCACAACACATGGCCAGATACAGAAAGCTGCTACTACTACATCCACAGTAAGTAGGGTTGATCTAGCCCGTGTGACAGTCAATATCTCATACCTGGAATCACTGTCTCTCCTTTCTGTCATTCCAAGATGGCTTAAATGATAAAAATAAAGTTAATATCTAATGCCTGCTTTAGACTGTGCGATTTTGGCAATCCTATAAGATCATTACAAATCACTGTACGACATGGATCTAATAAACTTGGGTAGGCCTACAAAATGTATGTAGACTGTACAATGATGACACCTACTGAACCGTAGGCTACGATGACGCAAGTTAGTATAGAAGAATAAATGTCATCAGCATGCGCTAGTGGTAAACAAATAGAGCAAGATGAATCACACTTTTGCAATTGTGGTTTTTATGTGTAGTTTAGTACACGTATGCTAGTCTACTAGTTTAGTAGGCTAGTCAGTAGACGTAGGCAGGGCCGGATTAACCATTAGGGCAACTGGGCACTTGCCCAGGGGCCCAGGACATCTGAGGGGCCCTGGGCACCGTCAAATATTATGATTAAAATGTCTCCACGATCTGCTTTTGAAGAAATATCGTAGGATCGTGCATTCTATCAGTTTGCAGTTCTGGCGCCTCCGTCTCAACATACTGTACAGTGCGACGTATATTCACATGAAATGCAGAGGAACGGGACACTGTAGTTTATAAAAATTAATTATTTGCATGTGCTTTAAAGCCTTGCCGGTTAAACATGTCATTCGCTGCTGATGTGCTGTTCTAATGGGCGCTTTTCTGAGCGCAATAACGTTACACCCACCGACGCGCACATGAGCCTGTCTAACAGTTATCTAAGTTATCTTTCGAGTCTTATTGCTCTAATACTGTCAAATACACACAAGGTTTACATAAACAAAGTTAGTTATGTCTAAAGTGAAAGAACAGTAGAAAAAAATAAGAAACAAATCTGCTTGTCAAATGCGTGTATATTAGACTCGTCGCGGGCAGATCTTAAAGAGACAGTAGCCCTAATAGTAAACATGCATCCGCTTGTCCTTAAAGGGACAGTTACCCAAAAATAAAAATTCTGTCATTATTTACTCACTCACTCTAATGTTGTTCCATACCTGTATTAATTTCTTTCTTGTGCTGAACACAAAAGAAGATATTTTGAGGAGTGTGGCTAACCGGGCGGTTGCTGGTCCCCATTGACTACCATAGTAGGAAAAAACTATTATGGAAGTCACTGGGGTACATCAACTGCTTGGTTACCCACATCCTTCCAAATAACTTTTATTTTCAACAGAAGAGGGAGACTTATTTGGGTTTGAAACGGCTTGAGAGAGTAGGCTAAATGATGACAATTAAAAATGTCCCTGTTAATAAAACAACAAAATACAAAGAGCAAAGGGGGGGTCTTGTAGGGGGTCCTACAAGTCATTGTGCCCAGGAGCCTCTGAACTCTTAATCCGGCCCTGGACGTAGGTCGTAGCAGCAAACACACTGTGAGAAGATCATGCTAAATTTATGACACTGTCTGAAAATTATCGCAGGCTATGTTTGGTCTCAAGACTGTGACAATGGCCGTCTTTGAACCTCTCTCACTGTACGACATAGGACAACCGTTTAGGAGCCACGACTACAGAAATCACGATTGGTCATCTTTCGTCTGGGACAGCCCAAAATCGTACAATGTGTACCGGGCATTAGAGGCATAAGCAGGGGTTGTGATGGGGGTCTCGGCCCTTCTAACTGGTCCAGCCACAATGGCTAAAACTGCATTTAGCAGAGATACTATATTTTCATATACTTTCATTTTTATGTAAGTTTTAAAATCATAACTAATTATAAGTCCAATGACCTCTTCTTGTGTAAGAGGGCGGTTCTTGGCCAAACGCAGCAGCTATAGAGTCCAGACCTTATGTCATCACGCAAGACTACTCACAGAAAGCACTAGAGCTGATATTTATGTCTTATTACCTTGTTTTCTCAATAACGCCGATTTGCTGGTTGAGGTCGATTAGCTCCATCAGCTGCTTCTGCAACATCCTCTCTCGGCCCACAATCTGTTTGATGAAGACATGCTGAAGAAGGTCAAACACATTGGGCCTGAGCTCAAAATCCTTTATCAGACACCTGAAGGGGACACAATCGAAAAATGGGAGAATTTGTGCTGAAATGTCCAAGATGTCACATGATAAGGACCAGATTCAGGAAAAACACAAGCTAAAGGTTGTTGAGAGTAATTCAGTTGCAAACAATGTTCTGGTAAACCAGTAGGCGGTTCATTGCAGTATGATGAAGCTTTATGAAAAGCTCTGAAGCTCTTTGTGAGAGTAATTAACCTACAAAATCGGTATAGAAATGAAACTTTTCACAAACATCAAACTTTATAATCTATGTGCATCAGTGGCAAATACAAATAGAAATGCACTTAATCTGTGTTACTCACTTGCATATAAAACCATTAAAATCGTTTGACCAGAGCTCTGGTTGATGCAGGGTGGGTGGAGGATTTCTGTTCAGAGAAAAACAGATAAATAGGCAAAGACAAGTGTGAGATGAGAATTGAGGAGACAACCGCTCGCAAAGGGGAAAAACATTCCTCACTTGATAAGATTATTAGATTACTGTTTAAAATGTTCAGCTGTTTAGATTAATAATTTTAATGGTCCTTATAAACATAGATAGACTAGCGTATATGCAAAGAAAAATGTCTATATAAAATTGCATATCTGCTTATACACTATCTGCATATACTACAAGAGAGACCGCTGCAAACTGTCACTTATGTCAGTGATTTAAGTTTAAAGGTCAAATTAATGATAAACAGGGATGTAAAATATATGTATTTTATAAATATTATACTATGGGGCTATTGATGCTTGATTCTCAATGGTTGGTGAATGTTCTAAGCTGTGCAGTAGAGTGCAACACTCTACAGAAATTGACTTATAATCCTTTAAAGCGAGACCTACTGTGAGCTAAGAGGTTGTTAATCAATGTTATTTGTCTCTGCTGAAGCCGCCAGCCCACATTATTTGAGCTTATTTTTTAAAGATAATTGTGTTTAACAGGAATTCTTGGTGAAAAACTAGATAACCCATGATGCTGTACAGAAAATGCACCAATCAGAGAGCAACACGTGCCAAAATAGCTATTTAACTCCGCCCACTCCCATGAAGCACTGCGAATGACAAAATGTTGTATAAAATTAACATTTATACACCTCATAGCTTATTGGCTTGGTTCATGGCTTATAACTATAACGCTTTAATGAAGACTATTTTTAAGTTCCCTATGAGAAAAATAAAAATAAAATAAAAAATACTACTGCTGAAAAACTAAAAGGGAGCGGGCATTGTTGCACAGTATAGACACACCCGCGCACACACTGATACAAACAGAAACTTTTTGTCACCGCTGCTACCGCAACTTTATCAGTAAAATAGTTCCGCAACTGAAAAGCTACATGACATTTCTCAGTAGTGAGGTAGTAACTGTTCTTGAAGCAGTTAAACTTACAGCTTCACTATCAGCAGAAACACTGCTTTCTGTCTCTGTGTCATGGTAGGTTGCTGTATTAAGTGCACGATGAAACGAGTAGATAACAAAAACAGTCTTTATTAAATCCACACAGAAACCTCATCGCAGGAGGAACCGGAAACACAACCGGTTTAACACTGACGGTACCGGACAATGAACTGAGGAAACTGAGGGCTTAAATACAGTTAGAGCAATCAACGGAAAACAGAACAGATGTGTGGGACTAATTAACAAACAAGGGAACTAACTAGGGAACACAAGCAAACTCAAGTAGACGAAACAGAACCAGAACACACTACACTACACGTGATACTGTAATAATAACTGCATTAGTCTGAAATTAGTCCAACACACAAGAGCATTTTCAGGACAAAAAATCTGACAAATGCCTTTGAAAATAAAACATTTGAACAATGTCTTGAGAAGTAGTAACCCTAGTATAAGTGGCCACATCACCACCTCGGGTGTACATTATTTTTGATAAAGACAGCCTTTCATCAAGTATTACTTATATAATAATAAGAAGAAAACAATAATATATAATTGTAAAATAACAATACAAGTATTCATGGCTGTCTTAAGTACTTTTAAACGTTAAACTATAGAGATTTTATTTTGGTGAAAAACATGGTCCTAATTGCAAAAACTCTTTGGATCAATACAAATCACACAAACTACCTATTTTTGGTTTTCTCTAGCAGTGGTTATCTATGCTGGTTTCAGAACAACAAGTACAAGATATCATATCCATAATATTTTTGTATGTTTTTATTTTATTTAATAATTACACTTTTTGGGGGTGCTGTTTCCCTGAAAAGCCACCATAACCCATATTCATTGAGATATGTTGTAGACGATTTATTTCTATTTATTACTTCAGATACTACTTGATATTTGAAAAGAGTTATTCACCTTAAATCAGTACCCATTTGTATCAGAAGAGTGTGGGATAACGTGCCCCGCAGCAGGTTAAATGAACTGTATCTTTTTTTTCTCTTCTGGGCAATTACTAATGAATAACAAGTGATGTTTTATAGTGAAGGCTGGAAGCTTTGTGTCTATACAGAAAAAACAAACAGAAAAAACCCTGAGAAATATTAAATGGGGAAAAAGTGTGGTCTCCATTATGTTTGTATTCAAGGCTGAGGTTGCACATGTGAAACAGCATTTTCAGTAATTTTATGTTCTTGTGAAAAGCTTTGTCCATGAAGTCTGCCAGAAAGCTTTTCCCTGTACATGTAAATAAGTAAAGAGATAGACACTTAAACGGTGTCACGGAGGACCTGACAAGCATTCCCTGCTGTGGAACAATAGAGCTAATTAGCCATCATTTGGTGTCCTGGTGAAGGGTGCTATTAACAGAGGGAGAGCGGGGTTGAGGAGGTGTACTCCAGCCCAACGGCTAGCGCTCTGTGCCTCTGACAGCGATTCATTACCCTAATGGGGGGGGGCATACATCTCTGCTTATCTCACGCTGCACCCCACACAAACAGCTGG
This sequence comes from Phoxinus phoxinus, assembly GCF_949152265.1. Lineage (NCBI taxonomy): Eukaryota > Metazoa > Chordata > Actinopteri > Cypriniformes > Leuciscidae > Phoxinus > Phoxinus phoxinus. Next base: position 20,303,893 of record NC_136899.1, on the reverse strand, counting down.
TGTCAATGGAAACGCCAGGAGAAACGCTTGGACTATTAAAATGCATCCTTATCGAAAACACACCAGCATAAAACAAAAAGATTACAGATGAAAAGAACATGCCATCTGCAATTTAAAGCACAATGTTAAGAGCACAGCATTCAAAAACCACAAGACAACAGCAGTAAAGTAGGCTGGGATGTGTTTTTGTTTTGGTTTATGTTACCAATAAAAGCTGTAAATAATCAATATTTAAAAAATGTGGGGTCGGTATGTAATGGTGACAAAAATTTTTTTTTTCTATTTTAATATATATTCCTTTGATGCAAAGCTGAATTTTCAGCATCATTACTCTAGTCTTCAGTCACATGATTCATCAGAAATCAGTCTAATACACTTAAATCAGCTCAAAAACGTTTCTTATTATCAATGTTGTGCTGCTTCATATTTTTGTGTAAACTGATCCACCTTTTCACGATTCTTTTATGAATAGGAAGCATTATAAACGTCTTCACTTACTTTTGATCAACTTAATGCATCCTTGCTGAATAAAAGTATTAATTTCTTGATGAAAAAAATGGCTGCATTTAATATTTTTGTATATTTTCATATTTTTGTAACACTGCAAGTGGAATACATTTAATACGCATTTATTGAGACCCTTAGTTTTTGTTCTATTTACACCTGTTCACGTGTCAGTGGCGTATTCAGATGGTCCATCAGCTCTCTCATTGGATGTGTTCATTTCTGGTTCATTTTGGCTTTTAAGATCCAGTCCACTGCCTAAAAGTGTGTATTCCTGGTGTGCTTTGTTGGTGGCAGGGGGGCTGAACACAGACATGTTTCATGGCTCGAGGCTTAGTCTGCTCTAATCTGGGTCACACAAACGTAACACTTAACATGCCATCAGCATGTGCCACTAGCCTAGTGCAGTTCAATGGGCACCAACTCTCAAACCCTGCAGTGCCACCGTCATACCAGATCAACTCTGATTCTACCCAAGACAAAATCATTCAACATAAGAGACGCGAGTTCAAATCTGACTAATGCAAACCTGAAACATGACAGTTCTGCAGTAAAATGGGGATCTAAAAGACATATGGAGTGGCAAGATATAACAGAGCACTACCCAAAGCAAAGACTCATTTTGATCTAATGTTTTAGATCAATTTTGGATTTAGTAACTAAAATACTTTTTTTTTTTCAGAATTAATAATAAAATATTATCTCTGATTTAAATGAATATACATTAGAAATATTACACTATTTTAAGGTGACATAGTTACAGTGTACTTACTCAAATAAGTACTGAGTAATATTAATTAACTACATGTACTTACTACTATAGAGTTAGGGTTTGGTTTAGGGTTAGTTACTAGTAATTATGCATAATTTACTGTAATTACTCCAATAAGTACATGTAGTAATGTGTAACTATGTCACCTTAAAATAAAGTGTTACCAAAACAGATATTAAAACAATTTTTTAATATAAATTTAATATATTTTATAATATCATACATTTTTATTAATATATAAATGTAATCTGAACTTTAAATCTGTACTGCTCAAAATGTTTGTTTGTTTTCTTCCAAAAAAATTAAATTTTAAAAAGTAAAAGGATACACTTTTTTTTTAAAGGATACATTAAATGCATCAAATGTGACAGTAAAACAACAACAACAACAAATTTATATTTCAAATGCTATTCTTTTGATCATTGCATTCATCAAAGAATCCTAAAAAGAAAAAAGGTATCACAGTTTCCAGAAAAATATTGAGCAGCACAACGGTTTTGAACATTGATAATGATCAGAAATGTTTATTGATGATCATGTGACTCTGAAGACTAAGTAATGATGCTGAAAATGCAGCTTTGCATCACAGGAATATATAACATTAACATAGAAATGATTTATGTGAAAAAAACTTGTTTAAATAATTATTTTAACTACAGCTAATAAGATTTCACAAGTAGAGTTTTTTACTATATTTTTGATGCCAAAAAAAGAAGAAGAGACTTCTTTCAAAAACATTTTATAATTTTGGTTACACTTTATTGTACAGTACGTGTACTTACCCAAGAAAGTACTGGATAATAAGGTAACTGCATGGGTTAAGGTTAGGTTTAGGGGTAGGTTCAGAGTGCCTTATAAGCCAGTTATTGTAATTGCTATAATAAGCACATATATGTACATGCAGAACAGGACTGTAAAATAAAGTGCTAGTGTATATCCAAATGTGTAGTGTATATCAAAATTAATCTTGAGTGAAATATTTTGAGAATATACAAATTTGAGATTATAATGGCTGCGTTCCAGTTTTGTCACATTGCATTGCTCATAATCAGTCTGGATGGGTGAGGGGTGTAAGGTGTGTTTTTTCTTATAAGCAGGAAACGGGAACAGTAGAGAGACCCAACAAAGACAGCCTGCAGTGTGTACATGAGCAGTCAAAAACATTACCACACCGCTCTGTGATTATATACCCCCCCCCCCCCCCCCCCCACACACACACACACCACTGCTCTGACAGCGCTCAATGAACGGATGCTGTGTGTGTGAGTGAGTGAGTGAGTGAGTAAGAGAGAGAGAGAGAGAGAGAGAGAGAGAGAGAGAGAGAGAGAGAGAGAGAGAGAGAGAGAGAGAGAGAGAGAGAGAGAGAGAGAGAGAGAGAGAGAGAGAGAGAGAGAGAGAGAGAGAGAGAGAGAGAGAGAGAGAGTATTAGAACACAAAAGTGCTGCACCATCATGATGACACTAGTGATAACAGTTTCTGTTCTGAGCCCGAAAACAGTAAACAATCAAATTTCACCTTCAGACAAGTGGATGCACACTGGAAAGAAAAATTGCTTGGTCTCTTTCTTGTATCCACAAAGATACAAGAATCTGACATACATTAAAGCTGCTCTAACCTCAAAAAAGAAAAGAAAAAAGCCCTAAGAATGAACATATACTGGTTTCTGACAGCTCCAAGGCCCAACTATACAGCAGTGGCATCCATCTCTGTGCTACAATCACAAATTATTCCAAACACTGATACAAACGTGACAAAGGTGTCATAAATGTACTAAAATGAGGGCGTGTCACCTTGGAATTTTGAAGAGAGCTCTCATTGGATGAAGTTCAGAGAGGGGCGGGTCTCCATCACCCAGCTCTATGGCAGTGATACCCAGAGACCACACGTCACAGCGCTCGTCATACGTGGAGTCGAGCTGCTGCTCACACGCGATGACCTGGTCAAATATACAAACACATTCATTACTCAACTGCAAATGTTCATAACGGACCCTGACTGCTGAACACAGTAACCAGAGTACATTACTAAACGCCACAAAAATGGTGAAGAGCATATTTTTTTTATTTTACACAGTTCCGCTTGAACAATTTAAATGACTATTTACTTATTATAAAGTATATTTATTTATATTTAAAAAACAGAAATAGAAAAATGTCAATAAAAGCCAGTTTTTTAAATGTGCAGTGATGGATAAAATGTATGAATGGTCTCCCTTTTCAATTAATCAGTTGGAATTTTGAATTTAAATTTTTTTGGTTACACTTTATTTTAAGGTGATGTAGAGACATTGTACTTAATCAAATAAGTACTGAGTAATATTAATAAAGTACATGTACTTAGAGTTATGGTTAGGGTTTGGTTTAGGGTCCGTTACTTGTAACTATCCATCATTTACTTTTATTACTTAAGTAATTAACTTGTAGTAATGTGTAACTACATCCCTTAAAATAAAGTGTTACCTTTTAAAATTCAATTCAAAGACATTTTACACAGGTAATGACATTCTGGGAAATTAAGCATTCTTGATTATAATATTTTTGTTGCAAATGTTAACTATATGAACTTATAATTACATAACTAAATATGCTTAATATTATAGAAAATACAAAGGAATATTACACACTCTAAAAGCATATTCATTTTAAAAGTTTATATTCATAAAAATACAGAAAATATAAATATAAATGTCAAAATATGATTAAACAGAGGATGAGAGAAATGAAATGGATCTAAGGCAAAAGAGCTACAAATTAAATTGTTTTTTTTTCTGTATAAAATGATGAAAAATGGCGATTACACTATTTTAAGGTGCACTTGTTGAACTGTAATTATAAATGTATGTACTGAGTAATATTAAGCAATTACATGCAGGTTTAGGGTTAGTTGTATGTAATTATGCATAATTTATAGTTATTACTATAGTAACTACATGTAACATGCATAACAAGGACACTGTAAAATAAAGTGTTACCAAAATGGCTTATTTATCCATTAAGCACATTACGTTTACATCTCTTTATTGATTTATAAAACTGCACAGTAGAGAAAACAAAACCCAGAGAATGGAATGCAGGTGGTCTTACCTCAGAATTAGAAACACAAATAGTGTGTAAGTTTAATCCATGTGATTAGTCCAGAGATGAACCCAGAATGTTCACTGCAGATGTTTAAGAATCTAAAAGTGCACTAATGATAAATCTCTGTTTGTGTTTTGATTGTATTGACACCTAGAACAAATTGAGGCACGTAAGCATCTACCCTTGAGTCATATGGAAATGTTGGCTTCGACACTCAAAACAACTTCAGAGCTGTAGTCCTCTTCCCCGGTCTCGTATGGAAATCTTATGGAAAAAAACTATGCTAACAAAAACATTTGCAGTCCACAAAGTCACATCCATGCTTTGCAAATGACTTGCCAATGGGTCTCACCTCTGGAGCCATCCAGAAGGGTGTACCGACAGAAGTGTTCCTCCTCAGCCGGGTGTTTGTAAGCTGGGCAGATACTCCTAATGAGAGGAAGGAACACAAAACAAACAAAGTTTTATGTAAGGTTATTTAAAAAGATTTTATGGATGACTGCTGGTTAAGGAATGTCTTTGGATCGTCTGCAAGTACCTAATGGACAGACAATGAACTGGCTTTTAGCCAAGTGGCAATGGAAACAATTTGAATAGAGATCAAACTAGGTCACAAACAAAAAATAATTAGTTGTCTTGGTCTGCAGTGATCATAGTAACCTAACACTAACCCTCAAGCCTTTGTTCTCTTTATTACAACTGAACGTTTTGCTCTACAACGTACAAATTACACACACACCCATATCAAAACACTCTTAATTTCTTTTTCTTTTTTAAAGTATGTTTCTAATAAGTAACTAGATAAGAACATTTTGGGGTGTGAGTGTGTCTAGTATACGTTGTAAAACAAAATGTTGTCAAATTCTGTTTAGCAGAGGCCGTATTTTAACATAAATTGAAAAACCCCATTATAAAACCCCTAGGAAAATCTCAAGGGAAGCAGAGGCGAATTAGTCTTCCGGCTTTTGACGTCATTCCTGCACAACTCGATAGTGTAAGACAATAATTTTAGACTTTTTTATTTTACTATTTAGACTTTTTTATTTTACTAGACTGGAAAGGAAAGGAAACAAAATAATGGTGGTTGTGGAAAGGCAAAACAAAGAGAGTGGTTATTGTTAGGTAGGTTTAGATATGGTGAGGTCACATTAGTGAAATTTTGGCAAAATTTTGCATGCAGAAAAAGGTCCATTGTCTATTGTCAATAGTGCAGTGATGTATGAAACACAGCTCAAACTGAAGTCACTTTCAAACCAAGCAGATTTAAAATCTCACCATCATCAATTAGGTCATCATAATACTTACATATGAAATCTGGTCTTTTTTCTTATATCTTATTTGCATTCTGAATTGTGGCTGGTCTTTCCTATTTACTTCTATTTAAATATCTATAGTCATCAAAACCATAGCCTAAAACCAACTTTGTCACAATCTGGGCTGCGTTTCCCAAAAGCATCGTAAGCCTAAGAAGTTCGTAAAAACGATCGTACGACTGATCTTAATATTATGGTCTGTTTCCCAAAAGCATTGTAACTTAAGTAGCACTTGAAAATCTTCGTAGAACTACGAGTGCTCTGGCGTAATCGTAAATCCCCAAGTGCATCGTAAGAAGACAGATTTATTAGGTCACCTGCAGGACAACCGGCAGATTACACTTTTATCTAGATTTAACAGATTACACTTCAACGAGAGTATAATATAAGGTTTTGAATGTACTTTATTGTACTCGTTTTTTGTTTAAATTAATTTATAAATGAAATAATTAAAAAGGGAAGAAAAAAGTAGAAATACACATCTAAATTAAATGAATGAACAAAAAAAAATCATAAAAGAAGTAATGTAGGAAATATGCTTCAAAGACTGGGCAAAATAGGGATGAATTCAAAAAATATGTCAATGGCTTGCTGATATGCACAAAAACCAGCCATGTATTGGGCATTTGTTGGTTGGCCATCATGTGGTCCCTTGCCATCTTCGTCGTCGTCATCCTCCTCTTCCACCTCCTCCACCTCTTCATCTTCCTGCCTGTTAAAGCTGCAGTCCGGCACTTTTTTGGGTTTAAAAATATCAAAAAAGACATTTTTGGAAAAAAACGTAACCAGCCAGTGTTCAAAATGATCTGCTTGCCTTGCCTCGATTCAAAACGGTAAGCTTGTAATAATGATTTTAATTCCAGTGGTACTGGTGGATTTCCGCGGGAATTTCGAGCATGTCTTTGCGTCATTACGTCACTTCTGTACACATAGAGAAGGAGTCCCCGGCTAGCGTGTGTGGATGATGGAGGTGGAGATTTAGCTTAGCACTTGGTATGGCGGATCCCGAAAGTTTAAAGCGACAATCACCAGTGACAACTGGAGATTCACCAGTTGTAAAACACAAAGACTTAAAAATATATATATTTTTCACGTTTTGACGTGATATAAGCAATCGTTAGATTTAATCAGCATGATATAGCTACTGCAATGCTTCCCCCCACCCCCCGAATTTGGTCAGAACAAAAGTGAATGTTACTTACTTGTTCAGATTACATTTTCCGATGAAAATTCTAATGTTGACACTTTCAAAAAGTATACTCTGAGATTGCTGATGACAGTAACGTTACAGTATCCACAGCGACGCGGCAGCCTCAATACATTGTGTTCATCCGCGCTGTTTCATGCCGATTTACTACCCACGCACAGTTAATAATTCCGCGAATAACTGCAATTGCAGATTTCTAACAGAGATGGCGACAAAGAGGAAAAACGACGGACTGCAGCTTTAAGTAAGGGCACTCTTTAATTTAATCTTTTTGAATGGTATCTTTTCTTGTTTTTGTTTAGCCATTTTGTCAGTGCCTCCGCCTGTAGGTGCTTTATATAGACTTGTCTTGATTGCTAATCAACAACAGATGACGATTATCAGGTTAAACGTTCACAATACGACTCCATATAAGGTTATATTTCAACACTTTGCAAATGGACAGCGACTCTTATGTAGCACGTAGAACGCGTTCTCACGCGTTCATATTAAGTGCATTTTTGGGAAACGCGCGTGGAATTGCGGCAAGCGTTCGTAAGAGCGCTTAAGAGCTAAGATACGTTGTTATCGGGAAACCCGGCCCTGGTTCAGATGAAAATGATGAAAAACGTTCAAACAGTTTTCCATATACAAAAAGTACTTTAATAAAACGTAGGTAATCCAATTGCAGGAAGGCAGCGTAACAGTGTTTCACACATACAAACAATACCAGACAATAACTGAATGGAAAAGAGAAACTTAAATACACAAGGTGATTGAACTCAAATGACAAAGAGATGATGAATCATTAATCTGAACCCATAGTAACAAAGGAGCGGGAAACTGGAAAACAGGTAACTGATAGAAACAAATTTAGGGCCATAATTTAACGATACGCAAGTAACTTTGTGGGCGGATCCTGGGCGCTGTTGCTATTATACCGGCGGGATAAATGACTCTTGCGCCCGAGGCAAATCTAAAAGGGGTTGGTCTGAAGTAGCTTCATTATTCATAGGTGTGGTGTGGACATAACGTGAAATAAACCAATCAGAGCGTCCTCTCACATTCCCTTCAAGAGCAGACGCACTTGTTCCATGGCGGATTGTTATTATAACGGCTTTGATTTGCCAGGCCGGGAGCGGTTCACAGCCGAGGAGACCGACGTTCATGTCAGGCCCATAAAAGACAAGAGAAGTGACATTGTATGGGGATGGGAGAAACCAACCCAAATTAGCTTCGGTTAAACAGGCGTATAATAATTTGTTTAAATGTGTAAGCTAAATTTATGCCTATTTTTTCACATCTTCATGGACACAACAATGATTTTCCTCGTGTGTTAATATTTTTCCTTGTAATAATGTATGATTTGCAAAATTTAAAACTGCTGCGTCTGTTTAGATTAGAGAATCAAAGTGTATGCACGTTGTTCACACGCTACATAATGGCCAAGCATGCGCCCTTAAAATAGCATCTGACTAACGCGCACCGCGCCACTGTCTTTAGACTAGGTTTTTCCTGGTCAGTGGCAGAATTGTTTTTTAAAACTGCAAAATTGCACCAGGGAATGTTTGAACCGCCTAATTTACCGACGTGCGTCTATGGAGGGAAAAGTCCGCTGTGCGCGGGTGCAAAATTGGAATGCTACATGCGTCGGTGTACAAAGTCAATTGTGCTGGGTGCAAGATAGGGCCCATAAAATGAATGGGCCCACAATTTGACTGTGGGGGGGGGGGGGGGGGGGGGGGGGAGCTCTGAAGGTGGAAGATGAGCTGGAAACAGGCAGAGATGTCAGTCGGAGAGACCAGGTGGAGTGGATGGTGGAAGAATCCATGAATGAGTAGACAGCCGACGAGAGCCCAGAGCACAGCGGGAGGTAGCCAGGACTAGGGTTCCCCACAGCAGAACTGATGGAGGGACGAGCCAAGGGGAAGTCCAAGCATCCGGCGACGAGCGGTCAAGGTGGAGCCTGGGGGTCGGTGGACCAAGGCGACTCCGGTGTGAGCGAGTACCCCCGGTGAAGCCTGAGGGATGGAGAAGCCCGACGGAGCCGTATAGGGGTGGCATTTGCTGGGTTTCTCGGCCTGCGGTGGGCTCTTGCTCCATCTCCACAGTGAAAATGAAAGTTGATGTACTCAACCAGTGTCCTAGCCTGGCTAACGCCAGACCCAATTCTCGTTGAGACTTGGGTCTGGGAACCACATTTGCATTTTCTCATATTTGAGGCGTGGTTTACGAATGCCCGGCGCCGTTTATTGGGTGCTAAGAATGTCTATCAAATGCGCCTGTACGTAGCTCATAGCCAATCGTTTCCATTATACCAGATGACGTATGTAGAGCGACAGAAATTAGACAAGGAAGAAGACGATGGGTAAGATATTTTTGTGTAAACAATGACGTTCAGCGACTATTGCCGTTTGTGCAAGATAAACATGAGGGTTGAAGGTATATATGGATATAAACAAACTGCTTAGTTGTGTCGCATATATGTCGTCATCATCTTGCTGCTCCCTCCCCGTTCTGTGATTGGTTCCCTAGATGAGGCGAAAATCTGGTCCATGGTATCCAGACTGCCTTTCAGCGTGAATAAAATCGCGATGCGCAAAGGCAGTATGGGGAAACCCAGGCTACCAGTGTCCAGCAAGAGTTTTCTCTCGGCATCACCATCCGGCTTTCGCCATTGAGTCCAACCCAGAACCCCCGATGATCGCACAATGGAAGATGCTCAGAAACACCTCCACATACTCCTCCATGTCTCAACCGTTTTGAAAAATAAACTCTGTAGCCCCTTAAAGCTGGTGAGAATTTCCCATCGGGGCTTCATTTATAGAGCCAATCTCCATTCTTGTGTGGTCTGGTATTCACATACTGTACTTGTGACATACTTACCTAAAATGAACACTATTCTTTTCCTTCAGGACATGCAAATCTAATGTCACGTGTTCTGAGCACAAACTTCAGAAAACTTTCCCTGGGAAACAAGATATATTACGAATTGGATTTATGCTGTGAAGAACCATGAAACATAACCACATTCAATTGAAATCTGTTAATCACAAAGAATCTGAAATGTCTAGATTAGAGCAGATTAAACATCTCGTGCTGCTAAAATTAACTATGTACACATGAATCATTTACAATCTTTTTAAAGGAATCTTCCTTCTATTTCTGATCCGATTATAGCTTTTGAATCACTGGCATTAAGTAAACAGCCCATTGTTGGCGGTATCAAAAAGGATTCCTTGCATTCACAAGACCCACAAACACATTAAATCCCCACAACACCAGAATCAAATACAAAAACATGGATTCACATATGCTGTGGGCTGAAAATGGACAGCAGACAATAGATGTACTGAAGAACAACAGACAAAAACACACACACCCCGTACTAAACAGTCTCCTGCGGCTGTTCCCTTTCTGCTACATTAGATCTGCATGGGGCCCCGGGGCCGGTCTTAATAATCATCAGAGATAACACTGCCAATTAGAATATTCATGACAAAGCCACCAAAGCGCCCTCCTCCATTCCCCCCTTCCTCTCGCTCTTTTTGTCTAATAATGCAGCTTTTTTCGTTCAGATGAGTCAGTGTGGGGGCTTTATCTGCTCAGCATAGCGTGAGCCCCTTCACACGGATAACGCATTAGCCCTGCGTGACTCTGAGCGCGCTCTGAGACGTGGGCATGTGGAACCCCTGCATACAGTCGCGGTCCGACAGCCACCCACTCGCCGCGGCTCCGCTTCTGACAGTGGGAGACAGAGATCGCCCCCAGCCACATCTCTGGCCAAGCACTCAACGAATGCACTCTTTTTGGAAAAATTAGGTTGACGGTAAACTCAGCTACGTTCAAGAGAGGTTTGTGAGGTTTTGGGAAGATTGAGAATGTAATATCCTGTTTTTACAATAGGTTATACAGATTTTATAGTATATTATAACATGGATAGTTGCAACATACAGATTATATAGTCTATTATGGTTGCAATAGTTACAATCCTAAATGCTGATTGGTCAATATTGTGTTCTAAGTGAGTTCAAAATAGCGATAGTAAGATTTACTTTTTAATATTTTAGCAAGCAAATTTCACAAATAATTACAAGGAAACAGCAAGTGACATACTGAATTATAGTAATAATTTGACCAATTGTGATTTTTTTTTTTTTAATTTTGTTTTATTTGCACCACAAAAATGAAAGTCGACATGAAATGAAAATTGACCCTAACTATTTTATAAATGTACGTTATTGATTTTATTGTGAACAATTTGTATATGCATATGTAAAAGAAAAAGAAAAAATTACCTTATGTAATGTTTAATCAGAATGTCATAACTCGAATCTTCCGGGTGAAAACTACTTCCCTCCATTGGTGCTGAACTTCTCCAATTATTTAGTCTACTTAAAGGTAGGGTAGGCAGTTTCAAAGAGGCTAGCAAAACACAGCAGAGTCTGCAAAGCATCCCGAGAGATGGAGTTAAATAACCTCATGTCTCAAAGCACATAAACTTACATTAATAATGAATGTAAACAACCTAGAGAGCTCTGACTTGTATTGCTGCAGATTCATTTTACAGTTGATAGTGTTGACAATGCCAAGGAAATGCATAATTCTAAGGATGTGAACAGCTCAGAGTAGAACATCACGGGTTGCCATCTGGTAATTACGGTAATTATGACACGTGAACGCAGCATACGTTCTTTCTTTTTTTCCGTTGACTTCAATGCAATGACTGCACAAAAATGTTTTGGTCCTGAGATTTCCATATATACATATTTAGACCACTTCTATTATTGATTGATATTAGGATGTGAAGAGAGTTTCAAACAGTATAACAAAAAGAGTTTATGAAAAACATTGCCTGCCCTACCTTTAAACCCGGCCTTTACTCACAATCGCCTGCAAACTCTCATTCAAAATCAATAAACACCCGATGGATAGAACCAAATCCCACCCTACTTTTTTCTTCTTCAATAATTCGATGTACTTGAATGTTGTTATATGGAAGAAAAAAAATTTGTCGCTACTTGTTTCTCATTGTGACTTTCATGATCTTTTAGATCTCCTTTTCTGTAAAAAAAAAAAAATCATAAAAATCAGTTTTACAGCGAGGCTCTTACAATGTAAGTGAATGGGGCTTATCTGTAAGCGTTAAAACGCTCACCGTTTTAATAGTATAGCCACAAGAAACAAAACAATAGTGATTTTAGTGTGAAAAAAATCCATAAGGCCCTCAAGGATGTTCTGTATTATGAATATAGTCATAGCTGAAGTGGTCTACACTGCATGTGGAGCCTAGCAACATTTAACATGACTATATTAAAAACATAACACCACCTCGCGTAACTTTTAGCTGAATTAGCCATATTGAAATGCTTTGATAACATAAGCTAACAAGCTACATGCTGACAACATAATCAATGGAAGTAAATAAATCTGAAATAAATTGTAAATGGAAGATTATGTATTTTCATATCATATTTTTAAGATATAATTGGCATAACAACACTGTAAAAAATTATTCCCATGATTTGTTAACACAACAAATTTTCTTTTGTCAAATCAACTTAGATTCACTAAGGTTGTTCAGATAACAAAACATTTTTAGTTTAGGTTGATTAAACTAATGGCTTGGCGGCAATGCACTGATGTAAAATAAAAACATTAGTTGATTCTACTAATAGAGATAGTTCACAAGACCTCTGAGTCTTAATCTTCCCTGCGCATGCGCCGAACGACCGGGAGTAAACAACACAGAGACGACACTTGAATGCGAAGGCGCGATTTTCTTCTCAGCCTCTTCAGAAGCAAGGAAAGACGGTTTATGGTAAGTAATTTTAAAATTCAATGTCTTATAGGCTGTTTTTGTCTAAGGGTAATTCAATTTATTTCCTAGAAAATCAGAAGATGGTTTAAATTAATGTTAATCTATAAGTAATAATTTCCCCTCAGAAATTCCAGAAGTTTCCATTGAGGTAAAATAACGTTAGTGTTTCTTATGTCATCTTTAACGTTACAGTTTAGTAAGGCTGTTAGTGAAGCGTTTCAACCTTCAAATAATCCCGATAAATAATAATATTTTAGTCATTTTTCATTTTCCCCGTGATTAAACACGAATGCGTAACGTTATTGCCCGTTTTAAAGTAATAGCAGCTAACTTAACGTTAATAATGCATTCAGGTTGAACGGCAATAAGTCGCCTTATAGAGATTGTAACGTTACTGTTATACTTATGCTTCTGAAGCAATAAGTGTTCAAATTAATCTTTTTTTTGTGATATTTCAGACTTGTTAAGCTTATGGACATGGTTGCCACACGACGTAACAGTTAACTTGGATCACACCAGAACGGGAAGACGCCATTTTCTTCACAGCTGGGCTGTTTATGGTAAGTAACGTTCATTTTAAAATTCAATATGTCTCTGTCTCAACTGGTTTAGTCTAAGATTAAATAAGTTATTACCCTTCTAGGCTGTCGAGGTCTGGTATTGTAAAAAAAAAAAAAATCGCTTCATCTAAATGGCATGAGACTTTACTAACGTTATACTTGCTATACTTCAGTACAGTAAAAGTGCTACAGTTTGTTATCATAGTAATTTTATAGTAAATCCAAAAGCAATGAATGGTAAATGAGCCAAGAGCAGAAATTTCATATAATTGTAAGTGTTTGTTTTCCACCAGGTGGCAGAAATAGTCCATGTTATTTGCATGAATGAAAATGAGTAATGGGGATCTTATTTAAAGTGAATTTTACTCCACAACTGTACAGTTAAATAATATAAGTTAAAGGTGGAATAGGTCATCTGGGAAATGCTAACTTTAGCCTGCTAGCTTTGAAAACATAGATCCCCCCTCCTTGCAAATCATGTCCAAACCCACGCCTACTCCAAAACCATGAACAAAGCAGAAGCGAGTCGTATGGAAGTAAAATAATGGCAAATGTTTTTGAAATAAAAAAGCCTGTTGAATTGCACTACTTGAAAAAAAAATGCATTGCATTAACCATGCTTGCATTTTAATGCATTGCATTTTTATGGGCTGAAATTCAACATGATTGTATATTTAAGCTATATTTCATTTCAAACACATTTTCATTAATACAAATTAAATAATAATAATAATAATCCATATTCACCTTTTATATTTCACTTCCAAAATATTCAAACTGTTTAAAAATACAACCTATAATATTCAACAGGCAATTTTTGGTCCACTTTATTTACAAATTCACTTCCACAAATTCAGTGGTTCAAATTCGACAGTAAATTCAACATTGACATCCAGGAACTGCAGGAAAAGCAGTAGATTACCGAGCATAATCTCCATCTGCTGTTAATCAACCTCACCAGCAGGGGGCGCACGCGCGTGTTGTTGACGAAGACCAGAGCAACAGTTAGAGCAAGCCATTCTTTCATAAAAACTGATTTATAGAAATGTAAGTGTATTTGTGATTATTATGAGGACTGTTTTTATGTTTAATTCAGTGTCTTCACGGTCCCTGTGTAGCCTACATGCATCTTTCTCTACCGTGAACGAGATTATAATGTTATTCCCCCGATGCTGATGTACAGAACGAATGTTACATTTGAGGTAGACATTATTTCTCTTGGTTGTTTAGTTGCCTTAACTTTATATCGTGGCGATGTGCTGCAGTAGGCTACTGGGTTTCCCTCAATAATTCAGGATTGCTGGACATATAAAACGCTTAGCTTAATGGACTAATACAGTGATATAAAAGACCAAACTCGCACTTTATTGAGAAGGCTGTACTATATGGCTACAGGCAAACAGACTCAGAATATGAATTTAACACGCAAAGTTTCACGCTAAGCGTTTCCCAGTGATATACTGGTTATAAGTTGGCTTGACGTTGGACATTCGTGCATTTAGGGACCGTCTCTAAAGTTACGTACGACATTGGTATACACGTTTCTAACTTCAATAGCAAACTTCTATTTATTTGAATAAATATAAATAAATGAAAAAGGTGTACATCATGCTTGACACCTACATGAACACTTTAGAGTTGGTTTATGACTAAGTCATTCTCTTCCAATGCTATTGAAGTTAGAAACGTGTATACCGATGTCGTGTAACTTTAGAGACGGTCCCTAAATGCGCGAATGTCCAACGTCAAGCCAACTTTATAACCAGTATATCACTGGGAAACGCTTGGTGTGAAATTTTGTGCATATTCTGACTCTGCTTGCCTGTAGCCAAATAATACAGCCTTCTCAATAAGGTGCGAGTTTGGACTTTTATATCACTGTATTCGTCTATTAAAGGACAATTCCGGCGAAAAAATTAACCTAGGGGAAATTAACACATGGTTACCGAGTCGATCGTTCTCTGGGATGTGTTTTCATGATAATCGAATGTAAAGAGTTTTATCTCTAAAAACAGATTAGCTTATAACGCTAGTATATGGGGCATCGAATATAAGTAAAAAGAAGTCGCTAGTTAATACCACTAACAAGGCTCAAAATAGCCTCACACTAACACGGTAGCATAATGAGGGTCCCTACATGCAAACCGAAGCATTGAGAACTTTGTAAGCGTACAGACAGTTTAATAAGAAGATACTTTATAAAGACAGTATATTACGTGTATACAGGCAGGAGCCATCTTTGGAAAACAGTCTCGACCAGTCAAGCCACGAACGTCGTGCTAGTCGATAGGTTTAAGTCACAGTTCAGCTCACGTAGCACGCCGTTCGTGGCTCAACTGGTCGAGACTGTTTTCCAAAGATGGCTCCTGCCTGTATACGCGACGTGTACTGTCTTTATAAAGTATCTTCTTATTAAACTGTCTGTACGCTTACAAAGTTCTCAATGCTTCGGTTTGCATGTAGGGACCCTCATTATGCTACCGTGTTAGTGTGAGGCTATTTTGAGCCGTGTTAGTGGTATTAACTAGCGACTTCTTTTTACTTATATTCGATGCCCCATATACTAGCGTTATAAGCTAATCTGTTTTTAGAGATAAAACTCTTTACATTCGATTATCATGAAAACGCATCCCAGAGAACCATCGACTCGGTAACCATGTGTTAATTACCACTAGGTTCATTTAGCACCGGAATTGTCCTTTAAGCTAAGCGTTTTATATGTCCAGCAATCCTGAATTATTGAGGGAAACCCAGTAGCCTGCAACACATCGCCGCGATATAAAGTTAAGGCAACTAAACAACCAAGAGAAATATATGTTTACCTCAAATGTAACATTCGTTCTGTACATCAGCATCGGGGAATAACATTATAATCTCGTTCACGGTAGAGAAAGATGCATGTAGGCTACACAGGGACCGTGAAGACACTGAATTAAACATAAAAACAGTCCTCATAATAATCACAAATACACTTACATTTCTATAAATCAGTTTTTATGAATGAATGGCTTGCTCTAACTGTTGCTCTGGTCTTCGTCAACAACACACGCTTGCACCCCCTGCTGGTGAGATTGATTAACAGCAGATGGAGATTATGCTCGGTAATCTACTGCTTTTCCTGCAGTTCCTGGATGTCAATGTTGAATTTACTGTCGAATTTGTGGAAGTGAATTTGTAAAACGAAATAAAATGGACTGAAAATTGCCTGTTGAATATTATAGGTTGTATTTTTAAACAGTTTGAATATTTTGGAAGTGAACTATGAAAGGTGAATATAGATTATTGAATTTTTATTAATGAAAATGTGTTCATTTTCCGATGGAAAATGAAAAGTTGCGATTTTCTAGGCCGTTATGGCTAGGAACTATACTCTTCATTTGCAACTTTTCATTTTCCGTCGGTCTTAGTACACGATGTAACTACAGAAGAGTCAAGGTTTAAAGGGATAGTTCACTTTGAAATAAATTTTTGATATGTTTTAGCTTACCTCAAGGGCATTTTTATATGTCTTTAAAAATGTCTTTGTTTCCACAGTATTTTCAATTTTGATATTTTTAGGTCAAACCGTTGTTGTCTGAAAGTCATATCATGCAGGTCTATGGGGTCCACCTCAAAGAGCATGCACAGAGAAGTCCAAATTAAACATGATTTAATGACTCGTAAATGTAAGTACACATTGATGGCCTAAGACACGAAACGAGCCGTTTGTGTGAGAAAACTAACAGTATTTATATCGTTTTTACCTCTTGTAACACAGCCACGTCCAAAGTGATCTGAGGGCGCGAGTGCATCCTGGTGTGTGACGTGTGCGCAGACTGGTGCATAGATGTTTACACTAGATGCCGCCTTGGCTACGGCAGTTCATTTGAACAAATGTCTTTAATGCGGCATCTAGTGTATATATATCTATGCATCAGTTTGCGTACACGTCACACAGAAGGACGTGACTGTGATTACAAGAGGTAAAAACGATATAAATACTGTTAGTTTTCTCACACAAACGGCTCGTTTCGTGTCTTAGGCCATCAATGTGTACTTACATTTACGAGTCATTAAATCATGTTTAATTTGGACTTCTCTGTGCATGCTCTTTGAGGTGGACCCCATAGACCTGCATTATATGACTGACAGACAAGAACGGTTTGACCTAAAAATATCAAAATTGAAAATACTGTGGAAACAAAGACACCTACATCTTGGATGCCCTTGAGGTAAGCTAAAACATATCAAAAATTAATTTCAAAGTGAACTATCCCTTTAAATAAGAAAAATATCAAAACTCTTTGGTAATTTTTTTTTGAGAGATGCTAACGGTCTAATCAGAATCAATGATCTATGCTAAGCTATGCTAAAAGTGATAATGCCAGACCTGGAGATCGTCTGAATGGATTCGAAAACGGTAAAACTGTTTAACTCTAGGGGAGTTGGAAAATGACCCTATTTCAAAAAAAGTGGAGTGTTCCTTTAACACTCATTCATTGTTACCTACAAATGCTTTGTAAATTTGTAATTTTGTGATTCATAATAATTTCCTTTTTCTCTTATTAGCCAACTGATGAGGAAGAGGTGGTAAAGGGGATGAATGTTGGACTCTTGGTGGTCACAGAGGAGAACACTGCAAACCTCCTCCCAAAGGAAATAATTGATGTGGCTGTGGTGTTAGAGGAGGACATTGTGCTTGATGGCTTAAAATAATATTAAAAAGGATATTAAAGGAGAATATTTCTCAAACAGCAGTAAAAGGGTTAGTTTACCCAAAAATTTAAATTGTCATTACTCACCCTCATGTCGTTCCAAACCTGAAAGACATTCATTTGTCTTTGGAACACAAATTAAGATATTTTTAATGAAATCTGTCAACTACCACTGTCAAGCCCCAGAAAGGTAATAAAGACATCATTGAAGCAATCCATGTGACTCCAGTGGATTAACCTCAAGTTTATGAAGTGACGCGAGTGCTTTGTTTGCTCAAAAAAAAAAATATATTTACAAAATATTAATCTATCAATCTCCAACGCACGTTCAAGTTTTTTTTGTGCAAACAAAGCACTCGCGTCACTTCATAAACTTGAGGTTAATCCACTGGAGTCACATGGATTACTTCAATTATGTCTTTATTACCTTTCTGGGGCTTGAAAGTGGTAGTTGCATAAACTGTCAATGGATTGACAAAAAGCTCTCAGATTTCATTAAAAATATCTTAATTTGTGTTCCAAAGACAAATGAATGTCTTTCAGGTTTGGAACGACATGAGGGTGAGTAATGGCAATTTTAATTGTTGGGTGAAATAACCCTTTAAAACTAACCCTGCGAAGCAGGTTTCTTCATCTATTCCAGATTTTTAAAGGCTTATACCAATTTATAACATTTTATAATGAAAGGGTTAGTTCACCCAAAAATGAAAATTCTGTCAGTAATTACTCACCATCATGTTGTTCCAACCCCGTAAGACTTTCGTTCATCTTCGGAACACAAATTAAGATATGTTTGATTAAATCTGAGAGCTGTCTCACTCCTCCATAGGCTTCTTAAGGGATTGAAACTTGCCAGCCCAGAAAGTTATTAAAAACATCATTAAAATAGTCCAAGTGGCTCAACCATATGTTTATCAAGCGACGAGAATACCTTTTTGTGCGCAAAAATAGGGATGGGCATTTTTGTCATTTTCTCATTTCGATCATCAACAGGTCTCAAAAACGAGTAATTAGGGGGGCGGGGCTTGTGCGGGGGGCATGGTGTGTCCGTCATGAAAATGTTAGGAAATGTTACATGTAAGACTGTTACGATAATTAATGTTGACAAATAAAAATATGACATTAAACATGAAAACATGAACGTATGACTAGAAAAAATAACACTGATGCATCAATGTTTTCGAAAAAGAAACATCTAAAAGGAATAGCTGCTTGAGGTAAAGCTAAAGAGTAAATGATAGTAAACTGAAGCACGTTCTACGACAACCTATGAGATTAATAATCAGATATCCTAGATACAGAACATAAACGTAACATTACAACTTGCATGAACAAAAGGACGCGAATGCGCATGTTAACTAGTTTTTTACAGTCAGTGGTTTGATAGGGAAATTTTGGATGCGCTATTCCCTTAACAGCGCGCTGATACACAAGCAACTAAAGCACAGAGAATTTACAACATTCTATCACAATCCTGTTCTCATTATAATGCTGAATATCTTGTGTATGTTTATCAAGCGACGAGAATACTTTTTGTGCGCAAAAAAACAAACAGAACTAATGACTTTATTCCACTATTCATTATATTTTCCGTTGGCCTGAGTGTATTTGCGTAGTATATCTGCGCAGCGCGTCTGTGTTGCACGTCACACGCGTCACACACATGACCAGCGTCGGCCAATAGTAAGCCTACGTGGTGACGTGCAACACAGACGCGCTGCGCAGATATACTACGCAAATAGTATATCAAATAGTATATTTGTTAATGCAAGTTATAATGTTACGTTTATGTTCTGTATCTAGGATATCTGATTATTAATCTCATAGGTTGTCGTAGAACGTGCTTCAGTTTACTATCATTTACTCTTTAGCTTTACCTCAAGCAGCTATTCCTTTTAGATGTTTCTTTTTCGAAAACATTGATGCATCATAGTGTTATTTTTTTCTAGTCATACGTTCATGTTTTCATGTTTAATGTCATATTTTTATTTGTCAACATTAATTATCGTAACAGTCTTACATATAACATTTCCTAACATTTTCATGACGGACACACCATGCCCCCCGCACAAGCCCCGCCCCCCCCTAATTACTCGTTTTTGAGACCTGTTGATGATCGAAATGAGAAAATGACAAAAATGCCCATCCCTATTTTTGCGCACAAAAAGGTATTCTCGTCGCTTGATAAACATATGGTTGAGCCACTTGGACTATTTTAATGATGTTTTTAATAACTTTCTGGGCTGGCAAGTTTCAATCCCTTAAGAAGCCTATGGAGGAGTGAGACAGCTCTCAGATTTAATCAAACATATCTTAATTTGTGTTCCGAAGATGAACGAAAGTCTTACGGGGTTGGAACAACATGATGGTGAGTAATTACTGACAGAATTTTCATTTTTGGGTGAACTAACCCTTTCATTATAAAATGTTATAAATTGGTATAAGCCTTTAAAAATCTGGAATAGATGAAGAAACCTGCTTCGCAGGGTTAGTTTTAAAGGGTTATTTCACCCAAAAATTAAAATTGTCATTACTCACCCTCATGTCGTTCCAAACCTGAAAGACATTCATTTGTCTTTGGAACACAAATTAAGATATTTTTAATGAAATCTGAGAGCTTTTTGTCAATCCATTGACAGTTTATGCAACTACCACTTTCAAGCCCCAGAAAGGTAATAAAGACATCATTGAAGTAATCCATGTGACTCCAGTGAATTAACCTCAAGTTTATGAAGTGACGCGAGTGCTTTGTTTGCACAAAAAAAACTTGAACGTGCGTTGGAGATTGATAGATTAATATTTTGTAAATATATTTTTTTTTTGAGCAAACAAAGCACTCGCGTCACTTCATAAACTTGAGGTTAATCCACTGGAGTCACATGGATTACTTCAATGATGTCTTTATTACCTTTCTGGGGCTTGAAAGTGGTAGTTGCATAGACTGTCAATGGATTGACAAAAAGCTCTCAGATTTTATTAAAAATATCTTAATTTGTGTTCCAAAGACGAATAAATGTCTTACAGGTTTGGAACAACATGAGGGTGATTAATGACAATTTTAATTTTTGGGTGAACTAACCCTTTTAATGCTGTTTGAGAAATGCTTTTTAATATTTGTTCTAGATTTGTTATGAAATGTGGCCTCACTGGCCTGATATTTTGTGGTTATCTTGTCAACAGTTTTCTTATTTCATTCACTTTATGAGGTTGTACATACTCGCATACTCAATACTTGTTTTGTTTTATTGAACAGACAAAATATTGTTTTGAGCAAAGGATTTTTGAAATTTGAAAAATGAAATTTTCATGTCATGTTCATTAAATGTTTTTTTATTTGTATTTATTCTATTGCACTTAATTCAAGCTGATGTTAATGTCATTACACTGGCATTTGTTTATTCTCACACATGCTTGACATTTATAGCAACAGCTTGTGTCCTGCTGCTTTAATGTGTTTTAATGTTTTTATTGAAGCAGCAGTTAATTCTATCATACTCATTTATACTAAAATATACTTGTCAGACAATTCAATGAATTCATATTTGTGTGAATGTTATAATAAATGTTAAAGTTATGGTTTATTTGTGCTGTTATTCCAGAATTCGTTTTAACAAAAAAGTATTTGTCATGTTAAGTTGTGTTGAAGTTGATTTAACTCATAATTTTAAGGCAACCGTGTAAACTTTTCAGTTAATTGTTACAACAAACTATATGTAGTTGATTTAACTCATAATTTTAAGGCAACCGTGTAAACTTTTCAGTTAATTGTTACAACAAACTATATGTAGTTGATTTAACTCATAATTTTAAGGCAACCGTGTAAACTTTTCAGTTAATTGTTACAACAAACTATATGTAGTTAAGGTTAAGTTGAGTGAACTTACATTTGTAAGTTAACTTAATTCCTTTGATTGCTTGAATAAGTTGATATAATATGTAATCTTAAGTTATGACAACAAAACAACGTTAAGTTAAAAAATAATCTTTGATTGAAATAACAAAATAATAGTTGAAACAACAAAATCACTTGTTGTAAAAACTCACATTTTTAGTTTCAATGAACTCAAAATTTTAAGGCAACCAGGTAACTTACTTTTTTGAGTCAAACTAACAAATCATTTTTTACAGTGAAAGATGGTATTCAGTTGTTTATGTTTCTGAGTCTTGTTAGCTAGCTTAGCACAAAGTGTGTTTGTTCTACTCCATATGAGTGCAGCGTCCTTTAAGCCCAGTCTGAAATGAAGGCAGTGTACATGATTTGGTTAAAGCTTAAATAAATGATACACAAATTGTGAATGATTTGTTTATATCATGACATCAACCACTCCATGGTTTGATACTCATGACTTTCTTTTCTGCTTTTCCTGCCAACTACACCATTATGAAGTAAAACAAATATATATATATTATTCTTTATGGCCATTCAAAAGTAGCACAATCATTTTAACAGGAAACATACTAATCTCATTTTGCAAATGTATATTTTCCCCTGTCTGCTAACATATTTTATGCTTTATTTACTACAGCATAAAACAGTGACTAATGAAGGACTGTGTCACTTTTATGGTGCCATCATTTGTATAAAACACTGTGAGGGAGAATATGCCATCAATATTTTTGACATTGAGAAAGGCTGTACATTTTAAATGAGTATATCTGTTGAAAGTTTATTTTGTCAACCTTTAGAGTTACACTAACATAAATGGCCTCAACTAAAAGCTAGAAATGTACGATTTTTCATTAGGCCTTTAAAGTGTTACATACCTTTCAAAAGCATCTCTTTGAGTCATGCACTAATGCCACATTACCCTTTCGCATTTATGTGGTTGCATTAACACTAATCAGCCCCTCTGCATGCACTGCTTATGTAAATGCTTCATGTTAAATTATGCAGATTTGAAAACCATATATTTTGAAAGAAATGGCTTAAAGAGGATGTTTAGTCTATGATGAAACTGCAAGGAATCTTTACACAAAGGAAAAATACAAATATAATACTTAGAAGTGGGTTTCTAATTACTTGAATTTTGGAGGCAACCATCATAAAGTAAGTCAGAAATAATGACCTTTAAGCCATTGGACAAACTCCACATGCCCTTAAAGGGCGCTGCAGGAAGCCACCGATGTTCAGTGATATGATTGTGGTTGGCAATGTTTTGCCACTGATTTAGAACCGCAAACACAGTGTGCATTTTCATATTTAACAATGCCTTGACCCATAAGCTTTCATTGTATAAGCATTGCTGTGTAAGCACTACTTTTATGCATTTTTGTTTAGCATGTATATGTTGTTGTTGTTTTTTACTCTCAAAGTGATGGTAGCCATTGACTTGCAATATATGAATATGAAATCAACTACGGTTTCAGATATCTTTACATTTCCACTGAAAAAGAAAGGGTGAGTACATTAAACGTAATTTTTCATTTTTGGGTGAACTATCCCTTTTAGTAAAACATTTAGATAAAGGGGTTTGAGTGATTAATAATCAATATCTAACCTAATGAAAAAAAGAATAATTAATTGTCCACATTATACAGATAACTTTTATAAAGATATGTTTGGTCATCAACTTTTAAAAGCAATATTATGGAAAGATCTCCACATGAAAGACCCACAACTGGCAGATCAATGTGCAACATTTCTCTCCAATAGAGAATTAAACGAATTGATTGACAAGGCGGTTTAAATGGTGACAGGATGCACAAAATTAAGCAACAGAGTGATCTTTTAAAGACACAATTATGAAGTATATAGTAAGTAGTAGTATGTCCCAAGGCTTGCCTATGCTATTCTGCTAAACACTTAGTTATGTATCTTTTCTTCACAAAAAGAGTTTATACTTTTAGGGTGTAGAATGAGTAGGTAAACTGTGAGGCAGCAACTCACTATATGCCGATGGACTTCTATTGGTCACATTTCTGTGATGTCACTGAGGAGTTCAGTCCCTGTCCTTGAGAAACTCTAATAGAAAGCTCATCCTGCTGACAGCAACTTTGCTACAGCAGTTTGGAGATTCTTGCATGACTCATCACTCTATCACACTCTTTCTGTCTCCACAGCACTCACTCCACCTCTCCTCTCTCTATCCATATGCCCATCCCCCAACCCCTCCCTAAAAGGAGGAGGATGTCCCGTTATCTCCCGCATCCCTCGGATGCAGTCGACTAATTATGGGCTTTATGTGCCTCTGCTCTGGGACTGATACGCGTAGGAGGGGGCTTTAGGAGGGGGCTTTGGGAGGGGGGGGGGGGTGTTAAATATCTCCTCTCAGGGGCTAAATGCGGCCTAGAGAATAACATAAGAAGAGATTACATTTAAAGTGGATTTTAGGCTGGAAATTAATAGTGAAGGGGGTGAAGGGAATATGTGGAGCATAGCAAACGCTAGTCTGTGCGACATCACAAAAGCCTACGATTGGCTGTTTATTCCGAGGAAAAGCATTTACTGGCTTTCTAAAGGTTTATAAGCTCTCGCATATGGCTATTCAGGCAGTCTCTTAAAAATGCTTCACTTACAGCCTCGAAAAAAAAAGGCCACACGTTTCCCCAACGTAATGAAAAGAAACCTTCGGGAATGGTCTGTTTCACTATTGTATCTTTGCTGAGCTGGTTTTATTTGGAACAAGTTTCATTTTTGAGAAAATACAGAATAACCGATTCATTTTTATGTATTTTAAGCACCCTCAAATGAAAGCAACAGCACCCTCAGTTGATAATATCATATTGACAAACGCTCCAGTGTATATTTGTGTTTGCGCTCTGAAGAATGACAAATGTTTCTATTTACAACATGCTTTTGCAACGGTGGGAAATGTAGCCAATCACAGACATGTTTGTTGATCTCTTGAACACAGTGGCCAATCATGTGTTTATTTGAGTCAGAATCGCTGGAGTTTTTGTTCAAGGCTGAGTTCTGCATGCTCTCTTATCCTCTCATTAACAAAGTGTAGACGCAATGCAAGTAAGAGATGCATAATTGTGCAGTGTGTAGACAACTTCATTTATTATCACAGGAGTTTGTGAGATTGCGATAAACTGAGATGAGTGACAGCTTTTTAGAAATTATAAAGGGAACATGCCTTGCACACTTATGCTATAGCCTATAATTCGTTCAGAATTTGAATAACAGTTTTGTTTTTCACGCTGCTAAGATGACCGATGGCCAATTACACGCTGCAGTTTAGAAAGCGACATCCACATATAATTGCGTTATTCACTCTTAAAATTCCAATGATTGAAATAGTAATAACCATAGCAAGAGACAAAAATATGACAAAAAATAGATTCACATTAAGCACTGTTAATGCAGACTAATAGAAAAATATTTACATTTTCGTATCAATATTTTTGAAATTCTATTCCAACTATTTGTAAAAGTAAGATTATTAGTAATCATTAGTAACTGAAAGCAGCAGACAATATCCTCTGTCCCAATGACATGATGACAGTCAGGGGCTTTAATGCAAGTGTGTTAGACATCCACCAACAGCGTACATGTAAATGCACTGCTTTTGATGAGAAGAAATAAGTGCTATTCAATTAGAGCATTGAAACGCTCACAAGTAATGGCTTTGACCCGTGTATAAAACAAGGTTGATCAAGCTATCGGTCTCTCACTTGCACACACACACACTCAATCATTCAGGCTTTCTCTTTCACAGCCAGCAGTCACTTCTCAATAAAATAACAACTTCCTCACCAAAGTCAACCAGCTTGACTCCTCCTTCTGTGGTGAGCAGGATGTTGTTGCCCTTGACGTCTCGATGGATGGTCTTATTGATGTGTAAATGCTGGAGACCCTTCAGAGACACGAGCACAGGTTACAGAGCCAAGCAGTGAAACGGCTCACTGAAAAGGTGCATTTTAAAATACAGAGGAATCCAGGTTGGTTTTTGAGTTTTACCATGATAGCTTCATGTAGGATGTAGGCTATGATGGGTTCCTCCACGCGGTCTCCTCTTTTCAGCAAACCTTTAGCCAGATCTGTGACAGACCCTCCATTACACAGCTGCAAACAAATGCATGATTCATTCATTTAAAGAACACATTTATATGCAAACATGTTATATATGGGAGTACATATGGCTGTACAACCTGTTTCTGGTTAAATAAATAAAATAAAATAAATAAATAAATACAGATTCTTAATTCAGATTGGATGACAACACATATCCAATATACACCCATGGTTTTAGTATTATTGTAGTACAGTATTATTTTAGTACTTAATATTTTGAATGAACTTTTATTTTTATGTTTTATCTTAGTTTAAGATTTAGTAATTTATGTATGTGCTTTGGTCATTTTACACATGCAGCTATAAAATAAAATTAATTAATTGAATTAAAAAAAAAAATCTATCCAAACATAAAAGCAACCTGTTATATAAGGTAATGTATAACATACTGTATATAACATGCATTCATATATATCGGGTCCTGCCTGATAATAAATAAATATTCACATTGGATGGGCTATATTCATATTCTCTGTAAAAAAAATTTTTATTTTATTTTACTTTTTATTTTAGTAATTTTGTTATGCTTTTGTCATTTTACACAGCTGCAAACAAATGAATACACAAATCAATTGTTATTGTTTAGTAAATAAATAAATAAAACACATTTTGTATGCAAACGAGCAACCTGTTTCTGTAAATAAATAAATAAACATATCTTAAAAAGGTGAAACAAACCTAAAGAACACTTGTCTATAAGGCCTACAGTCACTTATATAAATCAAACATTACATTAAAATGATTTTCTGATTAATCATGATTTAACACTAAAGTACTGCATTTTTTTAATCAATCAGACCAAGCGGGTCAAATAATAGGGTAGCAGTTTCCTCATAGAAATATTGAAGTTAACAGTAGGAAATATAATAAGGTTGCAGCTGTTGTTATAATGTTCAGAGAGGTCTGAAATAGTCCAGGGAAGCATGTTTAAAATGCCAATTTCCATTGCTTTACTAAGTTATTTTTGTAGCAACAACATCCTGTAAAACTAACTGGGTTGATGCTGTGGCTATGATCAATGCTAACTGTTTGCCTTCAGTCAGAGGACACGGAGGTGAAAATTGTTCTTTTTTCTCAGGCAAGCCCTCTTGAAATTACATAAAATTGTCTAGCATGTTGCCAAGGCAACAACAATACCCTCTTATTTAGAGCCATTTAAATCGACCAAAGGCAAACACGGCTGTCTTCGGCCCGCTGCTATTGTAATGGGACAAAATGCTTGTATGAATGCTCTGACAGACTCTTATTCACAATATCCAAAAATCTATTCCCTTTTATTTTGATGGAAGAAATAAAAATACAGAGGCAGTGATGTGCACCTTGTAGTTCAAGAAAAAAACACGTCTAACCAATAAAGAAAAACAGCAAATTGGCCCTAACGTTACTAATGCAACCAATTACAAATCCTTTGAAAATATTCTGCTTGATCCGGCCTTTTAGCAGAACACTGAACACTTCAAAGAGAACATCAGTGACTCACATCACTTTATGTCCCGAGAGGGCATTTACATTTTCAAATACATTTACTTCTATTTCCAAGACGCATCCCAAGGAGTTCAGATGAGTGGGTGGAGGGGCTTGATTTCCCTGATTATGCATAAAGCTCAAACATCTGCAGAACGGACAATTATGTAAAGCTAAATTGTGTCATTGCTGTGCCACTAGTGGCAACGAACGGAAATACAAAAATAGCTGCATTTCTAAATTTTCTAAAAAGTAAGTTTTGTTGGCAGGGTATTGCTGGTGTTTTGAGCGGTTTTACACATTCCTATGTATAGGGTGCTATTGGTAGTTTCTAGGACTGAAGTCAACAGAGCCAAATCTCCTTGATTTTAATGTTCTGTTTTATTGTCTGCAAAGGGGAAAACTGCATTGAATCCCTTTTTTTTTTTTTTAAATAAAACTCCAATGAGCAGCGCAATTTGAGGCATCATTCATGTCTATAGTACAGATCTGCGGGGATTTACTTGCCAAAATGTAATACCTAGTGGCCATTCAAACAAAATGTGTTTGAACTATTTTCCCGCCATTGACGGAAATGTCCAGCTCTCTCTCTTTTCACTGTATACAGTAGGGGGCGCTATTACGCATCTTCTGAAAGAGTACTGAATCTCCTGATCAAAACACAGGCGAAGCAGCAGAAACAAGTGATAGCATATGAAATGATATGCATATATAAAATAACGCGATCGATCATCGATATTAAACGGCATTTAAATCTAAACTGCCTAATGTTACTGAATGAAAAGTCGACCCAGGATGAGCTTTAGGACTGTGAAGTTTTGGGGGGTATTGATGGACTCGATCTACTCCATCTATGTTTTGATTATTGTTCTGAATCCGATCTAGATGCAGTCTTTGACATTTTCTCAGCCTTTTGCTCAAAATGTTGCTTTTTTACGAAACTTACCCATATTTTTTATCAAGTGTTGATAAAAAAAGGTTAGACTAAAACTTTTTTGTTGTTGCTTAAAGCAGTTTCTGTTTTTTATTTTGATATATTGCAGGTTCAGATATTCATAAAATTCATGAAATATTTGTGAAAATGATCAAAAATGCTGGTGGTGGCTAGCAATAAAATGCTGGCAGGGAAAGAGATAAAACACGAAACGCAACGCAGTGGAATAAAAAGAGCAAGTTTAAAAAATATATATAACTTTTAACTTTTGCTCCGTGTTTTAGAACGCAGTGTAGTACGCAAGAAGATGATGCAAAAGACATGAGATGTGAGCGCAGCGGTCAAACAGTCTGTCTAGCACAAGAAAAACAACTGAAAAGCAGTGCAGTGGAAGACAAAAACGAGTTTCGTTTCAAAGTGGAATTATGAAGTATGAATTATGGCATTATGGAGTTGTCACTATGGGAACACTACTTGTGAGGCGTTGTCTGAATAGGTTACACACCTATTTTGATTGGCTACCGCAGTCATGTGGCATCACAGGCGCACCAGCAGAGTACTTATGTGTGTCTAGATAGAACGTCATCAGCTTCTTTGTCTTCAGGAAGCCGTTTGTTTGTGTGTGCGTGATCTCTGTATTAGTGGCTAAAGGTTCTTGCACACTAAGTCCGAAATTCTCGGAGCTACAAAAAATAAATACCTCACGTTGTGTCAATCACATTTACATACTGTCTCCGAAACTTTCATCCGTCATGAATAAATTCAGATCGGATTCGATTTTCTTCATTTCTTGTATCTGTAGTGAGCATTTTGAGAGGTGTTTTGACAATTCAGATCCACCGAATGACGAATACGAAAAAACGCATATGAAACTGTTGGACTCGGTGTGCAAGGATCTTCAAGAGTAAAGAAAAAAAAAATAATAAAGTAAAAGTTTAGGATATGTGTCACGCTGTGCGCCCATGGTTCACACGGACAACTTCGGACAACTTCACAGGAAGTGATGTGAAAAGGCGGAAACCATGGTTACAATAAATTTTTAAACTACTAAATGTTGTTTATCTGTTTCCTGTCTTTATTCTTCCATAACCACTCTCAAAAAGGGCAGCATAGTTTTCAGCATTCAGTTTAACTTGTTCTGGACGTCCAAGCTTGATAAGTGGTGGGCTGAAAGGGTCATTTGTCATTGGCTTGAGCAGTAAAGGTGAGATGTGGACACTTGAACAACAAGGTATGTTAGTGGGTGTGAAGTGAAAAATTCGCACAGCTTTAGGGCCCATTTTGAAATCTCATTATTACTGTGCCACGGGGGACTTTGGCATTGTAGCACACCTTCATGTTTCACTACCATTTACCAAAGTTAATTGAGCTAACTGCAGGGAGCGGCCCGTTTCATTTATAGCTACAGTAAACGCTTCAGTGTCGAGCACAGAGGAGCTGCCAAACATGTGCTTCATTTGAGTTGCTGATACAGTGACTGAAGGTAATTGGTAATCAGATTGTTCAATACAAGGATCTTTAAAGTCAATATAGAAAACTGACATTTACTTAGATTTTTAATACACGCTCCTAGTCTTCTTTGTACTATTTTGTCCAGATAATAAATAATATATTACACGTAAAACAATCATTAAAAATATTCACAACTTTAGATGTAGAAGAAACAATGTCAGCACTGAAATCCCTGCGATAAATCAACCAAAGTTCTTCTGAGTCTCAGTTCTTACCGTTGAACTAGTACAGTGCCATGAACACTAAAGAGCAAAGCTGACCTCCTTACGTCATGGCCACCTCAGCCAGAGATCATCTGCCATCATTAAATTTCACTCTGACACAGACAGACAGAGAGAGTGAGACATTTGTCTGACAGAGAGCAACTTGAATGTTTTACTAAACACTTCCTTCAAGTGCTGCAACATTAACGTCCAGGTTTCAGGTTTAGGTTCAGGTTTATTCAGTAAAGTTGTGAAAGTTATACCGCAAATCTCAGTCAGTTTTTGATTAGAATTTTCTTACTGATATTTTCTATAGAGAAAACGATCAAAGCACATGGTCTAGTTTATCGACGGGAAAAATGGTCGGCGTTCCCGGCGTACCCAGATTGGGCTCGGGCTCATTTAGCTTCTCTCCTTTCATCGTACCCATAATATACACAGAGCGCAGGCTGATGTACGAAATATTGTTATATTGATAATATTACAAATATGCAACGCAATACGCGATTACGCGAGTAATGCAACGCATGCAATGCATTAGGTGACAGTTGACCATGCTTTCTCTGTAATGGACAGTCTGTATTCAATATTTGTGGGCATGATTGTCGGTGGTGGTAGTTACCGGTATGTTTGAGGCCTATAATAAAAGTTTACCCCGTGTGTGTGTGTGCGCGCACGTGTGTAGCAGAGACAGCGCGCATCAGAGAGAGCTTAAAGGCACAATATGCCTTTAGGATTTCCGTTTTTGTCAAACAGCGACCTCTAGAGTCGATGTGAATTACTTGTATTTAACGTTACTGTCGTAAATACCACTCAAGCAGAGATGTCTTCTGCACTCACGTCCTGATCCCCTCGCAAAAAGTATACCGGTACCTGTTCAGTAGGATGGAAGCGTCGGACATCGAACAGGCACAGATAGACTCCGAAGATGTCCACTGACCAGGTAATGTCACATCGCTGTTGCATCCTTTGCTGCTTTTTAGCTCTTGTCAACGAGTGAAAGCCCGAGTGGGACTCATTTTCTTTTCCTTTACTCTTCCGACCGCGCTTTCTTCGTCGACTCTGCCATGGTTCACGTCTGAAATGCATGCTAGTGTCTAGCCTATAGGCGCATATTACTAACGAGCTCTTTAAACAACAAAAAAAATATTGTGCCATTGGACCAGGTTTCAGTTTTTCAGTCTAGCAAAAAACACATTGCGTCTGGCACTGCGCCAGGTGTATGATAGGGCCCTAAGTCTAAACCCCTCCTTTCCGTGAGCCAACTCTGCTCTGATTGGTCAGACGGCTCAGTCTGTTGTGATTGGTCTACCGCTTACAGCGCATGACGGTAAAGAACGGCAATTTCCATATCAGAATTTCAGCTGAAACTTTCTCAGCGCTTGTATTTAAAGTGATACAAACAGTAACAATGGCATCCGTTTTTCTCCCCGTATCAATTCCAGCACGAGTCCTCATCCTTTGGACATGTACGTAAAGTGGATTCGTATTGCTGAAAATAGCATCATCTCGACACAAACCAAACTCTTCTAGGCTTCAGCTACAACTACAGTGTTTAAGGGGGAGTCAAAATAGACGTTGTTCGCGGGCAGCCAATGAAGACCATAGGCTGGCATTATAGAAATTAGTTACATTGTTACATAGGTTTGTAACAGGAAGAGAGACTGGAATTGCTAACGGCAGTTCAAAATTGATTCTTTCTTAAAGGAGACAATAACATTATTTGTTGTATACGTTGATCTTTAAAAATTTGCAGACCTTTTACATCCATAAACAGCTATACTACACACTACATGAAAGGTAATATTTGAAAAAGCATAAAGGGTACTTAAAGAAATAAGTTGTGTTTTTGTGAAGAGTCATCTGAATGGTGTATACTCACAGGAGATGAAGATTTGAATAGATTTCAATAAAAAGTGTTTTAGTCATGTATGGTGCGGGTTGCCCTCCTCAGTGTTTTGCACCACCTTTAAATAACGTGACCCAATGTGTTTCACTAAACGTCACAGAGAATTCGCACACTCATTGACTCCTGCATCTGTATATACCAAACGGCAACCTTCCGATCTCTCTCTTGAATCCACGCGGAAGTGACTAAAACTGCAATTCAACTGCTAGAGACAGGCCGCAAAAGAGAGTCAATCCGATATACCCCCCATGTTAATATGCCCAACTTTACAGCAGAAAAAAATATGTTTACAGCCTGGTACAAAAAGTGTTTTTTATCTAAGTAGCAAATTTTGTCCTTCATGACAACTGTGAGGGGGGATGACATTTTTTATAACTCATCCGTTTAAATTATATTAAGCTTTAAAGTTCTGCATAATTAAGGGTGTGGTCACTTGAGTGACAGGTGGATTGCCGCTGCCGTCACTACTAGCCGTTTGTTTGTTGTTTGTTAGCCGTCACGTCACCTCAGCTAATCCCGCCTCTTTGCCCATTTTAGTTTATCCGAGAATGATGCGCTGCCAAGATGGCGGCGGCCGGCTCCACCTCAAAAATACTCTTCAGAAACCTACAGGTGACGTCATGGACACTACATCCATATTTTTTTTACGGTACATACGCTACAGCGCAGTGTTGTCCGGGGACCTTCTTGCTGCTCAATGTTAGTCCATTCTTTACATAAAGCTATGGTTCATAAGACTGGGAATTTAGTGCATGAGTTTAATTTTTTATGGTTATTTTTTGAGCTCCAATTCATTTTAATTGTTTGGAAAAGATGAGCATGAACATTCATCTCTTTTTGTGCTCCACAGAAGAAAGAAAGCCATATGGGTTTGGAATGACATAACAAAATCAACAGTCCATTTTGTTTTAATTTCTTCCAGATATTATTTTATTTTTAGACCATATCACTCTGGATTACCTCAGGCTGTGGTGAACATGCTATTAATGTCATCCACTGACGAGTCATCAACATAATTCCTCACATAGGCTACGGATGAAAAGACTCCAGACTAATTCTGCCATCCTCCCACTGCCAGCATGGCTAATGCCTTTCAAAATCTTAACATGGGCTTTAAAAAACCAAGCTAAACCTTTGATTTCCAGGTATGCACTCTCAAGTTCTCAAAACAGTTTATTAGTTACTTGCTAGTAACACACCTGGAGCTTCTGACCGTGAATATTTGATTTTAACTTAAATTTTCGTTAAGTGCAGCAAATGATCAAATCAGTAGCTTTCTTTGAGCTAGTGTGTGTGTGGCCCTCAACCTTTCAAGAAAAAACACCACTTTTGTCTGAACGCCCTTATCATTTACACTCAAATAATGAGCTAGGTGTCTTCTTTCTCTCAGCGTTTAATGAAAAAGCCCTAACAAACAAAGGCATTTTAAACCTCATTGTGAATTAATGACGGGCACAAGCTAAACACATAAGACATAGTTCGAAAAGGGCTTCGTTTCAAAGGGTGTGCCAAAGAACCAGCCATTTTATACAAGAATCAAGGCCAAAAACCACAGCCACCACTTTAACTATATTAAGGGATTGAGTGAAATTAAACAGCATTGCACCGTTTGAACTGTTGGTTTAAGCACAATGTGTTAATGTTGTAATAAAAATGACCTGTAGTAGCATTTCAATAAACATTCTCAGAACATTGCATTACAACACCCTGGCGACCACCTACAACACCCAAGCATCGTGTCAGAGGGTAAAGGAAATGTGAGTTTGTCTGAATGAGGCATACTAATATTTATATATAGCTAGCTATACTCATATAATATATAGCATCATTGAGCTGGATTTAAAGTACCAGTGAAATAATAACCACTTCATAAATAAACCCACATAAAAGTGGGTTGCTTTCACTGAAAATACCAGAGAGGGCGAAACACACATATGAATAATTCACCTCATATCCAAAAGTAAACTCTCAAGTTTAAGGTCAGTAATGATTTGTAATGCTTTTGAAAGAAGCATTCAGTGTCACATGACCCTTCAGAAATCATCCTAATATTCTGATTTGCTGCTCGAGAAACATTTCTTATTATTATCAATGTTGAAAACAGTTGCGCTGCTTAGCCTAATATTTTTGTGGAAACCATTACACTTTTTTCTAAAAAAAATTTACAAATAGAAAGTTGAAACAAACAGCATTTATTAAAAATCATGTTTTGTAATAATGATAAAGTTTTTATTGTCACTTTTGATCAATTCAGTGTGCCATTGCGGAATAAAACTATTAATAAAAAATATAACTGACAACTTTTCCTATAAATGTTGCTCATTGCCATTTCATGTTCGCCATACTGCATATTATAAATCTATAGAATCATATTGCAGGTAAAATAACTTTGCAAATAACTTTTTTAAGCAATGATGCAAGCACCATTTTATATTGATATTCACCAGTTTCTACGAATCCAGTCAATAAATTCACTTCATCAAGAAAGCTTTTACAAACTGCATATCTACAAAAAAAAGCCATGCGCAAGAAATAAATGAACTCCTTCAATAACAGTGGCACAGAGACATACTGTTTCATGTGAGACTACAACAATGAACCAGAACCACTGTTATTAGTCCTTTCCCAGCCATTAGCCACCAACTGGAACCTACAAGCCATCTTGAACAAAACTGAATAGAGATCACTTCTGATATCTTTGAAGTTTTAATATGACGGAGCGGAGTCGGCCCCTTATACGATGAGAAACCAATGAGTACAGATGAAAGCAGCCCCCTCTATATCCATAATTAGAAGCCACAACACAAAGGAAAGGCAGAACAAGCACCAGGCCTGATGAGCAGCCAGCAAAGTGGAGGACGCAATTTGTGCAAGTCCTCTCTGTAATCAGGGGTCACTCAATGTGGAGGAGCCTTCTTCCCAGATCATACTGAAATACAGAAAATTACAGTTCAGAGGGGACGACTGTAACCATGGCAATTTAACATCTCTGCTGCTGCTGAACGCTTCAGTCCTCGACTGTGATTCCAGCCAGGGGATTAACTTCCACATTTGGATTGCTGACTGTGGATTTTGCATGCAGGAGTTTGCATACAGAAATGCAAAGCTCTTTAGGGAAACATGGAAAAAATATATAAAAAAATATCATTCCCTCTAATACAGATGGAGGAACTTTCTTAAAGCCTTGCAAAAGAAAAAAAATCTGCTTTTGTAATTTGTGGTAACTGTGTTACGTCCATATTGATAAAACAGAATGTGGTTTCTTCAGGGAAAGTGAAACGTGCCATGCTTTTACATTTTCATCAAAAATAGAATTTTGATACGGCTATTCAGAAATATCTAAGCACTTTTGGCCTCAAACAGTAAGAATTTCTAAATGTCAAACCAAGTAATACTAGAGCTTTCTAAACATTTTCCATGATTTTAAACAGTAAATTTATTGTTTTAGCATTTAAAATAATGTTATTTATTTAAAACTGGGGGGGGGGGGGAATTGTAATTCACTTTAATGTTAATACCAGATTTAACATGCTTTTTTTTTTACATACTCATGTGGAAGACTTTGTGATTCCTGATATTAGTAAAACAACTTTATACTATACGGTATGTACAGGCATATCCACATTTTTATTCCAAAAACTGGCTCAGAAGGTTACATAACTACAGTATGTGGGACTTATCATCTGTAATGATAATCATGCATTATGTTCGGGGACTCACGTGCCCCGAAATTGTGAGATGTCAAGGAAAACATTCCACAACTTAAATTAATTAGATATTACATATTACATATAATTTGGTAGTAAAACATAAAGGGCCCTATTTAAACGATCTGAAACACAAGTATCAAACGGGAAACGCAAGTAACTTTGTGGGCGGTTCTCTTGCGCTGTTGCACTCTTGCACCCGACGCAAATCTAAAATGGGTTGGTCTGAAGTAGCTTCATAATTCATATGTGTGGTTTGGGCGTAACGTGCAATAAGCCAATCAGAGCGTCCTCTCACATTCCCTTTAAGAGCAGACGCGCTTGTTCCATGGCGGATTGCTATTATAACGGCGGATTTGCCAGGCACACGCAACTTACGTGATGGTAAAGGTGATTTCGCAGTCTTCAGAATTTTGTATGTAATTATGTATGGTTTGAAAAAATGGGAACTGCTGCGTCTGTGTAGATGAGAGAAGCAAAGTGTATGCGCGTTGTGCACACGCTACATTATTGCCAAGCATGCGCCCATCTGAATAACGCACCACTGACTTTAGACTAGGTTTTTCTGAGATCCGCCCACAAAGTTACTTTCGCGTTTGATACTTGCGTTTCAGATTGTTAAAAAAGGGCCCTAGGCAAGGATCTGAGGAAAACTAAGGGCTTCAATACACAAGTGAACCTAAGAACAGGGAACAGGTGTGAACGAATTAGAAACCAAATTAACTAGTGGCAGGAAAATGAGAACAAAGGAAACAGGAACTAGAACTAAACCAAACCAAAACACAATGAAACAAACATACATGTGACACCACCAAACCCAAACAATTATACTCCCAACACTACCTATGTTTGGATACGTACCATGATGATATGGATTTCAATTTTAAGTACCTTGGAGACTTATGTAAATATCATGGTACTGTATACCATTTTACTAACATGGTATTACCATAACTGTTCCATGGTGTTAATAGGCTTCAATTTTTAAAACATACCTAAGGAATTTTTGAAACATAAAGCAGTTCACAATTTAAGAATATTGATATGTTGTATTAAGCATTATGGCACTTCTGCAATTTGCTAAGCTAAAATGAAACTTTAAAAATGAAAAGTTTTTTTTTTGTTTGTGCATAACCATGCAAGGGGTTGTGTGGCTATTAAAAATGTAAAACTGATTATACTTCTACACATTGAACTTGAGAATACAAATACACATACATTATGGTGTACATTATATTCTGTTCCTGTACTGGCACATTCTAATTACTGTATGATTCAGCTGTAATAACACACTTTTGCCAATTCAATACAACGTACATCTTTTGCCAATTCAATACAACGTAGGCTGTCTGAACACATATTTTTCTGAACAATTACTGCCGATAGGCATGACTAATGAGCAGTACTCAACAATAGTTACAGTACAGTGCAATATAAAGTGACCACACTTGTTAGTACTGTGGGACCCATGACAGTGGTAGACCATCTATTTCCGGCTAAAGCCAGTGTGTCTAAATGCAGAATTGGTATCTGAACCGGCTCATCTTAGCAGGACACAGCCGGCCCACATTAGTAGTCATCTACACCCTCCCATACCTGTCCTGCCACAAAAACTCTGTCCAGACCTACTGAGACTAAAGTCTCGTATGTAACACTCATCAAATTTCCTTCAAACTTGCCTGTTCTCAAGCAGTCAAACAACACAAAATGCCATGTGGGCCTAATGTGGTGTTAAAAATGGCAATATCTTAATTGTCCTCCAAAAACGTCCATTACACAGCTTTGAAAAATGTTCTGTATGTTCTAGTTTAAATCTGCTCCTAAAAATACAGAGGTGTTGATACTAATAACCTTTTATTAGCAGCATATTTTGCTAATCCTCTATAAACAGACTTTCACTGCTATACGTATCCCATTAGCCCACGCTGCAGTGGCAGCAATAAATCCATCATGTGATAATGATATAACATGCAGTACACAACTTTGCTATGATTTACAAAAACATTAGCGTTTGGATGTGTTCCTGCTGCAAATGTAATAACCACAATTGATTAGGGCATTTAAAAATGTTTTTCCGATAATGTCACAAGTCCAATTTAACACGTGTGTGATATACAACAAGCTTAAATAATTGAGAAGCACATGCATGACATAGAATTGAACGTCACCTCTAGCACTAGCCAAAGCTGGTCCCCGTTCCTGGCATCCTTCTTGTAGAACATTCCAAAGAACTTGACGACATTGGGATGGTCTGAGAGAGCTTTCAGGATGTTATACTCGGCTTCAATTTCCTCATCAATATCCTGAAATAAACAGATGATTTGAATTGACTGACACTCTTTGCTGTTTTAAAGTACGGGCGAGCAATTGTAAATGTTTCTTAAATGGGTTGCTATATTTCTAAATGTAATATTCTAATTTATTGTAAGAAAAACAGGAATACTCTTTTGGTATACCATGACAGTGAGTAAATAATGACAGAATTCCATTGACAGAATTTCATTTTTGGTTTAACTTTTCTTTTAAGAACAAAAGATAAAAACACAGAGCAATGGCTCAAACGTCTATTTTCATTTTTGAGTGAACAAAGACTTTTCTTTAACTATTCAATGTTTATTGAAAATCAAATGGAGGCTCTGATGCAATTTTTTTAAATGATTATAGTCATTTTATCTATTGAATTTAGCGAAGCCAGAAAGACCATAAAATGTCAGCATTAACAAAGCCCCACAGCAGTGAACTACACACGAGGCATAGACTGAAATAATATTTGTTGGCTTCCACGTCCTTCAAGGTTTTTGGACCAACATCGGAAAATTACTGTTTACTGATTGAGCCTGAGGAAAAACAACCTCTGAATGTAGAATTTTAATGGATATGGTTCACGGGTCTTTTCTGTGATGCCTTTTGGCTTCAAAAATGTTCCATACATCTATTACTACACATGATTACAGCATTTCCTGCGGTTGGAAAGCAGTGAAAATAAATATTTGTGAATATCTGAGGTACAATGGCTATGGCAGCTGCAGTCTATTAAATTAAGCCAAGATTTATTTGATCTAGATGGGTAATTTTAAATATACTGGCAGCCAAAGGTCCATTGAAATACTTCCAAGCCTCCTTTCAGGACTGTGAAAGGGTGAATTGGAGAAAGGTAAATGAACACAAATTGCACATCTTCTGAAAAGCCATCTCATCATGATTAGTCTGGGTATATGCTGTTAGAGGTCCTTTTATTTGCCCAATCCCTAAAAGAAAGAGTGTCTGGCTGGAGAAATAACGAGCAGGACAGAGACACAGAGAGCCTTTTGCCATTATCTGCAGGATATAGATGTTCTGTTCTTATATGACAGTGGCGAGTGGAACTGCCTGCAGGCCTCTCTTAAGGCATAAACACTCTCACAGGTACAAACAAATGTGCAAATGCATGCATAGAGATGCAGACAGATGTGAACTGATTGAACCAGAAGGGTCCAAAATTACCCTGCCCTTAATAACCCTGCCCTTCTGTGCAAATCTGACCTTGAATTTTCTCTCTGTTTAAAAATGGTGACTTTATTATATGACTCTGTCTCTCTTTATGACCTAAAAACACACACCACATACAGGTTTTATCAGTAGGGTTTTACTCACATGGATTGGATCCAATATTTTGACGGCGGCTTTGCTGCCATTGACTCTGTTAAGCACTTTATAAACTTTCCCATAAGTCCCTTTACCAATAGTCTCAATGATCTCCCAGGTATCAGATGGATCTGGAAAGCTGTCAAAGACGATGGATTTCCCTGAGCGAGGAAACATCTTCCCGAACGATCTCCTGAGGAGAAAGAGCACATATTGAGTCTTGAGCCAAATGTTTTTTTGCAGTTATAGACGGCCCACTCACTGTTTTCCCATTTGACTTATATATAACACAGAAGTTGATTTATCACTTGTAACGCCTGTACAGGTAAGATAAGATGAGTAAAAGAACCCCTGCATGAAAAATACATGTATGTATGGGCTTAGTTAGTCTTAGGACAGCTAGGGATATTTCTGTTTGACAGTAAAGTTACTCCAGGATTATCAAAAATCCATATAGAGTAGTAACATGTCCTACTTAACAAAATTTAACACCCTTTATCATGTCTGACTTAACATATTCCTCTGACTTTTGCAAAAGCTGTTGGCTTTTTGCCTGTTATTGAGGATGGAAAACTTGTTTGGGATGAAAATGTTTTGGATCAATTTACGTCTCAAGTTTTTTTATATATATATATAAGAATTTGTGAATCCCTTTTCAAAAAACAATGTCTGAGAAAAAAGTAGGAAGATCTGATCAAAGGTTGAAAGATCTGAGGGTGCAGTGAGCAAATTTACCATGGGGCCAGATGTTATGTTCCTTCAAAGCCATCATTATGTTGAGGTACTGTAAGTCAACAAAAACTGTCTGTCCTCCTCAGAAACTATGACTTGGTGAAATAAATTATTACATTTTATTTGACACAATGCAAAAACTTTTGACAGAAACCCAGTTGTAGAGTTATGCATGTTCTGAAGAAAACATTAGTCGTTTTGCCTGAGCAAAGCACTATGCTAGAGTATTCTGTGTAGTTGCCAGGGTGTTGCTATGCTGTGACTGAGGTTTTCTGGGTGTTTGCTAGGTAGTTGATCACTGGCCTAAATCAAAAGAGCTCACCTCCATTCTGGTCTCTAGATATGACTCAGAGGTCCTTCGTTCAATGCAAATTTTGATATTTTATTCTTCCAGCAAAGTTTAGTTCTATCCCTAATTAAACACGCATAAACCAGCTAATCAAGATCTTTAGGATAACTAGAGACTGCCAGGCAGGCGTGTTGAAGCTAAACTCTGCAGGAAAGTGGTCTCCAAGAGCAGGTTTGGACTAGCCTGGTTCTACCAGACTCTCATACATTTCATTTGTACATTGAGTCTGGCCTCTCTCCATTGACAAGCGTTAACCTCCTTGTAGGCGGGTACTCTGTTGAAGTTTAAAACTATTGGATCTGCCCAGAGTCACTCGGGATCTGCCATAACCAATCGCTAACGTTTGGTCATGAGGTATGTCATGCGCCTGAACCGGCCATAAACACGTATCCGAATGATCAGAGGATTGTGTTTAGAATAAGATCTGTCAACGAGAGCTGCAGGTTTTGTTCTTCGAATTTAAGAATTCACGGAACAATTACAAATTCTAAATGTATATTTGACACTAAGGACAGTGATAATGTATTCAGTCAACTGTCGAAACTGGGTCTAATCATTAACAATATGCCGCCCGCTGCGCTCGGTTTGGATCTGCCGCAAATGCTGTGTAGTGATCAATGATCGCTCGCATCTTTCTCCGCTGCCATTACTGAACTACAACTCAAACTAATGCACGACATCAACGTCATCGTTCTCAGCCACTCCCTTTGTTCGCTGATTGGACCGGTGAAATTTTGATTTCAGAAAACCAAAGAATACACCACAATCCCAGACCTAGTACTGAAGGAAAATGAAAATTGAGCGGAAGTACATAGGAGGGCGGAGCCAGGCTAGGTTTGGACACCCCTGACCAGGTTGGATATCGAGAACCGGTTCCATTTTAGAATATGCTTATAGGGCAGCGAGGCAACAAGTCAGCTGCCTAAGTTTTCGGACCAAGAAAACACATGTGTAACAGTATATTGGAAAGTAACAGCAACCTAATATTTCTGCAACCGTCTTTATAATAGCGTCAATCAAACAAAAAAAGACAAAGAGAAAATTAAATCACTGTTTTTGACTGAATAACTTTTGTAACTAAATATGTAATGTATATTTTATTAATAAAGTGCAGTGTTATTTTACATTTGATTAAAGTTTCTGCATCTGAATACCTGAAAATCTTAAAACACTTTATTTCACTCGTATCTTTGTTCAGGTGTATTTATATGTGCAATTGCTCATTTTATATTTGTTCTTTTTCAATTACTGAGTGTTTACTTGTCTTTAATAATGCTTGACATTTATATTACGGTAGTTAGGCTAGTTGTTTTTGATATGGTATTTTTAAACCATAGGGAAAAGTTCCTTTTGTACGTGTTCTTTACCCTGTTGATTTTTGTTCATGGTATCGGCTACAATGAAATGCTTTGCAATAAGACTTAGAATAAATGTGCATGATATCTACATTTTATTACGTTTTTACTTTATTGGAATCGAAATTAGGAATCAATAAGAATCAGAATCGATAAGCATAATCGTAATTGTAATCATTAAAATGCAAATAATACCCAACCCTAACCAAGAGCAAATCTTATGTCTGATCACTCAAAAAAGTAATGGAATATCTACATTTAAATAAACTAGTCTGCTGAGTTACCTTGAAATGGGAGGAATTGTTTATAATAGAGGTCTTCACCCTGCTCATGAAGACCCACTGTCCTGCAAAGTTTATTTCCAACCTGCTTCAGCACATTGATTAGCTTGATTAGAGGATATTGGAGCTACACTCTGCAGGACAGTAGGTCCTCAGGGGTAGGGTTGAAGACATCTGTGTTATAACTGTCAGGGTTTGAAGTTAACTTTTTTACTCACCAGCCAACATGGCTACTACATTTTTAAGTTACCAGCCATTCAGAACTTCTACTAGCCAAAACAAATATAATTTATTATTAAATATAATTCTGAATCATTGTATTGCTTTCAGCTTAATGACATTCAATCACTGTTTGCGGATTCCATTCAAATCAAATAAAATGGAAATAAAAACAAAATCTGTGACTATAATTACCATGACTTTACCTGCACGTAGCAAAAGACGATTGGGTGCCATGCCAGTAATATCAGGCATAAATACTTTAGAAAATGTAGTTTAAAGGAAAAACAAAACATTATGTCTACACAAAAGCTAAGCAAACTTGCCATTCTGTAAGTACTGTTAGTAATCCTGATCTTATTATACTGTCTGTCTAACAGATTCACCATTTGTGACCCTACCGGGTGAAAGTTCAACCAGCTCTTTCTCTACTCTAACCGCAATTAAACCTACTTTCAAGATGAAAACAGCAAAGGTCAACATGTCACTTACATTCTTTTCTTAAATGGTCGATGAACATGTTGTTTAATAAGTCCATATTGACTCTGTTGAGGCAGTCGTGCCGTGTGAACACTTGTGGAGGAGTTAACCACAGCTAAAGCTAATCTCAGCAAGCCATGCCTGGCACCAGAAACAATGCTAAGCAGCAGAAGATATGTTGGGATTAAGAGGAATTAGTTGACTACGCCATGAGCCTTTCCTCATTTAGATTCTCATTGATAAAGGTGCCAAAGCTAGTTAGAACAACTACGAATATAACGCCAGGGGGACTACCTCTCTAACCCAAAGAAAGTAACTATACAGAGTATCTTAGGAAGCATCCTTATCCTTTTAAGGATTGTACACCAAAGAAAGCTTTTTCATGCTGTCTTTAGTATTTACATAACCCAGTACTTTTGCCATTTACAGTACAAATTAATGCCACATTACTTTTTAAAGCAAAAAAGACACACATCCATTTTCGTTAGAATGAAAGATTATGTATGGTGGAAGATTATTTAAAAATGTAACATTATTTGGAACATTTATTTCCATTAAAAAAACATTTTTCACATGGTGGAAGGACAAGTAAATAATCTCCTTCCATTTTCTGAATTTTACACAAATTGTAGTGCTGGCTGTATATTTTTTCTATTATTTGCTGAATCATTATATCCAGTCAATCATTACCAGAGTTAATGTGTTAAGAAAATGATCAAACAGAAATATACGCTTATTAACCACTACAAACCAACGCTTGGTCCCAAATTAATTAGATCCCTACTGAGGGACATTTTAATCTAGGCTAAATCTGCAATCCTATTACCTACTCCTGCAACATT
Source organism: Phoxinus phoxinus (assembly GCF_949152265.1). Taxonomy (NCBI): domain Eukaryota; kingdom Metazoa; phylum Chordata; class Actinopteri; order Cypriniformes; family Leuciscidae; genus Phoxinus; species Phoxinus phoxinus. The sequence goes on along the minus strand of NC_136899.1, from coordinate 20,260,338 downwards.
TGTCTGTTGGCAGTGGTTCCTTTTGCTCAATTTCAAGTCCATTCATATTTTGCACCATTTGTAGAAAGTGTCAATTAAGTTCATATGTTTCAGTATATACTATGCAGTCAAAGAGAGCATTTTGGTCAGCCTGCTTTCGGTAAAAAAACAGTAATACCAACAAGTTTAAAAAACAACCAAACCTGTTATAAAAAGTAATTTGAGCATGATAGGATATTATCAGTCATTACTTATGCCAAGTGATTAGCCTTCTAAACAGTGAGGCCACGTAGCATGTAACTGAACACATGAACAGCACAATGTATAGTAGCCGAGGAACTTCCAGACATGTTTAATAATGTATTGAGCTTCTATATGTTACAAAACTCCATGACACAGAGACACAGGAGAAACCAAAAGATAAGACTAGCCCACCTTAGCGCTCACAAATTACAAGACATTGGGTGTGAGTATGTAACATGACCTCCCCTACCTGAGGTACTTAGGGGTTATTAGATGCATTAGCGTATGCATTTTTAAATGGCCCTGCAAAGGCAAGCATCACTATTGCTGCTCAAACAGGGTTTGAGGCATTAATGATAATGGACTCTTTTCATGTGGGCCATTAAGCAAACACCAAGCAACCACACAGAACACCATAACAACCACCACAATCTGGCAACCTCCCAGAACACCTTTGTTCTCGACTCTTGCCCTAAAGGTCCACATTCTTGCAAACCTTGATCATACTCACCTGCCAATATCTTTAGGTGTGTTCACACCATGTCGTAATTATTGAAATTACACAATTTAAACTGGTAAACTCGTAATTACAGCCTGTAAGTTTTCTGAGAGCTCCTACTTGTACCACCAGACCACTGTAGATACATTTAGGCGTTGATAGTGGACCCATAGTGTCCGAGGACGTGAACAGCTCTGAATATAACGTCACATGTTGTCATCTCGAGACTACGATAATTATCACATGGAGTGAACGCAGCATTTTTAGGAATCCTGAACACCTTGATTAGCTTGTTCAGATGTGTTTGATTAGGGTTGGAGCTAAACTTTGCAGGAAAGTGGACCTCGAGTGCCAGAGTTGAGAACCCCCACACTAACCTTTTGGCAGCAAGACTCACCTTGAAGCAATCAAAAGTGAAGTATTTTACTAAATCAAAGCAAAATTTTGCTAGACACTAGAAAGAGAGCTGGTACCATTTTATTTGCACATGCTGCCTGCACTGGTTTATCATCTGGTTAACTAAAGCATTTATGCAAATCAGGTAAAGTGAAAATGCAAAAATTGTGTACTACAACACATCTGTATTTACCTGGTTATAACGATCATCTACATGATTTGCTGAATTATTTCAGCCATCACAACAGAATGTATTCTTTTATTAATACAATTATTTTTACCACAGCGATAATAGCAAAAGGCAAATAGCAATGATCTTGGTGAATATGGTACGATCCATAATGAGGCTAATTTGCATAGAAAGGAAGTGGTTTACCATCGGAAGAATGACAATGACTTCATTTTAATGTGGCACAGCACTATTTTAGAGCGTTTAGCACCTAGCTAAACTGTATTGCGGGTGCAGCGTTTTGCACTGAAATACTGTGCACAAAAGTGGTGCAATTGTAAATGTAGTGCAATAGTGAATTCACCCAACATTTGCATACCTGTTTTGGCCAGATGTCATCTCTGCCTGCTTTGCATCCAGAGAGCAACTTCATGAAAGTGCTCAGCACTCTGAAACATTACAAGATAATGCATTTTGCTCTATGGTAAGGCTTGTCTCCTTATTTCACCTTTTTAAAGAACAAAAGTCGAAGCAACTTGAGGAGAGTAAGGAAACAGGAGCCAGGACAGCCAGGGAAAGAAAGACAAGAGACCTGAGCTAATTTACAAGGCTATGAGCGGGTTGAGGTTTCAGTTTAACCTTAGCAGGACAAAGTATACAGACGAAAACGACTTATTGTAAGACACATTTACAGAATTACTACAGATGATCCTCAAGCCACTAAAATAAATATCAAGCTAAATTTAAGCATTAAGCACACCTCACATATTATAAATAGATGTACTGCAAAAATACCCAGCCATTACTATCTATACCAACTGCTTCCCAAGGTCAATTATTGTCATTGAATCAAAAACATGTAACTGATCTTTACCTGACACTTTAGATGCAAATCAGAACCACATCCCTACTTTCTCGTTGTGGCTAAGACATCTATTACACACAGGCACATGTACACGTACACATTCAAAGCAACAAATTGCAGCCAAACCCACACCTGAATATAAGCAAATCGGCCGAATTTGGTTATCTAGCCCTGCCCTTACTAAGTTAATCTAAGTCATTGAATGAAATGCTTTCAACATAACTAATACACCTCAAATGCAATTCAGATAGTTCCACAGATAGCTCTAATGCTTTGTCTTTTGTAAAAACAAACCAAGTTTCTCTACATTTGCAAAGAACAACAATATATTTAATAATACTGCAGTTTCTCGAACTCTAAAATAACATATGAACAAGTGCTTTAAGATCTAAACTTTCAAACAAAAGGTAAAAGCCCACACCATGAAAGTATACTAACTTCAACTTACAGTTTGCCGCTGCCTCTACATGCTCAGGTATCAATCAGTCATAGCCTCCCGTCGCAGAGGAAGGAGACTGTGCTTGTTACAGCCTACAGTTAGGTTATCTCTCTGTTTGATGTATTATTCATCAACAAAAAAGTAACACAATATTGTGCAATATCCCACCATGCTTGGCTTCTGACTGTTGCTTTAATGTCACCTCGATGTTGCTACTTGGCTAAGGTGACCTATGGACGAAGGTATGCAATATCACTTGCAGGTGACAGAATAAAACTGGGGTCTGTTTGGACACCCGTACTGTAAGAAAAGTGCAACAGGGCATGACACCAGACTTCAGGCTATAGAGTAGTGTGATAGAGTTTCTACCTACAGTGCAGGTACTAGGTAAAAGGAGGGTAAGGACAGACAGATTGATTTCGATTTGAGTTTTATTGCCAGTGCTATGCGTTTTGACTCAACCGATAATGACTAACACAACAGATGGTATTGCGATTGCCACTACATCCAAGTCTACACTGTTGCAAAGATTTTATGTTACTATCTTAGAGAGACATCTAGTGTCTCTACCTCTGGCAATGACAACACCATAACCTAGCAGACAGGGTTATTTAAGTATCAGTATGGTGAGTATAGATCATTTTATTTATTAGATATTGCTGCATTTATCTAAGTTCATAGACCTTTATTGACAAGACAACAAAAACTGACCTAGTGTCTCCAATTCATCTGTCATGCATGTCATTAGAAAGGCCACCTGACTCAGCTGGGATTCAAACTACAACCTTCTTGCTGTGAGGGAACAGTGCTACCCATTAAACCACCAAGTTACCCCCCAAAAAAGCTTTAAAAAAATAAAAAAATATTTTGTTTCTTATTATGTAACTGCAAGGTTCCCTTTCAGTCAGTCATTCCCTGAAGGAGGACTATGCATTTACTAATCTCACTTGCACAAAAACTCAGTATATTACACTAACCTATATATTACGCTGCGATAATTAAATACCGCATTAAATTATTTTAAATACCGTATTTTCCGGACTATAAGTGGCACTTTTTTTCCATTGTTTGGCTGGTCCTGCGACTTACAGTCAGGTGCGACTTATATATCAAAATTAATTCATACTGACTGAGATGAACCAAGATAAAACATTACCGTCTACAGCCGCGAGAGGGCGCTCTAGTTGGCGGAGTTGTTCAGAAGCGACACCGAGGAAGAATTCAATGGATTCAGTGATGTGGAATAAGATCGCGGGAGCTTGGTCTTTGTTTACCGGTAACTTGTTGGACTCGCTGGCTAATTTAGCCTATTCAGCCTCCCAGGTATATTTTCTTTATGCTATTGTATTGTGAGTACAAGATTCAGCTTCTCATTTTTAAAGCTCTTTACAATCTTGCATCCTCATATATCTCCGACTTGCTTCATATTTACACCCCCAAGCGTACTCTTAGATCTTCTTTATCTGTTTCTCTTGTTCGTTTAGTCTTTATGCTATCTTTTGTTGCTGAATAACTGTTAATGTGTTGCATTAACATACCGGACACCTATTCAGCCTGTTGTTCTGTGTGCTATTGTGTAGTTGAATAACTCTGCTTTCCAGATTAAATGTCTGTTCTTGGTCTTGGATTTTGTGAAATAAATTTCTAAATAAATGCGACTTATAGTCCAGTGCGACTTATATATGTTTTTTCCTCTTCATGATGCATTTTCTGACTGATGCGACTTCTACTCTGGAGCGATTTATAATCCGGAAAATACAGTAATACAAAAATACTTTATTTAATGTCATATTTGCTGCTGCTGACCTCCGATTATCTAATTCAACCATACCAAATTAGCAAAAATTAGTTAAGATAAACATCACATTTGTGTTTCATTTTAAAAATGTTATCTAATTACAAGTACTTTACAGATTACAGTGTAATCAGCTACTACTGAGCACTGCTTGTAACCATGGAAGTAATATTGACTAAAGTAATATTAAAGATGGCAACATCCATACAATTGGAAAGTCTTATCACATTTGACACAAGATTACAATCATGGTTTAGTAACTACCAGATGTGTAGGTATGATGTATAGTAATACTAATACATTTTATTTAAAGGAGCCTTTCAAACACACACAGTTGAGTGATAATCATAAAACAAGACAGACAGCAATACAACAAACGACAGCTGTTTAACATTACATAATTTAAAATTAATCAGAAAAAGCTAATTTAAATAGATAAGTTTTAGTCAGTCAATCACTTTCTCATATAAATTGTGGAAGAGAATTCCAGAGGCGAGGAGCAGCACAGCTGAACGCCATGAACCCCATAGTGACTAAACGAACAAGAGAAATAGATGAAGAAGATCTAAGAGTACGCTTGGGGGTGTAAATATGAAGCAAGTCGGAGAGATATGAGGATGCAAGATTGTAAAGAGCTTTAAAAATGAGAAGCTGAATCTTGTACTCAATATTTAACATGAAGCCAGTGTAAATGATAGAGAACAGGAGAGATATGCTCAATGGAGGAGGTTCTAGTAATTATACAGCATTATATGTGTCAGCTGAAGGCTTTAGATCCAGACACTGTCTTCCACTGGAGCTCCGGTCAGTTTTGTGGTCTGCATGCAACCTATGCTCCCCTCTCTGCTCAGGTATAAAAGCTGGTAATTAGGAATTTAATGATGAAACGTTAAGAGGACTTGTTGTTTCAAATGTGAGAAGACTTAGCAGTTTATTGAAGTCATCATCTTGGATATTCCTTTAGTCACTGTGGTTATGAATGATAGTCATGAATATAATATGGGCTTCACTCCCGTTGCACATTTATACAGACAGTCCTTGAGTTCGATTTTTTTTCCACCGAACATTTTACCATCTATTCATTTTAGGGTTTTAGAGCCTGATGTTATTGGAGAATATTTTTAAGTTCCACAAAGACATTTGTATCATCTAGTAATTTAGAAAACTACGTATATTGTGGTTCAAATAAATGCTTTAAAGAACTCAGAAACCAAAACACTGATGTAAGATCTCCAAGGAGCCACCTCAAGAACTCTCAAGACAGTTCTCTGCTTAACCTAAGGTGTTACCAAGACCCAATTTAGACATATCGGTTCAATGATTTGTTGCATGCCACATACAAATGCAAGCCATCAATCCATTCTACCCTTTTCTGCATCAATCAACACTGACTTAAAGTCTTTCCATAGCTTCCATCCTCTCTTTGCTTGACTGGATGTCCAGTAAGTTACAGCATTCAACTCCCATTATAACATCCAATTATTGGCAAGCATTGACAAGCATCTTCTTCTCTGTCAATCAATTTCAGCAGTTGTTCACACTTCACTGGGGACAACACTCACCAACAGGGGCTGCTGCCCAACCTCTATGTGTGTGTGTGTTTATCTGTGTGGCCTGCAGAGATAGAGCATTATATCTGAAGAGCTGCAGAAAGCTGAAATATTAATGGCTGCTCCTCTGTTTCTCTTGGTTTGCTATGAATCTCCCGCCATTAGGTCCCTCCCATCTCCGTGGTTCAGTTTTTACACCGGAGGAGATGCCAGATGCCATGCTGTTCACTTGCCGTGTGCAACCCAGGAAGACTCCGTCAGAAGATGTCGCTACCTCCTGTGCACCATGATCATCACTTTTTACCCTCCCTGTCTCTTTTTTTCCTTTAGCACTTTCTCTCATATGACTAGCCCAGGCAAACATCATAATTCGAAGCAGTGAGGAGAAGCCAGCACTGATATTTCAACCTCTAGAAAGAGGACCATCAATCACAGGCTGATGGGAGGACCACAGGCAATCAATAACTCTGTATGAAGTCGTCCACGTCCCGACCCACGAGGAGGCCCCTCGTCATGCATCACGGTGACACCTCCCTGCCCCCTCTTCAGGTCTCCCTGGCCTCTGACGGCCTTCATTTCTAAAGGGGCCCAATTTGATCAGCCTCTTTAAGTGGTGCTCCCTCAACTGGATCTCACAGGCTTGAGTTACCACAGCTAAAGTGCCAAATTTCCTGCTCTGTTGGGTTACAAATGGTGCAGTCCAACCCACAGGCGGAGACACAGCAGTGGCCATAATGACCCCATGATTAGTATGGCCACTGGGCCCACAACCTACTTGGACTGAATCTCTTTACCAAGACCAGCCCCCCCAATTCAGACAATGAGCCAGACAGACATTACCTGCTCTGTGCTTCTCTTCAAGCAGAGAAATACAGTCTCTACGATTAACCAGTCCTTTTTTATTGTGGTTATGATTTAACCATCAAAAAGTACTGTGCTAGCCAGAAAAAAAATGTTAAGGTGTTCCTTAAGAAAAAAAAAAAACATGGTTATTATAGTTAAACCATGGTAACTACAAATCAACTATGGTTTTGCTATACCAACCATAGTTTAACCATGGTATTTGTTTTAAAACTGTGGTTATACAAATGGTAATCAATCTGCCAAAAAACTATGGTTACTATAATAAAACCATGGTTAATTGTAGGTGGTTGCCAGGGTGTTGCTATACGGTTGTTCTATATGTCTTTAGCCTATAGCTATGTGGTTGTTTGGGGTTTTCTGGGTGGTTGCTAGAGTATGCCAAGTCGTAGCTGGGTAAAAAAAAAAAAAGCCCAGCTCCAAGTCTCTATCCCTCCGTCCTAATATGCTTTCTAGTATATGAAAAACTATGTAAAATAAGTAGTCTAATAACTAAATACACAGTATACGCCCAACAGTAAGTTATTGAAGAACAATCTGATGAACACTTTACTTTTACAATGAGGCCAAAGGAAGGTAGTCACCAAGGCATTGAAACATTATGCAGCTAACACCGTAGGTACTGATGGCATGGCAGATCAAGTATGTCCAGATTGCATTCCTACTTCACACATGGATAATTATATTCTGGTCTATATAGTGGTTTAATACTTAGGGTTAGGGGTTTATTTCAATCAATATTCCTAACTACATGCAATAGCAATAGTGGCACTTGTCTTAATAAACACAAATAATAATATTTATTAAGACCTTAATGTTTATTAAGACCAGCAGCGTCTTGATACAACATGACAAATTCCTAACAGTAAACTGATGCCCCTTTCTATTTCTGACATGATCCAAGCATTCTCGCTACTTCGAAAGATTTGCAAATGGATTTGCAATGGTTGCTGTAATGCGTCCAGTGTAGACAGCTTCTAGCTGTTGCGATGCAGCGTGACATGACACTGGTCTCGCCCGTAGACACAGTGTCAGTCTTAGGGTACGTTTACACATCAACAATGTACTAAACAGAAATGTTTTTCCTTTTTTTTAACCTACAGCCGTCAATGTTGTCAAAACGATCTGAGAAAACTACTAAAAACACTGTATTATTCATGCTAGGCCAGTAGTTGGCGATGTCACTTAGTATACGGCTCTACAGACTGACCATGTAATAAACATGCGCATGACGTCACCATTTTCACACATTTGTGTTTTTGTAGTTTACACAGAAACGATAATGGTGATGTTTTCAAAACCTTGCACTTTGAAACCCATTTACGAAAGATTGTATCTTCAGGCCCCCAAAACGCTGTTGCCGTGTAAATGAAAGGGCAAAAAGGCATACACATTTCTTTTGTTTTTAGTGTGCCATGTAAACGCCGCCTTGCCCCAATAATAAGCTACTTAATGTGATGATTGGCAAACAAGCTGTTAGTGAGACTATAAAGATACCGACTGGTTACCAAACATCAACCAGCCCAGCAGTGTTTAACTATTCTGCAATGAATCAATGATATAAATCTATTGGTGATCCTTTGTCTTCTGTAATTAAAAGGATTTCACAGGTTACATCGTCAAATGTTTGAAATTATCAGCAAGACCCATTCAAAGCAGGTTATGAAGATGAATTAAAGTCTGTAATTAAACAGTACTAAGGAACATACATTTAACACTATCCATTAGACTGTGTGCTGATGCTTTAGGCATATGTCCTACTTATATTTGCGGCGCATCATCCCACACAGAGCATTATTCACTCACTGTTTGACATTTTATGCTTGCCATTTCCTTACATGACAATGAAGATCATAATGAGAAAAAAGGCCATGCTGACAAATGCCTAATGCAAGATGCTCATGGTTATGAAGATACAATATTGAGCTCATTCCTGTTATGCAGGACATTTTTATGTCCCTATCATGTACGTATGATATACTGTGTGTATCAGAAAAAAATATCCAATTCTTGATATCATTTACATTTGGTTTGGAGGGTTTTGGACAAAAGTGGGGTTTAGCGCTGAAATTGTACTTAATTTTACCCGCGGGAAAAAATAAATAAACCTACAGAAACCATTTAAAAAGTAGTCCCGCAGACTGACAACACTGCCAGTTAGGTTGTCTCAGACTCACATTCAACCATTCCATCCGGGATAAAAAATCTAACTTCAGCTTTTTATTTCCATCCTATTAATAGGATAAAAAATAATAAAAAAAATCCAAGAAAGTGTCAAGTTTACCCTTTTATAGAAATATTTCCTCAAATTGCAATGCAAGCATAAAGCTACAGAATTTAAGAGGAATGACCATGCATATAATCATACTTCATTTTCAATAAACAATACACGGACTGCAATTCTGATTATGAAAAATGAGTGGCTATTTATGCAAAAGGGAAAATTTTGATCCTCGACTCAACGCATCATTTGTGTACACTATTAGCTTCAACAACAGAAGACACACAGCTGTCTCTTCATATTCGTCTCATTTTTTTGCTTCTTTCCACAATCAGTGCATCACAGCTGGAGATCCAGTGTATTTACACAGGCATCGTGATTGTTTCCATACACACTTGAGTCTGGGCTGTTGTGAGGCAGGTGTTGATTCAAATGGCTTTGTCTCGGGGTGACAAGTATGTCAAATTCATCAAATCCCCAACCACTGATGGGCCACCCAAGGTTAATTTACTCAAAGGACAGATTTGACTTTTTGTGATTTTCCAATATGTAAAGTTAAATGCTATTTTTATCCTAGACTCTAAAAAAAGAATGCTGGGTTTGGGTCAAATATGGACAAACCCAACCATTGGGTTTAAAAATTCGTTGGGTTTGACATGGGTTGCAACAACCCAGCATTTTACCAACCCAGAGTGTAGGAACATTTTATTGAGAAAATAATTCTACATTTAAATAAATAAATAAAAAACAATTGAGACAAAAAAGATGGCACATGTCTGAAAGTCAGGCCAAGGCAGTGCTAAGTTGTTCTGAGGGGGTTTTAGCATGTCACTATGTGGTTGCATTTTTTTAATCTTACAAAAAATGTTACACATCTCTCATCAGTAAGCCAAATGATTTGACTTATCATTTTTGTCTGTATCACAAAAGTTAGGCATAGGGGTTCGTTCATATCACTAACTACAAGTATGAGCAATAATAATATCATACCTTCAAGACTTTAATTGCTTATGTCTGTGTGTACAGCTGTATCAGAGAGTGGCCATGAAAAACCCCTAGTTACTATTTCATTGCTTCTAACCATTTCAAACACAACTTTTTAAGGTTGTGAAATCACGCAAAAACAAACAAATAAAAAATCAATTAATAATGATCTGGATTTATGTGGTTGGAATACAGACTATAAATATTCAGAGCAAGAACAGTGTAGGATAAAAAGATTGAGAAAAGGCTAACATGGATAGATCAATGTAAACCCATAGTAAAGAAAACATAAATGAGACCTTTAAAATCTCATTAGTTTAAGCAAGATAACATTGTGATTAAATAGAGAGCAATTTGAGACTTTTGCTAAAGTTCCCTGATGCTGAGAAAAGACCAGTAATCTCTCATATCTCCTCTAGATTCAGAAGAAATCTCAACAATATTGCAAAATGCATTCAGAGGTGCCAAGATGCCAAGGTCAACAATCTCAATATGCCCTCAAACATTTCTCAAGATATTTCTTCAAGACCAAATATGTGCTGTGTTAATTTGTATATCTCTAAACTATTTGTATTTCTACAAAGAAATATTAGGAGAAACATCTGAGATAAACTTCCATTAAGGTTTCCATTCTATTATCCAGCTATGCAAGAGCAACATCTGAACAATAATAATAATAAAAACTTCTGGGAAACATAAAAAAAAAGGACAATTGATCCTGTTCAGAACAATCAATTAATCTAGTGTCAATCAGCAAAATACAGTTCTGACTGACATTAATACAAGTAAACAGTGATGGTGAAGATGATCAATGTTTTGCCAGATAACAGTATATGAAGACTGAATGAACAAAATGATGGATTCCTGGAAAGATATCAAATCTCTTGGATCTATGGTGGAAATAGAGTGTAGCTCTTACTAGAGGTGAATGCAGCTGTCTCCAGACATGGTTGGACAGTTCTGCACGGAGCGATTTTGATATGTGTGGCTGCTTTTAACACAATTATCTCATTCAAAGTGAAGTGGCTTCTGTGGGTGAAAGCATCTTAGCCCACACACTGGACTCACGACCAGATAATCACCATAATAACTGTCGTTCAAAACATCTCCATCATAAAATGTCAGATCGGTGCAAAAGTATAAGAAGTTTACCTATTGGGAAACAAGGACAGCTAATCTAAAATGAAAAAAACATGCATTATGTAACATTGCTCAGGCATTCTTACATATCACGAGATTTCTTGCCATTCAGTAGTGTTTCATTTAAGCTTTAAGTTTGCTCCATGATGTTTCTCCAAAAATGAAAATGAAAAAAGGACACAAATGAAACAATTCTTGACGTAAAGAAAGCTATAAAAAATGTGGAGAGCATTCCATTTCACAAGATTGTTTTCCCATATAATCTATTAGCCATTAAGGTTAAACGTATTTGGCTTGCTGGCAACAGTGGAGGGGCTAGACTCTCATATAAATAGTCCTAACACTTTTTAAATAGCCCACTTAAAGGGTTTATTAAAAAATAAATTACTAAATGCTTGAAATGAATAAAAGTAAAGGAACAAACATTTGCATTATATTTAAACTTGTGAACCTGAACCCATTATCACCTGAACGCCCCCCTTTCAAAAATCTTGCTTCCAACGCCCCGCGTTGGTCTCTGAACGCCCCCGTTGAGAACCACTAGGCTAGAGGAAGCATGCTTCAACTCAAGCTTAGATATAGCCCACAGTGGGATTAATAATGCTTGGAAGATGAGCCTGGTAGCAAGATGCCTAAATTATGTTGGTGGAGGTGGAGGGATGCCAAAACAGCTGACGCTGGAGCAAGGTGAGCAACTGCTTATATACTCAGGCAGATAATTGAAAGATTAGATGGCTTCACTCCTCCCAAAATTAGGTTTAGGAACTTCCCTTAATCTAATTTCTGTGTGTAGGAGAAACAACTTTTCTTTCTTAATAGGTTTACTGATAATGCATGTCCAAACATTTGGCTCCAAAAAGTCTAATAAAGGCCTATATTGTAACCAATCCATTGAGACATTTGGAAGTTAATGTGTTCACTCTTGAAACTCATTACTTATCTAAGTGGTCATACTTGCACCCGCTCCGGGCGTGATTCGAACCAGCGTAACCAACTTGGGAGGCGGGCGTGCTAACAAGGATGTTAGACCGCAGCCTCTAGCATTAGATTTCTAAATTCTGAAATTCTAAAATATTTGAGAGGATTTGCTTTACTTCTGCTATGATAGAGACAGTGTGTTTGGAAAAGATTTGTGAAAAGCCATAGATTCTCTTGGCAGGTTTGATGGGCTCTGAAGGTTGCAGGCACGCATCAATAGACTGATGTGGCCAATGATGAGGCCATTGTCGTGCAGGGGGACGTGAGATGAATGTGTTCCTGCTGGAGCGCTGCTAAATCTGCTCACCATTGTGAGGGGCTACTGGAGCATGACTCACCCCAGCTGCCGCTGGAGATAGCAGATGTACTGGTTTATACGATCCATATTCTCACAAGTAGATCAATTTGACAACCAATATCATATCATATTCCATTCTGTCGATGTTAGATCAATGTTTGATCATTAAAAGCAGGTGTTGAAAGCAGCACATCTCACTAAAGTACTGGTGTGAATATTTTATGGTAAAGTGATGTCACCTCATTGTCTAATATCTATGGCCCTGTTTACACCTGGTATTAAAAGATGCGTTTTGGTTGATCGGATCACAAGTAGACAACGCTAAATTTAGTTTACAATAGTTTATACGGGGGGTCTAATGCGTTTTGAGATTGTCCACTTTCGACCATTTCCAGAGGTGGTCGAAAAACGCATTTGACCGGATTGCTTTCGTCATGTGGTCGAATGTGTTCGAACAGCCACAAAAGACCGCCTACTCTCTGCCTACTGACCGAACGCATAAACATTATGGGATGCACACTATCCAGACAGGATTTAAACTTTATCAGCTGAAGACCCAAGTGTGGTTTTAAGTCTAAAAAACATACTAAGCACAATGTTCTCGCACCATTCCTGATTTTTGACACACACTTACAGCGTTCGGCTGATCTTGCGGCTGTCAAAGCAGAAACTAAAGCTGCTGCTCTCAGCATTTTTTTTCTGTCGTTTCCAGTCACATTCATATGTAAATTGCTTGAGCTTATATCTATGGAGGACCAAACCTGCAGAAATTAAAAATGAATAAATTAATAAATAAACTAATAAATATGCGAAGAAATTGTAAAAAAAATTATACTTTTATTTCCTTATTTGTATAATTAAATGAAAAAAAAAAAAAAAAATGTGGAAAATAATATATTTATTTATGCATTTATTTATTTCCACATTTATTTATGTATATATGTATACATTTATTAATTTAGGCATTTATTTATTTATACATTTATTGCTTTGTATGCTAATGAGTGTTTTACCTCAGACATAGCAAGAGTGGCAGTGCTGAAGCTTTGAGGCCACAGTGATACCTTGTGGTGTGACCAAACAATACGCAAGAGGTTTGTGGACGTGACTTTACAGTCTTTTGCCATGCATTGTAGATCCGTACACAGAAGCTAACTGCATTTTTAACGAATCTTCCAAAAATGTTGACAGCAACAAACTTTTCCATAAAGAGGTGATATTTCCGCTATAAATTGATTTCCTGGGGCATTTTTTAAAACCTTATTAAATAGTAGGCTATATGCATCATCATGTAGCCTATAAGTTCTTAAGTTTAACTGATCAATTCAGTTAATAAGACACTAGTATAGGGCTGTTACTCAATTATTTAAATTGATATATATCATCCATTAAATCGAAAGATCTGAAAAAGCCCATACATTTACACGCCTATAGAGCCTCCCCTTGAAGAAATCAGGGCAGAAGTGGTCGAAAATGGAAAGAGACTTCACATCCAGGTGTAAACAGGGGCTATGAGGTAAAGCTAAAAATGGTCTTGTGAATCTTTTGCTGATATGCATATAGGGAAATCTTTAGATTACAAATTCTCACATTACAGACGCAAACAACCATATCTATAGTCTGAAATGCACGACAGTCAATCTTATTGTGAACGATGCATCTGCATTTAGAAAAAAAAAATACATATGAATGAAATGAAACGAAATTTGGCCATACAATTTTCACCAATATATCATAACTCTCAAGATTTCTCTCTGGTGATGTACCCCAGACTTCATCTGCTTAAACCCTGCCCCTTTTATAGATTCAACCTCAAGCTTGCATTTAGATCTGCCTCCATCCAATCAACAACCGATGCATAAACTAAAGTCCCACATTTTTTTCATTTTTGATAATCCATTTAACTCGGATGTACGTCACTAAAGGGAAGAAAACCCACATTTAGTCTGTCCTTCAATTGTGAGGCTGGTTGACACAGGCTGTGGGATTTTACTGCATTTGATCTGGTTTGATTGAAGTCATTGTGCAGTGCCTTGATTGAATCTAAATGTATAGACATCTTTTATGTACAAAATTAATTCTACATTTAATCTACATATTAAGCAGGGGTGCAAACACATGTATGGTCAAAAAAGAGAGAGGTAATCGAAGCCCTCGTCTCGCGGCAAATATCCGGTAGGCTATATATTACTGCTATTTCATGAAAACAATTTCACCTTATGATTTGAATAGCTCTTTTTGTAAAGAATTAATAATTCTAGGATAATTGGGGTAATTGTGTAGGGTAGGTCTAGTGCATCTGCATAGAAACTAATAAACAAAATACAAATATAAATACAATAAAACACAAATACACGAGAAATAAAGCAGTGCTTTATGTTTTTCAGGTAAATTAACTGTATTAAGTATTAATAAAGTTTATATTTTGACAAAACGTGATTTTTCTTTTTCTCTTTTGTTGTTTGATTAACTTTGGTGACACAAACAGCTGCAGGTATATTGGGTGCTGTCCCTTTAAGACGAATGCACGTATCTAATACTGGTAATGACACGCATCCGTTTTGACTGCGTTTACGGGGAAACTCGTTGAGACCAGACGGACACTGGCTTTTTTTTTTTCGTGCACATGTCTGTTCAAACACAAATAGATAAGATAGAAAAGGGAATTCGGTGTTCACGAACTTCACGTGCTGTCTGCGACTGCGTGGCTCTGTGCGCCGACAGACCATCTACATTTGGATGTTAAACATATAGCCTGATACAGCAAAGACAACGTCGGCAGTATTGACGGCAAAATAGGCTAACGTTACAGAATATTTCGTTCTGTAGGCCTGACAGGGGCAATATTTGAAAATCGATAATTAGGCCTATTTTTAAATTACAATTATATATGCATTTGTCAAAACCGAGAGACTTTCAAGCATCAAAATGTAATTTATTAATATGTATTTGCGCCTTCTATTTTGTCTGAAAACTTCCAACACTCTTGCGTGTCGCGTGAAAAATAGGCGTCGGTTGCGGTTCTATTTTTTTAGCACGCGCTTTCGGCGCGGCTCGAGAAGTGTGTGTTCTAACCAGTTAACATGAGAGCCGACATAAAAACGGACACTCCACGCCACGCAGAGAGAAATGTGATGCAGTGGCAGATCCAGAGTGAGACAGAAACACTAGTGGTTCACGCTTGCGCACATAGGCTACTGCTGGTTTGGCGCGCAGTTCTGATTCGCTTATTTCCTATTTACTTGTTGGTGGACGCAATCCAGAATTACTGTTGGTTAAATTATAATCAGACCCTCTCAAACCCTTCGGCATGAAGACAAGTTCCATAATTCTGCTTATGTGTCATCAACCTACGCCTGTTATTGTGAGAGGTTAGCTCTAACACAATAGTTAGCCCCTAGCTGCGAAAAAAATTACATATTGTAGCTTTAATATCCCCAAATAAATGGCATTTGAATAAACGTCCAGCTTATGGGAGAAAACAGTGCATAAACAAGATTAAACATGCTTTACTTTTAGAATTGCCAGCAAAATTCCCAGAATAACAGCCTATAATTGAGGTGTGTGCAATCCTGCTTCTGAAGCACCACTTTCCTGCAGAGATTAGCTGCAGCACACCTGCCTGGAAGTTTCTAGTGATCCTGAAGACCTTGATTAGCATGGTTCAAGTGTTTCATTTCAGCTAGAGCTAAATCTGCTGGAAGGTAGGCCTCCTGTGCTATAACTAAACCAATGTCATTGTGAATTTAAACAAGAGCTCTCAAAATGGACTTATTTATTTACAACAACAACAAAAATCATAAGCCAAAAAAAGTTATGCCGTTTCATAACCACTGGTTTTGCATTTCTACTGAGCTGACAACTAAGTAGATAGCTGGAGATGACATTATGTGTCAGAGAGAGGCGCTTGACAGAGACTGTAAATGGCTCATCAAGCCTTCAGAGTTGTATAACACTTTATCCATATTAATCCACCAGAAGGATGAGTCTTACTCCAGCCTTATGAATACTGCAATATGACTAACTCCAATGGAACAGTAAAACATTTTTTAGATTAATAAAACAAATAGTCAATGTTGCCCATGTTTTCATGCCCAGTCGTCACCATGATGCTAGAGTGTAGGTGGTTGCCAGGGCATTGCTATGCGGTTTGCTAAGTTGTTCTGATTATTTTAGACTGTTATGCCATTCTAACTGGTTGCTAGAGCGTTGCTATGGTAATTTTGGTGGTTATTTACTGGTAAAAGTTCCAAACGCCAATCCAATATTTCTCCTGGAGGATCACCTTATAGAGTTTAGGTCTAGCTGTAATTAAACACCTCCACCAGCGAATCAAGGTCTTCAGGATTACTAGCGTTGAATCTGAATATGCCTACTTCCCTATATAGTGTAGCTAAAAAACAGTATGAGAAAACAGTTGTATGCCCGAATTCAACTGTATTCAGAAAACAGCAGCCGAAAAGTACCCGGATGGCTTACTACTTCCCCTGAGATTCTGAGGTGTGCATCTGATGGACACTATCCCATGAGGCCACCGGAGAGTTGTGAATGGCATTGAAGCGACACAACTGACGAAGTCACATGACAATGACAACATGGCAGGTTTTATTCATGCTACACACATTAATACTATATACTGTACTGTAGTCGCAAAGTTCAGTCCTTATCGAATATGCATTACATTCAATTTACATTTATTCCTTTAGTTTAGAAGATACTTTTATCCAAAGCGACTTACAAATGAGGAATACAACAAGCGATTCATCTTAAAGAAGCAATAAACACGAAAACTACGAGCAATACAAAGATTCAGACATTAATCAGAATAGAACAAGCTAAAACAGGGATTATTTAAGGAATAGTGAGAGCACAGACAAAATAATTGGAATATTAACTCAGACAATAGGCCTTTGCAATTTTGAACGCAGTCTAGAAATTTCCAAAAAGTGTTAGACCAAAACTCACAGGAAAGTGGCCCTCCAATAGAGCAGGATTGGACACCCCTGGTCTATGATAATCTGGTCTCTAGATATGGCTGTGGGTCTATGGTATTTGTTCACCTGTTGTATTGTCCAATAGGATCTCTGATATCTCAGAAATGTAATAACAAACCTCTCCTCAACAAGCCCCACAATTTGACATATCATTCATGTCTGTAGCACACAGCAAATTTCAGAACTCATGGTTAGTGATTTGAACAAACATCTATCCCTAAGTATGAGCAAAAGGAAAATGATGCTTGTCTTAGCAAACACAATTAATTATTTAGGAATAATCAAAATGATATCCAATCAAAACAACTATTTGGGTGTCATCCTTTGCTGGACCTCTACAATGTTGCGTAAATCATAAGAAATGACGTTCTGAATGTGTGGGGGCTGAGCGGCTCGTTGGTTCACGCTTCCCTCAGGCCTGAGGGAGGATTTTCCAGCCGTCTCATCTAGCTCTAGCCTCGGTTTGATTAGTCTCTCAGCTGTCTGCGTCACCTCGCCTGAGCACGACCAACAGCCAGCTAGCCAGATTAACGTTTATATTTCACTACACCCTCCTGCAGATACGCCACCGTGAGGTAATCGCTTATGACACGATCAATGGAAAACACCACAAAAATGGAAAGAAATAGTATCCATGCTAACAAACTCATTAATGGGTACAGCTAGAAAAATATTCCATTTCAGTCTTTTCAACTGAAAGCAAAAGGTTACACTTTGAATTGTAGTATCAGTGGTGTTCTAATGCAAACGTCACTATTGCTCATACCAGCATTCAGGGTGTAACTCGTCCTGCACACTTTTAGCTACAGGCCTGAATAATACCTCAAAAAAATGAGTTATAGGGCCCTATCTTGCACCCAGTGCAATTAACTTTGTACACCCGCGCATGTATCATTCCTATTTTGAGGAATGCGGTTCAGCGAAAAGAGGAGGCGTGTTCCGGCGCAAACGCTCCCTGGTGCTATTTTGCAGTTTGAGAAAACAGTTCTGCCACTGACCAGGAAAAACCTAGTCTAAAGACAGTGGCGCGATGCACGTTAGTCAGATGCTATTTTAAGGGCGCGTGCTTGGCCATTATGTAGCGTGTGAACAACGTGCATACACTTTGTTTCTCTAATCTAAACAGACGCAGCAGTTTTCATATTTGCAAATCATACATTATTACAAGGAAAAATATTAACACACGAGTGAAATCATTGTTGTGTCCATGAAGATGTGAAAAAAAATAGGCATAAATCTAGTTTACACATTTAAACAAAGTATTATACGCCTGTTTAACCGAAGCTTATTTGGGTGGGTTTCTCCCATCCCTATACAATGTCACCTCTCTGTATTTTACGGCCCTGACAAGAACGTCGGTCTCCTTGGCTGTGAACCGCTCCTGGTGTGCGCTGGCAAATCCGCCATTATAATAGCAATCCGCCATGGAACCAAGGGGGTAATCCATCAGCCGGAAACTGAAGCTTCCCTCGGGGGCCGCCATTGTAGCAGACCATCACCTGCTGTTAGCATTCCATTGACTCCCATTCATTTTGGCGTCACTTTGACGAATAACTTTACATCTGAGGCGTTTAAAGACTCCATTTGTCCATTATTTATTTCTTAAGAAGCACAACAATTTATAAAAGGCTCCATTACCTTGTATCTTACGTTATGGCCCCGTAGAAGCAGTTTTTGTAAAAATAGGCTAACGTTTGCGTCATAACCACTCGACTCTCTGTCGCAGTCGAGAAATGAGCATATAGACAGACGGAGAAGCTCGCAGGCAATCAGGGGGACGTGGAGGCATAAAATTACTCTTGCTGCTAGCTCATGGACAGCTAATACTCACGCTCTCCGTCTCTGCGAGACTCGGAAGGGAATAATTCAGATTTCTCTCGGCACAGCTACTAGAAGACCTACAGCTGTCAGACAGGCTCACGTCACATCTACGTCGTCAAGCTCAGTTTGAGCCTGCGCAGTTCGCCCAGCCATCAGGAAGTGAGTGCTTCTAATTGACTTAACTTTTCTCCGTTGAAACCTATATGGGGTCGCTGTGTCCATTTTATATACTGTCTATGCATGGAACAAGCGCGCCTGCTCTTAAAGGGAATGTGAGAGGACGCTCTGATTGGTTTATTTCACGTTACGCCCAAACCACACCTATGAATAATGAAGCTACTTCAGAAAAAAACATTTTAGATTTGCGTCGGGCGCCGGGATCTGCCCACAAATTACTTGCGTTTCGCATTTGATACTTGCATTTCAGATTGTTAAAATAGGGCCCATAATGTGTAACTTTACACAGAACTCGTTTTTGCATTCCATTGTTTTCTATCTATGCACATTGCACGGACAGACATCTTTGAATGTTGAGCTCTCGTCTTTTTCAGTGCCTTGCTCATGACATGACATTCTAAAAATGCGCTGCTCAAGTTAAAATAATGCTGCCTATTGCTATTGGAATTATCGTAAATTAAAATTTCCTAATAAAATGTCCCAGTTTCCAATATAAATTGGACATGAATGCCTGCTCAACTCATATTTCCCACTGGGATAATTTTGAGACCCAAATTTCAGAGTTTGGCAGGCCATAAACTTTAAACATGGCGGAGGGGAGAACGATTGCTGCTGTGACTGCTATTCTTTATTATTATTTTTCAAAAACAGCTACATCACCTTGTCTTGTCATTAAAATTAGTGCATATTTAAATATAGGCCAATGAATAATCATTTGAAGCGTATTGTATATTTTATACACAGCGAAAATAGCCTGATTTGACCGAAATTCCAGAATCGTCAGCAAGCTAGAGATAGATAGAGCGGGGAATGTTTATATGGTAGTCAATGAATGGGATGCTAAATACCATTTTGGCTTTAATACGATTTTCCCAATATATAGACAAGAATAAACCTGGTGTCCTCCATGATTCCTGTTCTTTCTGACAAGAAAGCACTTGAATGCAACGAGCTCGTAATCACAACTTCCGAAATGGGAAGTAGGAAATTTCCGACAGCAAGTGAAGGCAGCAGCATAAGCCTAAAGACCTTGCATTGTTTTATTGTCACGTCTCACATTTCTCTTATCTCACATTTTAGCAACACCCTCTAGTAGTAGTGAGTTTTGCACCAATCATACTTTCTCCAGGAAAATGTTATTTTATATGCTGTACCCCAATTGGTTCCCAGAGAACATGCTGCCAGAGTGCTCGTAGAACCCAAACAGCAGACGTTTCCTTTGTGGCTGAACAGGTGAGCCCATCGTCGTGTCACTAACCAAGCTTATCGTAAGGGTCAAACTGAGAGAGAAAGTAAAGAATATGGCATCTGCTTATCCCTTTTCCTCGCAAAGGGCACGATTATGCTTTCCGAAGACCATTAACAGGATCATGGATCGCTTAAACAGCAAATCATTGCCCCTTCATCACTGAAATCCCATCGCTCCTCATTGCAAGGCATTGAGTTTTAAGGCACCACCATGTACACTAGCACAAACCAACGTGTTTCCATTGGTTACCACTCTGCTCCCCTTCTATCTGTTTTGGCTGATATGACAGGCTGTGATTGGCTGATAATGACCGGCAGTTTACATAATTTCAGTCCTCTAATTTTCCCTGTCATTAAATCCTCAGAGAGAACACAAGGCGGCCAAACACCAGGCGATATTTTTCAGAGCACAATGCAGCACGTATAGTAAAAAAAGGGCTGGGTTGCAAAAAGAAAAGAAAGAAACGAAACCTGAAAATGTGTCTGACAAAAAAAAAAAAAAAAAAAGAAGTGGGGGGACTGAGAGAGATCTCTCTACGTACTTCTTTGCTGACGTCGGTTCTGTCTTTCGTCATAGCGCTTGGAGCCAACTGGGTCGAGGAGGTGGAAAGGGGCGTTTTGCTGCTTTTTTGTCTTGCTGATTGTAAGCATTGCTTTCCACACACACACACACACACACACACACACAAATTTGTGACATTTTTTCTGTAATTAATTGTGATGAATCAAAACTAACATTCAAGTCTTTCATATATTTTATATTGTAACCCTTTCATATTGAATCTTTTTAATATGTGATTAATAGTATCTTTTTACTAAGCACTATGAATGAAGGCCAGTATCAATGATACCAGCACTGATAGTGATGTCTCTATTAAATAGATTTTTTTCCTCAATTATAGCCATTCAACATTACTGTATAGTTGAAAGTTGTTATATTACTAAAAAAAATAGAACAACTTTTCATTTAAGTGAACTTAAAACAATCTTCACATAAATCCATTGTAATAACGGTCACATGTAGCTGTGCTTTTAATATATCAGGGCTCAACACTAAGGTTTTTTTCTGCTGATTTTTACCTGCCCTGCTAAAATGCAAAAAAGAAAAATCATGTTCAATGTTTTTGCTTTGCTTTAAGATTTTGAATATAGATTAATCCTTATTAAAGCTACAAAAGTTATTCAGTTAAGGAAGTGATTTTCTTTTATTAACATTAGCTACGTTTACATGGACATTTTTTGCTTCAAACTGAATTAATTCTGATTGATGAATCCGAACGTAGTGTTTACATGAACAATAAATAAAGTGATCGGATTGATGTGCACGTTTATGTCACAAGCTTCAAATCAGGATACATTTTTTGACATGTGCACACTGCACCAATATAGAGTTTCTCACTGCTGTTGCATACTAACCATCCAACTTTTCTTTGTTATATATACTGTATATTAGGGCTGTAAAAATTAGTGCGTTCATTTTGCGATTATATATAAATCTATATTATATATATATATATTTTTTTTTGTACCAAAATGTGATACAAACTATACATTTAAATCTATAGGATGCTAATGTAGGAGAGTAGCTCAACCTTAAAGTGTTATACATTGTTATACAAAATTCAACTATGAAGCCTGGAAAGTTACTGAGACTTTCTGGAAAATTCCAGATATACGCCCCCCCCAGCCTCCCATCGTGTAATATCTATACAATCTGGCATCCCATCATGCACCTTCCGAAGTTGACTCCTGGGGCATAAACCGTAGCTCATGACCCAGAAAATAGAGGTTGTGTCCTTTTTCCCTCCCGCAAGCCTCTGAGCATGAGCATGGTTACAGACTCCACCCAGGGAAGACATGACCACCGAATACACTTGCAGTTAGTATATTGCATGTATATTAATGCATTGACATATTTATAAATGGGTGAATCTATCAAAAACATGCCATGAAAGCAAAAAACTGTCTCCGCATATTCTCATTACGGTTTTACTGTGGTGTAATGTTTTTTTCATTATTATTTGCAATGATAGTTACCATCATTTCTGTAATACATTTTTAATTAAACTGCGATTTGAATAATGTACAATTATCTTTTTGGAAATGTGCCGAATGGTTATGAAAATGCAAACGATGCAAAAACAGGCTTCATTTTCTTAATGAAGCAAAGTATAATTTCTTATTTTGTTCTTTTGATTTTGCATTGAAACATAACCCAGACATGTTCTTTAGTGATATCAACATTTCGTCATGTATGCAAATATTTGATCATATAACAGTTCCAGTAGAAACCGACATGATATCTAAATTGAAGTGGTTTAATCTGTAAATGTAAAACAGTATTTTTCCATGCAACCTCTGCCGCAATTTTCAGTTTGCTGTGAAGATTTTTGGCTCCCCCTCTGGCCCTGAAAGCAGCCATTTTGTTTCTCTCTCTGAAATGGGGGTGCAGTATGAATCATGAGTCTCAGCGAGACGCTCGCCTCTAACAACCGCACACTTCACAGCTGATTGTTCAGGGCAGGAGACGCAGGCTGCCGGCAGGGCCATCTCAACCAGAATACATTACGTTCCAGCTTTTTAAGTCAGTGAAGACTATTACCCAGAAGCCCTTTGGAAGTTCTTATCAGTGCCAACCAGATGGAGAACATGTGAGCGATGTCAGTACCTGCAGACTTGTTGATAAAACAACACACCCAGAAATCTGAAATTAAAAAGAGATTGTGAGGTTTACTGGCTTGATTTGGTTAGCAATTAAATCTTATTAATACGTAGTTTAATTGTTTAATATGTATAAGACATTGAAGGCATTCTCTGGTACATATTTAGCTCCATTGGTGGTTTATGGCTAGAGACAATGAGTTAATATTTGATGTGCTTTTGTTTGTGTTCAATGACGACGTCAACACTGAATTTTGTGGATGCAAGTTACATGATTACAGGAGATGAGCCACATAATCTCACAGTTTGACTTCAGTCCAAGCCCAACAATTGACTCATATTCTACAAATACAACCCCCAAAACCACAATAATCATGTATGTCTGCATATGCCATGGAGACATGTAACAATTCAGTTTTTACAGCAGAATGCATGTCTGCCCCCTTGTGTCTGAAAATAATTGAGGAACGTCCAGGGCATATTTCACCCAAAAATCAGAAAGAAACAATGATTTTAGGATCTCTATGATTTTCATGATAAATAAGTCCATTTAAATCATATAGCTCTCTTTACAGTAATGTGAAAAAAATCTCATTATTTTTAAATAATATGAACTATACTAATATATATACACACACATATATACAGGTCCTTCTCAAAAAATTAGCATATTGTGATAAAGTTAATTATTTTCTTTAATGTGCTGATAAACATTAGACTTTCATATATTTTAGATTCGTTACACACAACTGAAGTAGTTCAAGCCTTTTATTGTTTTAATATTGATGATTTTGGCAAAAAAGTAAAGAAAAAACAAAAATCCAAAACATTTGCATATTTCATCCGACCAATAAAAGAAAAGTGATTTTCATACAAAGAAGTCAACCTTCAAATAATTATGTTCAGTTATGCACGCAATACTTGGTCGGGAATCCTTTTGCAGAAATGACTGCTTCAATGCGGCGTGGCATGGAGGCAATCAGCCTGTGGCACTGCTGAGGTGTTATGGAGGCCCAGGATGCTTCGATAGCGGCCTTAAGCTCATCCAGAGTGTTGGGTCTTGCGTCTCTTAACTTTCTCTTCATAATATCCCACAGATTCTCTATGGGGTTCAGGTCAGGAGAGTTGGCAGGCCAATTGAGCACAGTAATACCATGGTCAGTAAACCATTTACCAGTGGTTTTGGCACTGTGAGCAGGTGCCAGGTCGTGCTGAAAAATGAAATCTTCATCTCCATAAAGCTTTTCAGCAGATGGAAGCATGAAGTGCTCCAAATCCCCTGATAGCTAGCTGCATTGACCCTGCCCTTGATAAAACACAGTGGACCAACACCAGCAGCTGACATGGCACCCCAGACCATCACTGACTGTGGGTACTTGACACTGGACTTCAGGCATTTTGGCATTTCCTTCTCCCCAGTCTTCCTCCAGACTCTGGCACCTTGATTTCCAAATGACATGCAAAATTTGCTTTCATTCGAAAAAAGTAGTTTGGACCACTGAGCAACAGTCCAGTGCTGCTTCTCTGTGGCCCAGGTCAGGCGCTTCTGCCGCTGTTTCTGGTTCAAAAGTGGCTTGACCTGGGGAATGCGGCACCTGTAGCCCATTTCCTGCACACGCCTGTGCATGGTGGCTCTGGATGTTTCTACTCCAGACTCAGTCCACTGCTTCCGCAGGTCCCCCAAGGTCTGGAATCGGTCCTTCTCCACAATCTTCCTCAGGGTCCGGTCACCTCTTCTCGTTGTGCAGCGTTTTTTGCCACACTTTTTCCTTCCCACAGACTTCCCACCGAGGTGCCTTGATACAGCACTCTGGGAACAGCCTATTTGTTCAGAAATTTCTTTCTGTGTCTTACCCTCTTGCCTGAGGGTGTCAATGATGGCCTTCTGGACAGCAGTCAGGTCGGCAGTCTTACCCATGATTGCAGTTTTGAGTAATGAACCAGGCTGGGAGTTTTTAAAAGCCTCAGGAATCTTTTGCATGTGTTTAGAGTTAATTCGTTGATTCAGATGATTAGGTTAATAGCTCTTTTAGAGAACCTTTTCATGATATGCTAATTTTTTGAGATAGGAATTTTGGGTTTTCATGAGCTGTATGCCAAAATCATCAGTATTAAAACAATAAAAGACCTGAAATATTTCAGTTGGTGTGCAATGAATCTAAAATATATGAAAGTTTAATTTTTATCATTACATTATGGACAATAATGAACTTTATTATTGTAATTAACTCTAATTCTCTAATAATATATATATATATATATATATATATATATATATATATATATAGAGAGAGAGAGAGAGAGAGAGAGAGAGAGAGAGAGAGAGAGAGAGAGAGAGAGAGAACATACTACATACAATATAATAGATTACTCAGGGTTCAGAGTTACCTAGTTATTATTACCCAGTTATTGTAATTACTATAATAAGTACATGGGGAACAGGAATGTAAAATAAAGTGCTACCAAATTGTCTTTTTAGATTACATACTGCACACACACACACACAAAATTTAGATAGAGGTATCACACACACCTTTAGATAGAAATTATCAATAAAATACCTTACCTCGCATGTTTAGTAATAAAAACGTAATCTCCGTGTCGCTTTTACAAATCTGTCAGTTCTCGTCATCTCCAAAAAGCCAATCAGTTTTTTTTCTTGTTAATTTTTTTTGTCAGCAGACGAAACTCTCCTCTGTTCGTCTAACCTATGCCAATCCCACCCAATACACGCAAAAGTAGCCGGTGTTACAATATATTCAGTTCTTGAAATATTTGTATCCACTGGGTCATGCTTTCATGAATATTCATGACATTCTCTTATTTTCAATGTTAAGCATAAGCTTTTTTTGCTTGTGTGATGTTTCCACATTATACTCATCATCTTGTAAAGTCGCTGTTTGTTTCAGACTGGATGTGAGAGCTGAAGTAACTGGTAGCTCTGGCAGTGTGTGATCTGGACATACAAGGAGGCTCTTTTCATTGAGTGCCAAGGCCCTGTTTTAAAAATGATCTCAGAAACTCACATATTGTTTTAAAATATTTTTTTTTATTGTTGCTTAACATTTAAACTTTTATTACCTTTTCGAAACAACCCATAAAACAGTTGCGATTGAGGAGCGAGCGTGCAGTAATATTTTCAGTTCTATTAGTTTTCGAGTTGTCTCAAGTACATGCCCGCAATAGGAGGATATCATGAATATACATAAAAGCGCCACCCAGTGGAACTAAATATTTCAGTAGCTGAATATACTCTTAACACCGGAGCAACTTTTTTCTGTTTACGTTCAGTGCCTAGAATAAGTGAACACACCCATGCTAAAGTTGACTAAAAAGAGGAATAAAAAAATCATCTTTCGGAAATTTATCTTAATGCCTTAATTAAAAAAATGAGGAAGACACCGATTTTCTTTGTGAATGAATAATGTATCGTAAATAAATGTTCTTCCTTAAAATACAGGGTGCATAAGTCAGGACACCACTATGTTACATTTCCATAGAGGCATTCACAAAGAAAAATTGGTGTCTTTAAAGGTTGGAGTTTTCCTAATTTTTTTAATTAAGGCATTAAGATCAATTCCCGAAAGATGATTTTTTTATTCCTCTTTTTAGACAACTTTAGCGTGGGTGTGTTCACTTATTCTAGGCACTGTATATAACGAGACACGCAAGGGCGAGTGAAGTATGTGTGCAATTTCCCGCAAAATCAATCCCATCAAGTCTAAAGTATACAAACATATACTAGACTAACCATAGTGAATCAGGGTAAGACAAATCTGGTTTTGGAAGAAGGATTGATGATGTATTGACTAATTACAAAAAAAGTAACAGTGTACCCTTAAGATGGCTACAATGTCAAAAACAGAGCAGTATCCATAGCTGTCCACTGTTTATTTCTGTTATCATGTAAGTGTGATCCACTGACCTGCATTAACCAGACACAGTATCATTCTTCACAATTGCTTGCAGGGAAAATGACCAGGATGTAGCTCAATATGTCCATTGGTTCATGTGTAGGCCTTTGGCATCCACTTCCTGCTCTGACCCACTTAGAATGGTGTGTTGGTTATTTTAAGACACCAGTCGCACAGCCTGTGGCACAAACACACAGCACGAACAATGTTAGAGGATGGTGTGGCGGTCCAAAGCCAAACTGGAATGTGATACAATAGCTGCAAATGACAGAGAGAGATTTTGTGCTGGACAAAAACAGCAAACCAAACCGATGAGTGCAAGGAAACACAACACGATCCCACTGCATTCCATACTGCGGGGTGATTTGGTAGAAGAAAAAATAAATCTGATGTTAAATTTGATTTTCAAGGGCTTACTTTACCTCTAAAGATCAGTTCTTAAACAATCTATATACTGGATGGTCTGTTCTGAAAAGCAAGTGTCTGGTTAGTTCTCTGATAAAGAGTACCGGTAGTTGTTTTTCTGGCACCTATATATATATATAGGGCTACATACTGATACTGTATATAAAAATTATTTCATTTGCAATTTGTGATTTTATTTTTCACAAAATACATATGGAAATGGTTTATTATTGTTTAGTTGATAGTTCTTAAAATGCGTAATTGTTATCTTTATGATGGAATGTAATATAAGCTGTTTAAAGGGGATGTATTATGCCCCTTTTTACACAATATAATAGAAGTCTCACTTGTCTCTAAATACCCCACAGATCCTTTATTGATCCTAATCATTTTTGAGTGGAAGTAAGCACATGCTGTTTTCGTGCATGTATCTTTAAATGCAAATAGCGACTGCTCCCCACCCTGCTTTCCAGAAGAGGCCGTTTACGGCTCGTGCCTCAGATAATCTGACAAAAACGAAAACATCAGTTTGGTTTTGATTATCATCTCTATCGCGATCAAGCTCACGTGTCCGCAGTTCTTCATGCACACTAGGTTGCCGAAAACACATACAGTTCACATAAACACAGTCAGTTATGTCTGTGAACATAAACAGCAAGTAAAGAAATCACGTGTATATTAGATCTGTGTATTAAAGTGCCAGCAGCGTAATATACAGTACCTACTGCTGTTAATATGAATCAAACGACAAAAGAAAAACGGAAATTACCTCACTTCTCTTGACTGAATAACTTTAGTAGCTTTAATAATAATACATGTCTTACTTGAATGCTGCTATTAATTCACCTTTGGCTAAGCCCCGCCCCCCTTAGTTACTGTTGCTATGACCGTCAACTTCATCTGGGCTCTGGTTTGGTATCGACACGGCTTATGCTGTGACAGCTCTTCCTGCTGAGATTTTATCAAACTTTTATAAAGCAGCAAATAAAGTGTCCGATAGAAGTAGGCAAAAGGGGCTGCAGTATGCGTTTGAAGGCTTTATTCAAGACATACCAGAGAAACGCAAGCAACAACAAGCCATCCAAATAGAGGCAAAAACATAATGATCACAGTCAAAAAATGAACCACTGCATATCCTAATCGAGACGGAGGCTGGGACTAACAATATCAAAGAGCAACACTGTTCATGCAAAGCTGGGTAGGTCTCTATTCACTTCTATAATCGTTATTACAAAGCAAACGGACTACGCGAGTATAAAGTTGTGTTTATTAGCAGCGTGTGCTAGCGTATCAACAATTAGGGTAGAGAACCGAAATCATAACCTAAACAGCTCAAAACTGTCTAACTAGTATAACTTCACAGTAAGGTTAAAAGCTAAATGTATCTTAGAGCACAAAAGTGTGCTTGTTGATCCTTGAGGGGTTTCGCTGACTGAGAGGACGTCCACACAGTTTAATCCAAAGACGACACTTGTCAGTATTTAACTTCGGTTTTGGGAAGGGGAAAAAACGGACACCCCCCTCCAACCTCTCTGGGAAACGCGTATCTGTGTTACAAATGCCCCAGGCACAACGTTTAACCATATTTTTGATAAAACTACGACAGTAATAGCCTGCCGAGACCAAAAATATGAGACGCCTGTGTTAAAGACAATGGAGCGCTGTGAACAAGTGTCGGACTGCTGTGGGAGCTCGTTCTTGGCTGCGCTGTGATTGGTCAATCTACATTCTAGGGCGTGGCTTAGCCAAAGGCAAATTGCTCTGGCGAGGAGATAAACATGGTGGACCGTGAACAGCTCACTTAAGGGGAGGAGCTAAGCTAATAGGGCAGAGTCCGTCAGCAGTCGTGGGCTAAAATAGTGTAAAAATAATGTTTAAAAAAATTCTAAATTTGTAACAAAAAAATATATAATGATGGCATGGTAACATTTAATATGACCTTCGAGCAGACTTTCAGTTATATTATACCATTAAATCATTTTTGAAATTGAAATATTGGTAACACTTTATTTTAGGGTCCAATTCTCACTATGAACTAGTTGCTAATTAGCATGCATATTACTAGGATATTGGCTGTTTATTAGCACTTATAAAGCACATAGTAATGCCTTATTCTGCATGACCATATTCTACATCCCATAATCCTGCCTTACTAACTATTAATAAGCAGTAATTAGGAGTTTATTGAGGCAAACGTCATAGTTAATAGTTAGTTTATAGTGAAAAATTGGAACCTAATGCAAAGTGTGAACTAAATATTCTGCCAACATTAATCAATGTAACATCAATGACGCGTAAATTAAATAAAATCTAACTTTTTCAGTGGATAAATAAACATGCAAATTTGAACAACCTCTTTTACCTCTGAAATTTGAAATTGGATACTTTCCCACAACTGATGTACTTTAAAAATTATATATTGGTTACACTTGATTTTAAGGTAACAGTTACATTGTACATGAGTAATATTACTTAATGTAGGCTTAGGCTACTTACTATAGAGTTACGGTTAGGGTTTGGTTATTATTAGTATGTACACATAGTAACATGTAACTATGTCACCTTAAAATAAAGTGTTACAAAAATATAAATGATTAAGTAGCCTATCATTTAGCTTTTTGCACACTTTTTTGCAGTATTGTGTAAGGTTGGAAATAATCCAAGATTGTTTCCGACCAACAAAGACACTTGCTTTTCTCTCAGACATTTCCAGCACAGCAGTGCTAAGACTGATGTGGGCCTGTAGGCCAAAGCTTTTGGACAATGGGGGAAATTGTGATGCTCTGATTCAGGGGTGTTCAACTTCGGTCCTGGAGGGCCACTGTCCTACAGAGTTTAGCTTCAACCCTGACAAAAGCTCTTTTCTAGTAATCCTGAAAACATTGATTAGCTTGTTCAGGTGTGTTTAATTAGGGTTGGAGCTAAACTCTGCAGGACAGTGGCCCTCCAGGACTGAAGTTGAACATCCCTGCTCTGATTGGTCAGTTTGAATATCTCACACCTAGTTGTTAAATCACACGGTTGGGGAAGTGTCAAAACAGGATGTAATGGTTCTTCTGCCTCTGGTCTTTGGATGCGAAGCTGGGTGGAGGGAGTCTCGCTCTCCCTCTCTCTCTTTCTTTCTCTCGCTCTCTTTCTTTCTTTCTCTCTCTCTCTCTCTCTTTATATTTCTCTCTCTCAGGTAACATTTTACATTTAAATGCTGGGTAAAATTGGTTTAAATTCTTATTACATCCATGCTGTAACTATTTAAGTGTAAACATAACCTTATTGCACATTGAACTTTTTTTTAATTCATGGAGTCAGATTAAAACGAGATAATTGCATTTGAGAACATGTGTCTTATTTAACCAAAATTCCTTTAAAACGCTGGAAAGACTAGAACACGCGCTTCCTTCCCCGTGCTACTGGAAACCCTCATTGGACCAAAATAGCGCGGCTTTTACAATTGTATTGTATTGGTATACTGAAGGAGACTAACAGGAGCACCATAATCAGAACAATGGATTAAGATTTCCAGTTCAATTTAAAGTTTCTATTAAAAGTTACTCGATGGGATTTGTGTCATATTTTATGTATTACTGTAATGACTGTAGAAAATTAAAATTGGGAGGCAGTTCTGAAAGGCAGTTTTGCTCCTGGCTGAAAACATGTTCTCATAACAACCTGACAGATGCAGGGAATATAGTGGTCATGACTGGTCATCTGGTCAAATAAGCCTGCAGGTGTGCTCTATTCAGCAAGTGTTTGGGATCTTACATAAGCACAGTTTTGGGAGGAAGGATGGTGAACTCTGGCTCAAAATCATGCCACTGCACCTGCCACACATTCAGCTCGCACGAAACCACCCTGTGAAATCCGTCACTTACAGGACCTCGTTGCCGCAGCTGCGGTCGGTCCTCATTCCAGTCACGTCCGTTATGATGCTTCAGGCTCCATTAGGCTCAAAGCATGGCGTCCCCTTCAGCGAGACCCTCCGGTTCCCTCAGCCGTCTGCAAGAGGACTACAGCTGTCAGCTCTGAAAAGACAGCAGGTGGACACACTCTCACACACTCAGCCTGTTTATTTATCGGAAGTCATCCCATCAAAAATGACTGCAATGGCAATGCTTTGTTGGAAAGAGAGAGAGAGAGAGAGAGAGAGAGAGAGAGAGAGAGAGAGAGAGAGAGAGAGAGAGAGAGAGAGAGAGAGAGAGAGAGACAAACTGGAAGGAGAGATAGACAGGAAGCCGAGAGAAAAAGTGTGTGAATGATAAAGACAGAGTCCCACAGAAAGATAAACAGCCACAGTGGAGGCCTATAATGGCTTTGCACTGCTAATTTGTCACTCCACTTGAACGGCAAACAGCAGGAAGACAGTGAAAACACGCCGAACTGTCACTCCCTGCTGCCCAAAGACAAGCTCGCAAGAACCTTCATCTGGGGCTCATTCTACTGGTGAAGACATCAGCTGTATATAGACATCTAGAGTAGATGTATACAGAATAAAACTATATATAATATGGATAGCTGTCTTGGATGTTGATTTGACAATACAGCATTCCAGCCACAAAGACAGTTTAATTTTCCCTACAAGAATATAATATTCCGTTCACAAGCGATGTTTACTGTGTTTTTCTTCGTTTTCTCTTCACACATCACGTGTCTCATCTCATGTTCTTCTTGTCTAATGGGTAAATAAGTACACTAAGTTTTGATTCAACTTTATAGGGCTAAAAGCTTCATGGAAATGGCGTCAGAGTCGTAATTTGTGAAAATGTCAGACTAAAAAAATACCAACAATATTTCACCCTGGTTTAACATTAGCTGATAGATAAAAAAGTATTTATAATGATGTTTATTTTCATGGTTTAAGATTGAAATTCTGGGGCAAAGGTAAACAACATAAAGGGCATTTGAAATGTAGCACAAATAAATGATGAAGACATGGTAAAAGGTTTCCAACAAATTATTAGCGTGAGCAAGCATAGGCCTACTAGAGCGATTTACATAAATTAAGGTTCCCAAAGTGAGGTTTCACACAGTGATGCCACAGAAGTGATATAAACATGTAACGTTAACTGTTACGACCAACTTTCTGACAGGTGATAAGATCCACTTTTGGAACAACAAACTGTTCTTAGAAGCGCCCTTTTTCAATATAAACAAACTTTTGTTGCATTGAAAAAATCCGTAAAGGTTCTTCATTGAACCATAGATGCCACAAAAAAAAAAAACGTTAGAACACATTTAAATGTACTTCAAAACACAGTCCACCATTAAAACACAATTAATACAGGTTTGGAATGACGTGAGTATGCCTAAATTATGACATAATTTGCATTTAACATTGTATGTTTCTTGTCTAGCTTCCCACTTACCGCTAAACAAAGTTCTTCTGATTCAGTGCAGAAAGAACAAGCAAGCGGTCTTGTCATCTAGTCACCACAGGATATTTAACGGCTCTGCCACTAGAGGTTTTGATAACAAGCTGATCCAGCAGAGGTATCACAGCGCCCTCTAGTGTCTAGGCGTGGAGTTCGCGCGTGATTTCTCAACAGTAACCTAACAGGAAGTTATTGTGTTGGTGGATGTGTTCTGTTCATTTGAATTCGCCCATCAAAACGATGCGCACATTTAGTTCAAGTCAAGACCCTTTCTGTAAGTTATATCACAGGTGACGGCCTTTTTACAGTCTATGGTGACGACCAGTGACTGTCCGAGTAACTTTCATATCTTTGAATGTCGCTTATGGTAGAAAGAAATAGCCGTTATTAAAATATGCATGTCTACACAAATATTATTTAAAAACGATTTATCCACAAATGGAAAGCATACATTACATTGTCTTTATGTTTGTAGTCTTGATTTTTTTTTATAAGCTATCAAACAGAGACTGATTAAATAGCAAAATGAAGTGATGCATTTTTAATAGGTTACTTAACATTCATTACATAATGTCATTCATTCATAACTTTGTTGTCATAACTTTTTTTTTTAAGACTAGGTGCGTAGAACTTCAGCCTAAAGTTGACTGGCTGGGCTTAGCTGGTTTAAGATGGTGTTCAGCTAGTCTCCCAGCCTGACCAGCTAATGAAGTGGCAAAACCCCATCTTAAAGTTAGGGTTGGTAATCCTGTTCAGAAACATTTTTTTTTATACTGGGTGAAATGGTCCTTCCATTCTGATAAGTGTAGACCTATGTATATCATAGAACATTGTGTCTAGTACTATATAAATTACAAAGGTAAACGACCCGACCGACCACGACCCAAATATCATTAAAAATATTTTTGGATGACTCGTAACCGCACTGGCACCCGCTCATTTTGGATCAACCCGCGCATCACTGGTAGGTACATGCATAGACATGTATAAAGGCTAGATGGCTCAAGGCGGAGTCAGCTGTGTCGTCACTTGGCGGCCATCTTAGGTCAGGAGACTGCGCTGCTGCTCCCTGCTGCTGTGGACGGAAGGTGAGTGACATACGCCAACTAAAATGCTCGTAACTTGCTGAATTCTTGACGGATTTACAAACGGTTTGGTTTATTACAAACCTTATTAACGTGGCTATGATTTGTGCTGATGCCGATGTTTAATAAACTCCGTGGCTATAATTTTTCACAAGTATGCAGTTAAATAGCCACATCCCTGACGTTTATGACACACCAAGCCGTTTGAAAATCGGTTGAAAATTGAGCAAAATATAGTTATTTCAGCACTACATGCACAATAGACTTTAATGTTATAACTGGACGAGCGGTCCTGTCCTAAGATGTACGTGTGACGTCGTCGGGTCCCATTGGCTCTCAGCGCCGGTAAGCCATCTAGCCTTTCTATACATGTCTATGGGTACATGCAGCTGACTCTAAATGTGGATGCGCGTTCATGTTTGTGGGGGGGCGTAGCTTTGGACGGAGCACTGACAGGAGGGGGCGGAGCTTAGAAGAGGTGCCACTTTCAAATCTGGCTAGCTCTCCAACATTACCTACTCTAGCTTTAATTCATCCTGCTAAACCAGCTGAAACCAGACAATATTGACAAACTGGAATTAGCGTTTCTTTCAGCAGGTACATTAGCCGTTTCTCAGGTGAAGAATTGTCAGACTGCTGTAGACCCATGTGAGCAGGACTTCATGCATCGCTTACACTACACTACTGACAATGGACAAGTGAAATTTTGCCTGTGAAATTTGAGAAAAATTGGAAATCTGCATGACGAACCCCAAGTAGTTGCAAAATCTGCACATGGAAATCTTACGGCAAAAAAAAAAAAAACAGATTGCGTAGATTCCCAATGATTGAATTTTGCCAGAGAAAATTAGCTAAACACCAGTAAATAAGCACACACCTTTAGCGACAGAGATAAAGGCGTTTTATTGTCCCAGAAAGTCATACAGGTTTGGAATGACATAAGGCAATTCTCAGTAAATTACAAAATGTTCAATTTGTGAACAATGAACTATAGTTCATTAGGATGAACTATTCCTAATAATAATAATAATAAATATTGAATAGCTAATACATACTGGTAATTGTTGAAAACTCATTCAAATAAATAAGTAACAATGATAAAATGACAAACGCTAAAAAAATATATATATATAAAAATGTTTGAACATTAAGTGCCAGATGTACTTAACAGGGCAAATTAGCGTGAGAGCGCAAACCCATAAAAGCGGCGATGGGAGTGGAAAGTTCTGCGCGTGATCTACAGAAGACATGCAAATTAAAGAACAGACACAGCCGGATCATTTCCACAACGATCAGCTGCAAAAATAACTGTCTACGCCTTTTCAGTGTTCATTTTTCACTGCTTGTCTTTAGTTAATCCTAGTTTTTTAACCCCAAAAGAGGGTTTGCACTGGTCAAGCTGTACGTAAATCTGGCCATTCAGTAACAGTTTCTGCACTCACTTGAAGACTTTCATAGGAACCATTTAACTTTTTCCAGTTGCTTCATCTGAAACCCCTCGACAGACATGAGTAGAGAGAGCGCCGGTGAGGTTCTCGATCTGAGAGCGGAGGAACCTGCGATCCTCCTGTAGGTCCTGAACCTGTCTCTCCAGAGCTTCAATCCTCTCCTGTTTGCTCTCCAGCAGACACTGAAGTTTAGTGATGGTCAGCATAACACCGCTGGGTACATCTTCCATGATCGGTGGTATCACTGCTGAGAAAGATAGAAACAAAAACTATATGTATTTGTTTCTATATGTATTTTATAGAACTAACCATTCTCATTTAATTATACACTTTGACAAAAAGGAAACAATGGACAGTGGGGAAAAAAAACAAAAAAAACATTAGCAACAGCCTTCCAATAATAACCCAATTGACTGGTTGAGATTCGAGGTGTTCAATCAGAGGTGTTTAAGTTAGTCAGAAAGTTTTGGTTCAGTCCTGACGTTCTGCACACGCACGATTCCTCTCATTATAGCAAACAAAGTGTAGACACGATGTAAATAAGGGTGCTTTCACACCTGCCTCATTTAGTTCGGAGAGGAGAGGTGGTCTTTCAAACGAACTCTGGGGCGGTTCGTTTGTGGTGAGAACGTGGTCCGACCTCGAACAGACCCAACTGCCAAAGAACTGCGCGTTTTTGGACTAAACCAGCTGCCGTAGTCAGCTGCGCTGTGCATTATGTCACTGTTTAGCAACATTACTGCACGCCTCCTCCTGACATTATTTTCAAGCCGCATCCTTGCTTCATTCTCAAATGTTATTATTGGCTTAAAGTGGTGTAGAACTAGCCTATATAATAAACTATGACCAGGGATACGATCAGCCCACGCAGTCGTCTCTCCATAGTAAAAAGCGGCGTGTTGTCTGCCGGATTTTCCTCCTCTTTGTTTACTTGTTTACAGTTGATAATACCAAGAATATCAAAATCGACCACTGGCGGTAGATCCTTTTTGTATTTAGCACCAAAACTTTGGAACAGTCTTCCTACCATTGCCTGGGAAGCAGACACTCTGTCAGTTCAAAGCTAGATTAAAGACACATCTCTTTGACCTAGCATTCACATAATGCATTATAGACTTCTATAATTCAATGTTAGGCTGCATAGATTAGGTCAGCCGGAACTGGGAACACTTCCCATAAATCCTGATGTACTCGTTACATCATAAGATGAATGGCATTTACGCTAATTTTAGTGTCTTTGTTTATCCCGAGGTTTTTCCCGCAGCCTGCCAGATCCAGGCCGTATCCAGATCTGAGGAAGGACCTTCGCCTGGACCCGATGTCAACGCATGGAGGATCCCTTTACCACTCTACAGATAAAGCGTTGTCGGGATAATTTCGGTTTCGCGTATCTCCCCCGAAGTGATAAAATTCTGTCTAAAAATGTTTAAGGCCAGACAAGTAGTTTGTTAAGGCTTTGTAGGGAATTACAAACCTGCGCACATATATTCAAATGCACATAACTATAGAATTAATTATTAATGCGCACATGAGCGCCATCAGCGTTTCTCACAGGTTCACGTTTAAAGTCTGTGTAGAGAGAACGATGTCGTCTTAGCGGCCTCTAATTTAATAACTAATGATCGTTGCGGAGGAAGTGAATCAATCAAAACTAACTTTAGCTGGAAAATATCTTTATTCAAGAACCGCTATAAAGCCAAAACAATCTGTTACCGTAAATTATCCGTTTATCACTGTAAAGCAGCTTTGAAACAATCTACATTGTTAAAAGCACTATAAATTAATAAAGATGACTTGACTTCCAGGAGTTCTGTGGGAATTTTCCTGCACTTTAGTTCTGACCAATCGAAGTGCAGTTATGGAAATACGTTCAAGACACATCTGGCCAACGAGTGATTTGGATGTTGTCACGTGACTGCATTTTGGTTCGTTTCATCAACTGATTCGGACCAGAGCAATCAGTGTGGTGTGAAAAGGAACCAAAACGCCTAAAAAAATGCTACAAAATATTATTTTTCGCCCTTAGTCCGGACCAAATGAACCGAACTACAGATGTGAAAGCACCCTAAGAGATTCATTGTGCTGTGAGACGGCTTCATTGATTATAACAGAACTCTGTGAGATCGCGATGAACTGAGATGAGTGACACTAACACTGTGGGCCATTTTTGATTGTTTTAAACTGCAAGTAAAGTGCAGTGTGTTTTCTTTAAAATAAATGTAAGCTTCGGTAATGTTTTTCCCCCTTTATATTGAATGACTAGGACTAGAGTCTAATGGATCTAATAAACTTGGGAACGACATGTATGTAGACTGTAGGATGATGATGACCTACAACTGAATCATAGGCTATGGCGCGAGTTAGTATAGAAGAACAAAACATCATAACAAATAGAGCAAGATGAATCGCACTTTGGCAATTGTGGTTTTTAAAGGATAATTCCGGTATTTAACACCTTGAGTCTATATTGTAGTTTGTTTTGGATGAACAAGAGTGGTGGACAACATTTTTTTGACAATGGTTCCTCTCTCGAGTTTTTGACTATAAAAGAATTGGCCATGGACCCATTTAACATTGGAGTCAATGGGCATGTCCGAAAATGTCATTAAAACAGCCAATAATGTTTGTTTACAAAACTGTGCAACTCACCGAGTGATTAGTGATGTTAGTTGATGTTCCAGAAACAAAAAGTGTTGCGAAATACAGTTTCTGTCGTGTTTTATTCGTCATTTTGTAAAATCCCATTGAATTCTGTTGAAGGACTGAGTGCTCGTTAATATAAATGCGCTACTGGAAACGGAAAGGGGGCTGTTTACATTTGGTCGATGTAGTCTTTTTGCTCGCTTCCGTTTCTCATAAGGCTAGCGAGCAGAGCAACTGTGCTCCGGGAGAGTAAGCGAAATAAACAATAATTTTTTTAGGAACTTTACCGCAGTTTTTGACTGCACAAATTCTAACCATATTGAAAGACGTGACCACTGACCAGTGCAATATGAAGTTGAACTCGACTGTGACCGTGAGTGTCCCGCGAGACATAAACATCGGTTTTCGCCATCAAGTGGTCGGGAGTTTGCTAACGCTTCAGATTCAAATATTGAGTGGAAGTTACACGGTTGTGAAGTGTCTGAAAAAATAGTTCCACTATAGCAAAATAAACGGATTGGAATCATATATTGCGACGATATATTGTTTATAATCATCAACGAACATCACTAATCACTCGGTGAGTTTAACAGTTTTGTAAACGAACATTATTGGCTGTTTTAATGACATTTTCAGACATGCCCATTGACTCCAATGTTAAATGGGTCCATGGCCAATTCTATTATAGTCAAAAACTCGAGAGGAACCATTGTCAAAAAAATGTTGTCCACCACTCTTGTTCATCCAAAACAAACTACAATATAGACTCAAGGTGTTAAATACCGGAATTATCCTTTAAGAGGAGGAAGCGAAAGAGGAGAATATGTGAATAATACACAATCTAAAATCTCACCAAGGGCACCAACAAAGCCTGGGACTGCCCTTACATCACTACAGGCAATACTTAAATGCTCTCTCTAACTCTGTCCCATCATTGCATTTTGGAGATTGACATCGATTCTAAGTAAATGAAAAATCACGTACTGGAGACGGCAACGTTCGGAGTGTTGTCCTGGTCTGTATAATTATCAGCAGGCACTGAGTTTATATTTTCCCACTGGATTACTTCAGTTTCTGGTTCCTGTTTCATCCAGCTGTGGCTGCTCACGGGACTGTCCTGTCTCGCGGAGCTGGAGTCAAGCTCACTGCTGGGGGAGTACGGAGCCAAATCCTGCAGCCATTGAGAGTTCATCTCATCCTGAGAGCTGCAGGAGGACAATATCAAACAACAATCATGGAATAATTCCTCTTATATCATTTACTTTAAAGGTGCACTATGTAACCTTTGGTCCTCTATTAGTTAAAAAACAAAACTGCATGCATTTTGCAGAAGAACATTGTTTTGGCTGTGCTTTAGCTTTGTGTGACTGTGAATATGGTTCTCCTACTGCTCATAAAACATTCAATACTAGGCTTAAAGGAACACTGTTTAACACACACAGTTAAACAGTTGAGTTTTACCGTTTTCTAATCCATTCAGCTGATCTCCGAGTCACTTTTAGCATAGATCATTAAATCTGATTAGACCATTAGCATCTCTCTCAAATCTAGGACACATAATAATCAAGGAACTGCTGCCGTACCAGCAGCGCAATGATATTACAAACTTAGTGCCGGTAACGTTGGAAGTTACCGAGCTGGGGACTGTTTTCAGGCTCTGCGTAATATCATTGCGCCTGCTGCACCCATGGTACGTCAGCAGTTCATTGATTATTACACAGGAATGAGAGTATAGTTCCTAGTCATATTGGCCTAGAAAATCGCTACTTTTCATTTTCTGTCGGTCTTAGTACACGATGTAACTACAGAAGAGTCAAGTTTTAGGAAAAATATTGAAACTTTGGTAATTTTTTGGAGAGAGATGCT
The DNA here is from genome assembly GCF_949152265.1 of Phoxinus phoxinus. Classification (NCBI taxonomy): domain Eukaryota; kingdom Metazoa; phylum Chordata; class Actinopteri; order Cypriniformes; family Leuciscidae; genus Phoxinus; species Phoxinus phoxinus. Next base: position 20,220,293 of record NC_136899.1, on the reverse strand, counting down.
AACGGTCTAATCAAATTCAATGATATATGCTAAGCTATGCTAAAAGTGCTACCGCCAGACCCGGATATCAGCTGAATGAATTCGAAAACAGTAAAACTCAACTGTTTAACTCCGGGGGAGTTGGAAAATGAGCCTATTTCCAAAAAAGTGGAGTGTTCCTTTAAGAGATATAACGTTAGCCAGTTTAGATGAAAAGGTGACTACCTAAAGATGTTACTGTAGCTGTACCCATTAATAGACACAGTACTTCCTTGAAAATAAATTCCACACAGTGCTACAACAGCCATAATGAATTGCCCCTTCACAACAGATACTGCTTTACAGTGAACTCTTACAGAGCTACATATAGCAACTTTGTTGCGTTCTCTTTTTGCCAGCAGACTCTCCTCTGTTCTGCTTCTTTTTTTTTTTTTCAAACCTACTCCCTTGAGTTTGGAGATTTAGCTGCTCCATGTCAACCTTTCTCACTCATTTATACAACTAACCTATGCCACTCCCACAACATACAAGTAGCCAAGGCAAGATGTCTCTACTTACGGATATAACAAGACATGCACGAGCGAGTGACGTATTTACACAATTTCCCACAAAATAAGTTACATAGTGTACTTTTAAAATGATCATTAAATCAACACTGACTGTGTACTTTCTCAATAGAGGGTATGCGGGTGACGTCACAGTCAGCCAGAGTGACTGTATTTCCCACTGAGTGGCAAAAAGACTGAGCGGCAGCATTGGTTTTCAGCGGGAATGCCGCGAAAAACACACAAAACACGTCTAAAACGGGAAAGAGCTTTGAGACTGACTGTACAACTAGATTTGACAAGAAATCTGAGGTATTTTTACAGACTGCCGAAAGCTACAGAACAGAGAAGCAAATGGATCGCTGCAATTCATAGAAACAACTGGACTCCAGGCAGCGAAAGGTGGATTTGCAATTATAATTTTTATGTCAATATGCTGAACTTAGTGGTAAAATCATACCCTATATATTGTATTGTTATATATTGTCTTGACAACTCGTCAATAAAATATTTACCACTGTATATTCTGCATAATTTGACATTTTTAATAAACACTGACAAAAAAACTATGCAAGGTTTAGGTCAAGAAAGAAGATATGATGATATATAACATTGATATAAGTGATCAACCGGATTTAGACCTACCTATATTGTAATTATATAAAGCGTTCACAGGCAAATTTGCTGTAGTGTATTTCCCCGGCGTCGAAATCAGACACATATACATGTCAGGAACTCTGGCTGCATGTCAATATCCATGGATCACTGAATCTTTAGTAAGTTGAAAGGAACACTATATCGAGTCCTTTAGTTTAAACTGATAAACGTTTGTTTTACTCGCGTTTTTGCAGTTTCCCCTATTAAATCCAGGCAGCTATTCTGCCACTCAGTCCAGCTGAGGGGACGTGTTCCGGCGGGAAAGTGACCTCAATGCATACCCTATACTGATATTTCTGTGCATGATTAATATATGCATGTAATTAAAAAAAAAAAGAGAAAGTACAATGGGTTGTAAATACAGCGTGTTGAATTTCATTATATAATTTAAGTTTACAAATTATTATTCGAGGATTTTCAAGATGATGAACAAATCTATTATCTATATATTATCATTATTTTGTCAAGTGGTTACATGTTATTTCTTACATTACTAATAATAAATATCCATGACACAGTGGATAATGAGAATATTCACGACAACAGTGGTTGTATTCGTGCAGCTTCTATCATGTCCTAATCGATTTTTTATTTTATTATTACAACAGGATTACAAAAAAAATTATTATTAATACAAGAAATACATGAAAATGATGGTTACTGCCATATTCATTTTTGCAACAATTGAGGGAACATACCAGGATTGCAGAGGTTCACTACGAATCTTGTTTCTGTGGCTTCTCTGGTACTGTCTCCATTTGTTCCTCAATTCTACCTGTCTTTCTTTAGAGAGTTCGGCTACTGTAGGATGTTTCGTCTTTCCCTCTGTCTTTCTTCGTTGATAGCTAAGAATTTTCAAACAAAAAGACATTGTTTTAAGTATTGCATACTAAAATTTAATAATTGCATTACAATTGTTTATGGTATAATAGTACAACTTAGGATAGGATCAAGGTTTTATTTGAATAAGTTAATTGTTTGCTATGTATAATTCGCAGTGGAATAAAATTCAAACACCTCTCTCTTCTTTTTGCAAGGTATCTGGCCCTGGCAACAGGATCAGCATTCACCTTCGCTCTGTGTCGAGCTGATTTCTCATTGTTTGATAGTGGCATCTACAAATAGAAGAAGAACAAAACACTTTGTGTTACAATACAATAATTATGTTTTTGTTATTGTTAATTATATTTTAAGGTGAGAATATAAATGGGACATACCTTTAGGCTACATATTCCGCATCAATAAATCACCATAGCTGTTTGCGTGCTAGATATTTCCATTAGAGTCAAATAGGGTGACAGGTTACACCATTTGACATTTTAGTTTCCACATGTTTCTGAATAAAAAAAGGATTTTTGAATTATGACCCTCCAAAAGACATTTCCATGTATATGTTAACCTCAACAAACGTGCCATGTTATAGAAAGATCAATGATCTGCTATTCTGAAAGACATACTAACCTTGACAGTTGACACAGCCATGAGGATTTGCAGTGTTCCTCTCAGTGGCAGTCACAACATTTCCTGTTTCACGGTCACATGACAATGAGCTTCCTTCAATGTCGTCGGTTACACCAGCGATGGGGGAGGGGCACTGGTTACACCACACAGAACAGCTTCACTGCACGTTTTCATAGAAATATTACTTATCATAAACTGCTTCATACGCTGTTTTTCAAGGATCTCAAGCTTGTGGTAAGACTTTAATTTAACAACGGTTACACCACCTAGACATGTTTTGTCCACCACCAACAACAGCAAAATATCAAGATGTGTTTTAATTCAGAGAATCATGTCAAATAGCTAAAACAATTAAGGGACGTTGACTTATTCGTGAACGATTGTTTTTGCTGAATCCTTTCAACGAATTAGAGGCACGGGTTTCCCGACTGAACGCTTCGTTCACGAATTGGACTGTCTCTAAATCAGTTCACGCGGATCTCGAGTCAACCGTTCAACTGACTCATTTGAACAAGAACCGTAGTGAGCTGATAACAGCATGATTGAATCAAGCATTTGACCAGGTCAAATTTACTGCCCGAGGGGAAAAGCATGTTTTATTTAATAACTGAATTGCAGATTACAAATGAAACGTACATGTTTTTTGCATTTTATTAAAACATGAAACAAATCAACCATGCATTTTCGTTTTGTTTACTGCAAATCCGAAATGTATTTAGGTTCTAAATTACTGTTTTCGAATATAATCGTGGCTTAAACAAACAAATCTTATATTCAAAATCAAAGACCATAATAAACAGCTGTGTAATACAGGATGGCAGGGACAGCGTAATAACGTAAAAAGAATATCCGAACTGTCCGGTTCTTTGAAACGAACTGTTCATAAGAACCGACTCGTAAAAATGAGTCGGACGTCCCGGCTTCCAGCGTCGTCAAGGAACTGTTCAATGGCAAAGAAAGTGGAATTTCCGTTTATATACTGTCTATGGGAATTTCTCTAAAGATTTAGTGTGACCCCATTTTGCAAGCAATACTTTTTTTAAAATAAATCTCTGGACGGACATGCTTCCAGAAGATAGCCAGAAATTAATGACAAAATAAGAGTGCATCTCTTGTAGTAGAATCGGAAAAGAGGAACATCTAACATAAAGCAATAAATCTTTATAGGAGTTCTAGAGGGTGTACTTTCCGTCATGTGTGTACTTGAAATAAGTAACAAGAGTAACAGCTCAAAATAAAATATAATTTAAAGGTATGCAAAGGCACGAGTGAAGACTTTTAGTTGAATACAATGTCCCTTTTCTGCAATCAAAGAACCTTTCTTCCTGTCAGTTATTTTGGGCATTTGGTGTTGAAGACATGAAGTTGAAATAATTTTTGTTATAGATCGCATGTAGTTTCTACGGAAGAGGATTAGGGCCAAGCAATAATAAAAATAATAAAACCATCTCGAGATTAAAGTCATTATAATGCGAGATTAAACTCGTTAAATTTCGAGAAAAAAAGTCGAAATACAATCTTGAGAAGAAACTCATTACATTTCGAGAAAAAATTTGTTTTATTATTGCTTGGCCCTAATCCTCTTCCGTAAAGTTTCAGATGGGGGTTTCAAACTGGGGGTCGTTTTTTATTATAAGAGCTAATTATAAATAATATAATAGATATAATTAAATTTACAGCACTTGACTGCATTTTTATTCTGTTTTCTAAAGACAGAATATCAATATCCGTAATCATCAGCTTGTCAGTACTTTGTTATATTTTGTTTCTCTTCAAGTGTATATGTCTTATACAGTACACTAATGTGTAAATATGTAAATATATTTACCGGTAAACATTTTCCCGATAATATTGTACACATTTTTAACAGTATTTTACTGTATAAATGGTTCTTTAAACATGTATAAATATATACACAATTGTTATTAGTAAAGAAATAAGAACATATTTAAAGGTCAGCGACATCAAAATTGTTAAAATACCCCTGGTTTAAGAGAGCACAATGGCAAAAATCACTTGTTAAACAACTCTGCAGACATTTCAAAATCATAGAAATAAAATAAACCACAAGCAGTGTTCTTCAACTCTGGCTCCTGAGGGGAGTTTAGCTCCAAACCTGATCCCACTCACAAGCCCACAATGTTCTGGTAATCCTGCAGGCACTGATCAGGTGTGTTTGGTTCGGGTTGGAGCTAAACTCTGCAGGACAGTGGACCCCGAGGGCCAGATTTAAATTACCCTGACATAAAGGAACATGAGATGGAATTGTTAAGAGAATACAACCTTGGCAGAGTTTATGTGAAGAAGAAAACAAAAAACAGACACAATATGCTAGCAACGCATACACACACACCAAATCTGTGCTTCGAATGGACTGGATGATCTATTTCACTGTATGCAACAAAATAAAAAAAAGCACAGTTCTAAGAGATCTGTGCATTTATTACACAAACCACTTAAAACTTCTAAGAGACGTACGCACGGTGATTATGCATAACACGTTTTAATGTCACCCACTACTTTCTTTCCTTCCAGGGCCCAGAGCCTCTCATTTTCACTTTGCAACAGTCTCAGAGCGCCATCTAGTGTCCAAACACAGAGGATGCTCGTTTCTTCAGCGGTCCTGGAAGCCTTCATCCGCTCCATCCTTCTTCTGAGGGCTTCGTGATCACAAAACAGCTGTTCAGTTGTGATATCATAGGCCAACCCGGAAGACTACGGTTAACCTAATGCTTTTCAGAGTAGCATAAGAAGAATGGGAGTTACTAAGACAAATCATTGCAGTTTTAAAGCAAAAACACCACTCATATGTACTCATAAACCAAAACCCACTAGATCAAGGCTCAGAAATCTTGAGTCTTTTCTGGGTTGTAGAATACAAACTGAACAGCTCTGCAGAGACGCTGAGGGTGTTTCCTCACACGGCCTGACCCACCAGAGGAACAGACCTGTTAGAAACCAGCAGCAGTTCTGCCATGAGGGTCGTGTTCGGGACGGTCAGGGAGGGTCAACCAGGAGCACTGTCCCAGGCCAGAAGATGGAGGGCCCACATAAGGTCCTTTTTACAGTATAGCCTACTGTACTCCTGGGCACACGGAGGCTCACTCGGAAAAATTGTCCCGTGCCCTGTGAACCTTAGTGACAGACTTGGACGGAAAGCCCAACTCATACTCTTCTTCTTGAGGCAGATCAAGACCTAGTCACACTGGGAAACACACCCTGTTGAGAAGAGATTGAAATACAGCTCAAATCAAAGTTGACCTTTTGTTCAAATGTTACATGCAATTACTATAGTAATAACTATGAATTATGCATAGTTGCATGCAACTAAACCTAAACAAAACCCCTAGACCTAGCTCTATAGTAAGTACATGTAGTTAACTAATATTACTCAGTACACCTTGGAATAGTTGAACCAACCTTTTGTTTTAACAAATGTTCACTATTACATGTATTTACTGTTAAAACTCAAACTTCGATAAATGCAATCCCTTGTAGAAAAAGTGAAGTACACTTGTCGTGTACATATTTTGAAGTATATTTTTTTAAAACTGTCCTTGCAGATAATGAACTAAAAGGCCACTTAAGTGTACACTTTTATTAATATACTTTGTCCTGTATACTTAAAAATACTAATAATGTCAAATTAAAAGTTTTCAATACATTTTAAATCATATTTTACTAATCTTTAGTGCACACTTTTTGATGTGTTGACCAACATACTAAATCACATGTATAGTACTTGATTAAAATTTGTAGTTTGTTATTTGACATTTAAAATGAACATTTTTAACATGCTAATAAATGTGTAATTACAAAATATAAAGCTGCGGTCCGTAACTTTTGGCGCTCTAAAGGTTAATAAACAGAACTGCATGCGTCTTGCGGAAGAACATTGTAGCCAGAGCTTCTTCTCTCTGTTTAGGTCTATGACGAGTCACACAGGTACTGGGCTACTCCGCTGTGGTACGACCCGAACCAGTCTAAAATAGTCCCAATATAAACACTTATTAGAGATGCACCGATTACAATTTTCTAGGCCGATTCCGATTCCTCAATGAGTTTGACCTGCCGATACTGATTTTAGCCGATTCCGATTACATTTTTTCTAACCACTTTACAGCACACACAAATATTTATTTTCTATATACATTTTTTTATAAAACACCATATACTTTTACCCAAACTGAATAATAAACACCAGTTAAAATGGGTACATTTCCTATAAATATTTTTGAGTCTTCATTTTCTTTTCTGACATAGCCTACTCCAGTTGTTAAAACACACTAGACATGCAAATAATGTGCATTTTCGGCACTTTTTGTGTGAAATCATATTTATTTTGTCCATCAAACGTGTGCTTTCACTTTAATTGAGCGTGAGCAGCGCAGCAAAAATAAACTCGGCTTGCTTAGTTGGGGATATTTAATATATAACAATATTATTGATCTGCCTTACTTCAGGTGGACGATGACGCAATTTTCTTCTAGAAACAAACTTGTATTATTTTCATGTTATCACTGTGAAGCTGCTTTGATACAATCTGTATTGTAAAAAGCGCTATATAAATAAAGGTGACTTGACGCCGAAACCCGCGCTTCACTGCTGCTCACGCGAAGCTCCTGCTTGACACTCACGCGCTGCTCCTGCTCGCGGTGTGAATGCACTCATTGATTAACATGTACGGCGAAAAAAATACTGCACTGCTCATACTTGCGGTGTGAAACGCCTGTATTTCACGAGGTACATGTGCGTTCCGTGTGCATGCTGATGTTGCGCGATGTTAATCATGTACATCATCTCTATACTTCATTTTTGTAATAGTGAGAGGAATCGTGAGGGTGCAGAACTCAGCACTGAACAAAATCAACATATATGTTTAGGATTGGCTACATGGCTTAAAAAAAAAAAAAAAACGCTGCAAAAACAGAAAAATGTATGCTCTCCATAGTGCAAACAGAAAAATGTATGCTCTCCATTGTGCAAACAGAAAAATGTATGCTCTCCATTGTGCAAACAGAAAAATGTATGCTCTCCATTGTGCAAACATAATGGACCTTAACAGCTAAGGTGAATTTATGAACAATCCAGATTCTAGATACAAAACTGACACTGGAAAAACATTTGCCAAGTTACTGTAAAAGTGTCATGTACCTCTCTTCCCTTTCTTCTTGTGGCGTCTCTTTTTCCTGACGCTGCTGGACTCTTCAGATGAAGAAGAACTGCTGGATTCATCAGTGGCATACGAGCTGGACGAGCTCTTGCGCCGCCTTTTACGTGATCTTGGCCCTGAGAACACGGATGTGCTCGCTGTAGAAACAGAGAATGGAAGTAAATGAGAGAACATGAGCAGCAAGTGCAAGTGTAACAGGAAATAGAACATCAACTGCAAAATTCATTCATTAATTCATCATTTGAGCTGAAAATACATTTACATGAAATTACTGTAAAATCTTAGATTTAAAAAAGTTAAGTCTGGAATCTTAAGGTGAACAGTCACAGTCAAAAAGACACTACAGTTATTTAGCTATTTATCTATTATATATCATATATCTATTATATTTATAATGCAGTTCTCTTCATTCTTGAGCAAAGTGTTTTGAACATGGTAAAAAAAAATTGTAATCATCTTTCCACCACACCTTCAGGCACCGGAACCAAGCGAGCGCCGGTGAGGTTCTCGATCTGAGAGCGGAGGAACCTGCGATCCTCCTGTAGGTCCTGAACCTGTCTCTCCAGAGCTTCAATCCTCTCCTGTTTGCTCTCCAGCAGACACTGAAGTTTAGTGATGGTCAGCATAACACCGCTGGGTAAACCCTCCATCGGGTTCGGGTCCGCTGCTGAGAAAAATTTATTTTCACTCAATCTACGTCCCATCATTGAAATGTGGAGATGCTAATGAGCTCATTGACATGGATTTTCAAAAAAATGAATAAATATCATACTAGCAACAGCACTGCTCAGAGATTTGTCCTGCTCCGCATCAGTGACGGCCTCAGAGTTGACATTTTCCCACTGGATTACTTCAGGCTCCGGTTCCTGTTTGACCCAGCTGTGGCTGCTCACGGGACTCTCCTGTTTCGCGGAGCTGGAGTCAAGCTCACTGCTGGGGGAAAATGGAGCGGATTCCTGCTGCCACTGAGTGTTAATCTCAACCGGAACGCTGCAAGAGAACAATATCAAGCAACAGTCTCATGATTACACTTTTCAAATTATTTTAATGCTATCCTACTTAAACATTATGTTAATTTGCATTGCTGATATTCACAGATATTTCATATATCATATTTCAAAACAGTATTAGTCAATGACTAATAAGGACTTCCAAGATGACAATGTTCTTCCAACATTCATGTGACCGTTTCTAAATGTAAAGAAAGGTAACCTTTGAATATATGTTGATTTTACAAATATCAAAGTTTTACAAAACTTTCAATAACTGATAAATGTTATATGGTGTAATAAAACAAAAACTAAAAACGTACAGACGACGACATTGTCAAAATCCCCAGATCTGCAAAAAAATTACTAAAAACTCTGTACTATGATGCCTGGCCAGTAGTTGGCGATGTCACTTTGTAAAGAAACACTTTTTTCACGCGTCTTATAGACTGAAAATGTAATATGCATGCGCATGACCACAGTGTACTCATCTTCTGATGGCTACTTCCAGCAGGATAACGCGCCATGTCACAAAGCTCAAACCTTCTGGTTTCTTGAACATGACTGTGTTCACTATACTCAAATTGTCAAATTGGGATGTGGTGGAACAAGAGATTCAGAGTATCGACCAACATCTCTGAAGAATGTTTCCAGGACCTTGTTGAATCTAGGCCACAAATAAGTAAGGCAGTTCTGACGGAAAAAGGGAGTTCAACCCGGTACTATCAAAGGTGTACGAAGCGGCTGATGAGTGTGTATAGTATATTTCTATTTAGCTTTGATTTACTTTATCCAACAGCTGTATGTGATTAGTTATGTAAGGGGTAATCCATGTCTAACTGTCCATTAAACTATTATAATGCACAAAATGGAGACCACCCGACGAGAAGCAGAGTACGTTTAAATCGTTTAATGCACAGCCAGCCGTGGATTATCCCGCTTATCATTTACCAGCATTGACAAGTTTAAGCTTTTAATGATGTTTGCGGTGCAATATTTGACCAGAAGAAGCTATAATATTTGTCAGCTAGAGAACGTTATATCTAGCATTCTGCCTGCTTTAAACCAAACACAGAAATAAAGATAAAGAGTTTCTGTGCTCCTGAATGTTTCTGTGTGCGCTTCAAGGAAAGCAGCGCATTAATAAACTGTCTGGAATTATGTGCATTATAGAATGGTATGAGACAGACTACGGTATAATATCAATTATACAACAGATCAAAAATTGTAAATCAATTGCTCAAGTGACTGATATTTGGTATCACAGCGCTGGGTTTTACTCTTTGTATCACTCTACCCATCTGTGTTTGCTGTGTGTACTCAGATCAGAGTATATGAGGGGAAAGGAGTTGTGATTTTTTGCAGGAGAACAATAAGCAGTATCATTCCAACCTACAATAAAACTAAAACAACTAAAACGTTTTATATCTAGTAAACATCAAGGGTATTTCTGAAAGCCAGTTAATAAAGAATGGCATTCACGCCATGTCTTAATTACCATAATTTTGAGATAACACGTTAATCTTCCAACTTGAAACTACGCATTTCTATTACACTGAAATATATCTGCAGTGGTCAGGTGGTACAGCGGTCACATGGTACAAGTAGGACCTCTCCAAAAATTCCCAGGTTAAAAAAAATTGTGATTACAAGCTCTACGATGCTGAGAAGGCTTTTTACAAATTACTCGTATACGGACGGTGCCTTCACGCCACGTCGTGATTAAAAGTACAATTGTGAATGTGAGTTGTAAACGAAGTTTAAGTTAAAGAAACTGTTTACCCAAAAATGAAAATTCCATCATCATTTACTCACCCTCATGTCGTTCGAAACCTGTATGACTTTCTTCTGTGAAACACACACACACACAAAAAAAAAAGATATTGTGAAGAATGTTTCAACTGTTGTCCATACAATGAAAGTCAAACAACTTTTTGTGTTCCACAGAAGAACGAACAAAAACATAAAGGGTGCGTAAATGACAGAATTTTCATTTCTGGGATTCAAGGAGGTGATAGAAACAGGAAGAAAAAAAAAATTTTTTTTTGAGGTCCCCTCAAAAACGAGATGTCACATCTCAAGGGGTTTTCCTCTTAACAATAAATACAAAAATTCAAATATTTACAGCCCGACTCGTGGCGACGAGTGCGAGAGCCACGAAGATCACAAGGTGCATCGGTGTTTTCATGGCAAAAGATACGAGGCCGAGGTTGTTTTCTGTCGTAATAAATGCATTCCAGGGTCAGCAAGAGAAAGAGCAGTCCAGCACGAGGATGTATTCCACAGACTGAAGGAGAAAGCTGGAAAGAACCAGATGTTGTATCGTTATCTCTTAACGTTTTTTCAATAATTTGTTGATTATTATGGCATATTTTTCTAAATGTGTTCTGGTTATTTAACTCTTGGAAGAATGACGATGAAAATGAAAATAACAACATAATATTAAAATCTTGCCTTAATAACAATGTGAAACCAGTCACTGTTGTACTTAAATTTTAGTTTTTTTATTTCTGCTTTTACTTCTGCAGGATGAGGGTGAAGGTGCCAGTGTGCCTCCTCCTGAAACAGACAGAGCTGAAACAACCTCCTCCTGAGAAAACACCATTGAAAGATCTCCTTGGAGGGACTTTTTGGGGATTTGCTTTAAAAAGTCGATTTAGTGTTGTTATTAATATTACATAAAATATATTTAAAATGCATAAAGAAATGTGCAGCATTTTGTCTGAGAAATAAAAGGACACTTTTTCATTTATAATTTGTCTTAAAGGTGGGGTATGTAATTCTCTTTTTTGGCCATTTTTTCAAAATCACTTAAAATCCTATTCCTAACCCACTTACAGCCACTGAGTTAGAAGCACTGAAATAAAAATTAAGCAATTTAATCATCTGTGGAGCAGGCAGGACTCAAAAAACACCAGCCAATCATTTCCAAGACCACCTAGAATCATTGGACAGTAAGTGTGTCAATCAATTGGTCGTACCATTGATTGGTCCATGTTCTTTGAATGGGTGGAGTCAAAGGAAAGAAGGTAGGACCATTTGAGTTGTGTATTTTCAAAATCTACCGGCCGTTTTGCAAATCACATACCCCACCTTTAAATCTTAATTTGATATAAAAAAAAAAAAAAAGTGAGAAAATCGTATTGTGAAACCAGTATTGTGAATCGTATCGCGGCGCGAATTGAGTTAATGTTACCCCGGATTTCCACCAACTGCGGAACGACTGCGGATCGGCTCCGCTTCGTGAAGGCGCGTGCTCCACCGTCCTTTAATACTCACCAGGGATTTGATGCGGAACAGCTGTGGCCATGCCAGAAGTCATGAAGACCCACGAGATTCACGTATGATCGCGCGATATAACCTGTCCCGCACAAATCTGCCCTGTGCTAAATTGCTGCGAAACGGCTGCGGTATCTGGCAAAAATAGAAGCTCTGCGTATCTCCTCCGAGGGCTGCGGATCGCCGGAGCTGGAACGGAGTCGGAACGCAGCCGCTCCGCAGTCAGCGAAAATACACACATTGACTTTAATGGAAATCTATGGATTTCTGCCGTTCAGGTTTCACGCTGCCTTTCAGGAGCAGATCCACAGCCGTTCCGCAGTGGGTGGAAATTAGGGGTCAGGCTACATCCCTAGTCACGAGACGTCATTAAACTACCTCATGTCTCAAAGCACATAACATAATTAAAAAAACAACTTAAAGAGCTCTGACCTGTACCACCTGACAGCTGCAGATTCATTACGGTGTTGATAGTGTTGCCATTGAAAGGATAAATTCGAGTCACGAACCTCTCCAAGTATGAGGTCACGGGTTTCCATCTCTTCCTAATTACAGTAGTTTTGGCGTGAACACAGCATAAGCTGGTTGTCAACTGTAAAGGTGGCTGCTGTTTTGGTTGTGGTGCTCGCTGACTGACGTCTTTCTAAAACTGCATAGCATGAAACTTGCAGTTAAAGTGAGATGTCTGCGCGAGCAGGGTGCATGGAGGTATGGAAATACATTGACAGGCAGGTAGGACTGGACAAACTTTTTATGGTCAACGTCTTCCACAGACAATATTCACATACATTTAGACCACTTAATTTAATGGTTGCGATAAGGATGTGAAGAGACTTTCAACCAGCATAACAACAAATGTTTCTGGAACAAATCGCCTACCCTGCCTTTAACGTTTTGCGTCAATATTATAGCTACATACCTTTGCAAACACACCGCCATGATCTCCCTCGTTTCGGCCAGTCTTTGAATTGAAGTGATCCTCAGACTGTGATTGGTGTAGGTCGTTCTCGTCCCGGCCTCTTTGCAAATTTTGGGCAGCATTTGGGACAGATAATTAACTCCCAAAGGAACCGCAGTGTACCAGATCTCATCGCTGATCACATACATCCTTTTGGGCTGTAGATAAAGCGCTTTTGCGTCGGCTGGAATTTTGCTCAGATATTTCTCCAGAGAGGCAACGGGACACAGCGGATTGCCAGGCTCTTCAAACATAGCCTTGCGTTTTTTCTTGTCCCTTTCCTGCGGGTTCTTCGTGTCCTCGTTTAATGTCATGGTGAAGTATTTGAAACCGTTTTGGTCTCGGTTCATAGCAAACGCGTCTGGCTGCAGGTGTCGGTTCCCCTCCTTACCCCTGAGTCCAAAATGTAACTGGATGTCATACCACACCTTATTTAATAAGCCTTTTGGGTTGCCAGGGTCCAGTGCAGCAGAATGTTTCAGCATGTGCTGGTCTTCAGGTGAAATCGGCGGATAATGTGCTGTTATATCCTTACCGGAGCGTCGCATCTGCTTAACAACCCCTTTAAAAACATTGTTGGCGGACCTGAACTCGGGGTCCTGCATCAGATTCCACGCACGGCTGATGGGAGGCTCGTTCATGAACCGATTCAACCCAGCCCGAAGCCCAACGTAACTGCTGATCCCGTACAACTCTCCTTTGCTCGTCCGAATAGAGCCATAAAACTCGCGCAGCACCGGGTTGAGCTCCGACTTCTCTGCGGTTTTAAAGTCGATTGTCAACTGCTTTTCACGGAGCCAGGCTTTAAAACAGTTCACTGCCCATATTGTTTGCTTTACGGTACTAGATTCGTTTCGGTTGTGTTCTAATTCGTCTAAATCCGCTGATGTTACATTTGCACACCTGGACACTTGTGCTGTTAAACTGGCCTCTCCTCCCTCCGTCTCTTCCTCTTCACCTGAAGAGCTTTCACACTTTAGGTCAAACATTATATTCATGGGAACAAGGTCCGTTGGTCCAATTGGTTTCTTCTTTCTTCCAATATCATATATGTTCGTGGGATCATACATAACATCCAAACGAACCTTTACATGCCCGTACAAATCTCAAATGAATAATTATTTTAGGCGTCTTGCTGACCTGTAATACATAAACATCAACGAGTGTATTCGGGATTTCTTTGTTGTTCTTCTTCATTGCGTTACTGGCGGATGAAGAGTCACAGAAACATAGCGCCATCTGCTGTTTACTAGGCGAGAAACATGAGCGACACAGCATTTGATCTGTGGATACACAGAAATCATTTACATTTATAAGTGTTTTCTTTTCTCAACATTGAAACATTGCATATCAACTAACGACGAACACACATTATTTATTATTTGAACTATCACTCAATGAGTAATTTAAAGTGTTACTTTGGAAGGCTTTTGTCAATTAGAAGTTAGGTAAATAATACATAATAATAAAAAATCAGTTTATGGTTCTAATGTCGGTTAATGGTCACGTGGCATGCAAGTTAAACAAATAAAATATTTTACAGGTAAATTAAGGGATAATCCACGGCTAGCCATGCATTAGGGGATAATCCATCCGCTTCGCGTCGGGTGGTTCTTCGCCTCTACGTCGTGCATTAACATCCTTTAATGCATGGCTAGCCGTGGATTATCCCGCTTACCTGGGTTATTTGCCAAGTTAAAAACAAGTTAAAGCTGTAACTGTGTAACTTTTTTAACAGACGGATAAAAATGACGGTTATTTTCATTATGGCTCGTTAGTTCTAGCACTCCGTCCGCTTCAAATCAAGTTGAGCCATCGGATTGCTTTTATTTGAATGAATTATCACATTTATTTATTTAAATGTATTATTAAAAGAGAGACAGCGAGAGAACTGAGGGAGAACTGAAAGAGAGAGAGAGAGAGAGAGAGAGAGAGAGAGAGAGAGAGAGAGAGAGAGAGAGCCCAGGTGAAAAAGACGTAGTATTAAATGTATTAAAAATATATTTGAAATGCAAATAGTATGTTTATAATACATTTGTATTTCCAACATGCTTATTTAAAGTGCATTTAAAATACATTGAATTGCATTTTAATATATTTATAAAAAATATACTAGTAGTACATTGGTAATAAATATATATTTAAGTATACTTTTAATAAATATGCTAATTAAAAGCATACTTTAAATATATTTCTAAACAGTATACTAATAGTACATTGGTAATAAATATATATTTAAGTATACTTTTAATAAATATGCTAATTAAAAACATACTTTAAATATATTTATAAACAGTATACTAGTAGTACATTGGTAATAAATATATATTTAATTATACTTTTAATAAATATGCTAATCACAAGCATACTTTAAATATATTTATAAACAGTATACTAATAGTGCATTGGTAATAAATATATATTTAAGTATACTTTTAATAAATATGCTAATTACAATCATACTTTAAATATATTTATAAACATTATACTAGTAGTACATTGGTAATAAATATATATTTAAGTATACTTTTAATAAATATGCTAATTACAAGCATACTTTAAATATATTTCTAAACAGTATACTAATAGTACATTGGTAATAAATATATATTTAATTATACTTTTAATAAATATGCTAATTCCAAGCATACTTTAAATATATTTCTAAACAGTATACTAGTAGTACATTGGTAATAAATATATATTTAATTATACTTTTAATAAATATGCTAATTACAAGCATACTTTAAATATATTTCTTAAAAGTGTACTAGAAGTATTTGGTAATAAATATATGCTTAGTTACACTTTTAAGAAATATGCTAAATGCAACCATACTTTTAGTGAAGTTTTAGTGTATTTAAAGAAAACATGCATATGTTGCTCTTACTTAAAGTACATTTTATGTGTACTTTGTGTAAGAACAGCAAAATGATTAAGCTTTTAGTGTGTTTAAAATGTATGTGCTTTATAAACACTTAGGCCTACTGCAATATAGTTTAATTATTTATGTTTTTATCATTTTAATATATATAAAAAAATAGATTTACAATATATACCAACTTATAATGTATTAGAAACATTTGTCAACTATTATTAGCATTGCAATAAGCTTAAAATTATTATTTTTTCACTTTTACTTGTTTGTTGTATAAGGCTACTTAAGGCTGTTGTCCATTACATGATATTTTGTACTACTGAAATTCCCACAATAATTTCAGCATCATATTTTTTGAAATGCATCATAGATACATTTTCCAAAGAAATGTTAATTTCCAAAAAGGTGTTGTTCTTGTTTAAATTTGAACAATGCGCATAACACACGTGACTAGTCCTGATTGGTTCCAGAGGCGTTGAACGGCTGTGATTGGTTCTTATGATAATGCGCTCGCCTCTCAGTCACTTCAGTTGCTGTGCATGCGGTCCTTGAATGTGATTAGATTTAGACGTTTAAATTTAAACTGTTAAAATATTTATAGCGATCGTGTTTCTTTAGAGGACTTGGAGGAAACCACGCGATTGATATGGATTGGGTGATGTTTTTTGCGATTCACTTTTTGAAACGTGAACAGATCTGGTGAATCGTTTATCGGAGGGATATGAATGTCAGTTTTTCTTTCGAAGATTAACGAAAGTCTTAAATGGTTTGGAACTACTTAAGAGTGAGTGATCATGACACCATTTCGTATTTCGTAACATCACGTCTTTTTCAGTTAAGTTACATTCAATTTGCCCAATCAGAGCCAAGATTTTCAAGTCAAAGTCGAAGCAGACTCGAAGAGATGAAGATACTGCCTCAGAAGTTACTGGTAAGTTTTAGTCAGTAGTATATTCCTGCACAACCGGAGGCTGCAGTTTTAGGACCGCAGTTTTAGGACCCTAGTTTTTTGTGACAGCGCCACCTACCGAACTGGATGATATAGCGGCGGCTGCTGTTTCAGGACCGCAGTTCTAGGATCCAGGTGGTTTAGTTTGTACATAGTATCAAGATCCACCTTGATCCTAAGTCTCATTAGAAAATATATATATGTTTTAACAAATAAGATTATGGAATAGAATAGCTCCTGCAGCAGGTGGATTAGAGCAAGTAGCATCAAGCTACACGATACAATTTAAAAGATTAATATTAAACTTTTACTTAAAGCTCACTTTAAACCACCATCGAGTAAGATATGATATTTGTACCATATTCCGGTCGCGGTTTAAAATGGTTTTAAGTCATAAAAAGATGTTGAAATATGGTATAATAAAGCAATTTATATGCAACTAATGGCTACACCTTGCTTGGCAATACTGTAAACATTCTTAATTCATATGAAAATACCCAAAATTGCACGAAAATCACACACAAACCACATATACTCGAAATCGTGCATTTATTAGCTTCTTGTTTCAGGTGAAGAGATGTGTCTTAGCTTTGTTATCACGGATAACAGGACCGCGTCATGCAGAAGGGCAGGATTATTGTCACGTTGAACCACGTGAGATGATTGACAGCTGTACAGCGAATGAGACTTGCGTACATTACTGACGCAAATCAGGAAGAGGAGACCCAGATCTCTCTGTGTTCGCTGTTTGAGTTTTATCATAAACACTATCGAGTCTTAAATCTTTCTAATGATGCTCAGTTTGTCCAGATAAAATAAGTAAGAGTGTGATGTTTTAACGAGTAATGAATGTTGAACAACAATCTGTTGTGATTAACAATGTGATCTGTTATCTTTGCCGCGAACGGGGTTAAATTTGTGTTTTTGGTAATCCAGTTCTGTAGGTGGCGCTGTCACAATAAACTAGGGTCCTAAAACTGCGGTCCTAAAACTGGGGTCCTGAAACTGCAGCCTCCCGTTGTGCAGGAATACCCATCTCGTTTTAGTTGCTGTTTGCATAAATAAATAGCTCACTGTTTAGTGGTTTTCCTAGGTGGAAAGGTCTGCTATACATTTGCTAATATGACTTGCACGTGGGATACTGACTTTAACCGCTGTAACATGATGCTGACACTGAATTCTAGCAACTTCTGCACTGTCAAAGTCTAAAGTCTTTGATGAATCTGTTTAAAATCTATGTGGAGACATTTATCTGTCTTAAAACAACTATAAAACATTGTCCAATGCATCTTCAAAAAAATGAATTAGTTATTATAATATGTACATCATTATATTAATATCATTTTTATTTGCTGAAGCTGTGTATTTATTCCTGATTTCCTGAAGAATTTGGCTTCATTGTTATGATGTAAATTATCTTTAAAAAGTTTGAAAAAACATGTTATGAATATAGTTACCTTTGTCTTGAGCTGACCAGCCAATTATGGTAGTGTGTTGATTGGTGTTTATATTTGTTCAAGCTTGACAACCTTATTGCCTTTTTGATTACTTTCTAATATATATTTCTAATTACAAATAAGTACAAAGATTAAATTGTTAAAAGGGATGCTTATAAGAGAGCGTATCTAAACTGCCGAGTCTGTGAAGGGTTTTGATTATATTACCCACCAAGTACATTGTACTCAGCATACTGTCTTTCTTAAAAACAAAACAAATCATTCTTCATAATTTGCCTGCCTTATATATTTGTGTGTATGTATATATATATTTATAAATCTCTCTTTTTTTTATTTGTTGTTTTTCAGACTAGCTGCTATAGAAGAAAAACTGAGTGCAGAGACAAGCGAAGAAGAGAGTAGTAAGTAGTGATGGACTTTTGATCGGCTGGTGACCGGAATTGGCAGATTTTCACGTGATCGGCCATGACCTCGGGCGCCATATGATTAACATCGCACAACATCAGCAATCAGACATGCACACGGACCGCACATGTAGGAAACCTCGTGAATTACGGCCGTTTCACACCGCAAGCGTGAGCAGCGGGTTTTATTTTTTGTGTGTGAATGCTCTCATTGATTGACATTCACGCCCGAAAAAATACGCGGAGCAGGAGTGCGTTAAAGTGAAAACACGCTTTTGATGGACAAAATAAATATGATTTCACACAAAAAATGCCCAAAATGGACAGAATGTGCATGTCTAGTGTGTTTAACAAGAACTGGAGTAGGCTAGAAAATAAACACAAACATATTTGTAGAAAATGTACCCATTTAAACTTGTTTTAATTATTCAGTTTGGGTAAAAGTATATGGTGTTTTATTTAATAAAAAAATAAAAAAATAAAAATGAAGAGTTCAGATGCAATTTAAGCCTCTAAGTGCCATCTGAAATTTTCTTCTAGAATGATCATTTTTATCAAGCTTGAATATTTAAGTTCAGTAATTTATCTTAAATGGCAATGAAAATTACCTATTTGTCATTTAAGTGAAATTACTGAACTTAAATATATGAACTTGATAAAAATGATAATTTTAGAAGAAAATTTAATCGGAATCGGCTAAAATCGGTATCGGCAGGTCAAACTCAGTGAAAAATCGGAATCGGCCTATACAATTGTAATCGGTGCATCTCTAGTAGTAAGTATGGTTTAATCTCATATCACCTCAGTTATGGAGATTTTTGAATCCGGACTATTGAATGGTGATTCGGTCATGACGTATGTGTTTCTGTACATCACTTTTTTTTGCTCTCGAAGTCAAAGGGGGCTGACTAAAACAAATAATAATGCTAAAAATAAAGATTAGCATTTGTTATACATTATTATACTTGTCTATTTTTTTTTTTTGCTGTGATACAGTGTCATAACATGTAGACCTCACTGTTGTTCAGCAAGACTTAATGTTTGTTCTATTTGATGTAGATATTTTATTAACTCCTTTTTTGCATTATATTAACATTTTATATTGAATGTCTTCTGTTAAAATATGAACTAAGCATTACATGCCATATAAAAAAATTGTGGTTACGACTGTTCCCTGAGAGCAGGGAATGAGACAGTGTATCGATGACGCTTTGGGGACCGTGTTCCATGTGAACCGGTGTCTAAAAAGCTATAAAATCACGGCAAACGAATTTGGCGACAACCTATGACACTATTAGTGCGACCCAGAAGTATAAAAGGGGCGCCTAGATACGCAGTGCAAGTTCCCTTTCGAAAGGGAACAGTGACTTTTTTAACAGATGTTAATTTTGCTTTAATATTTAAAAAAATAATAATAATATTTTTCCCTTTTCATAGATACTGTGATCAAACAGTTTCCGACCACGCCAGTGTCTGAGGTGCGAGCACTGATCAGAAGAAAATGCAACAATGAGGCAAACTCCAAGACCAATCACTTCAATTCGCTTGAAGGATGAAGGACTGTTTGTAGCTATTGTATTTCACTTTGTTTGACTTTGTTGAACTTATTCCTTTAAGTTGATTTTTTTTTGTTCTGTTTAATACTTCTGCAGATCAATGCATTTTATGTTAATGTATTTGTTTAATTTTCATATGTTGCTGTACTAATGTAGTGCATTAAAGTTTACTATCTTTCAAGGAGTGTTTGTGTGTGTTTTATACAAATATTGTTTTTACTGTGTTTAACTGAATTATAATTTTTAACTGTATTTTTAATACATTAAAATATATTTTTTTCATACTGAATGGTTTTGTTCAAAAATATATTTTTAATATACTAATAGTGGGTCTTATAGTGTTCTACTAATACATTATTAATAACCTGATATTATATTTAAAATATACTGGGAACACATTAATATTATGTTAAAAATATATTTAAGTTGTATTTCGAAAGTACATTTAAAATGTATTAAAAATACAATTTAAAGAAGTGCTATTAAATTACACTAAATGTACTTAAAATAGTTCCATTTTAACACAATTAAGTATATTAAAATATATTACTATTACATTAAAATTGAACTTAAATACATATAAAAGTACATTTAGTATACTTGAAGTTGTTCCAAAATAACACATTTAATACATAATTAATACAATACACTTAAAATACATTAAGTATATCAAAATAAGCACACTTTAAATATATTTCCTTTTCACCTGGGAGGCGTGGGCGAGTTACCTGTGTGCGTCTCTTCAGTACCCTCCTCGTTGCTTTAAAATTATTTATGACTGACAGGCAACACTGACAGTGACAAGTTAATCTTTATTTGAACTAATCATGTCATTTATTTAAATGAATTATGTAGAGTGTGAAATAAAACCGGCGTTTCTAACCACGATTACTATATAAAAAACACATATTTATTGAAATGCATTAAATTAAAACAAAAAAATAGCTAAAACAGTTGGAAATTTCGATAGGGGATTGTTTTACTCATGACGTAACGTAATGCACTTTATATTGCTCATATATAATATTTATTTTCTTTCTCTTTGTACAAGATTATCCATCTCGTATTCTCCGTGAATTTCCATTTAAAAAAATCTTACAGCCACGGATCTTAACATCACTCGAATATATTTCTAACAGAAAACCTCAGTTTACAACTACTCTAGATTAATGAGGACATGAAATGAGAAAAACACGTATCCAGTAATCAAGCAATCACAAGCAACTGTGATTCTCGCCATCTCGAAAATCGGTGAGAAAAGTAACATATACCACGCGACAACTCCTGATAGGACACCGGCAGGTGCAAGGAGCAAAGCTGAGGAAGAAACTTTGCTAACTAACTAAACTAAACTATCAAATGTGATTTAAACTTTTCATTGAAGGATAATTTATATATATATATACATATAGGACTGGGAGTGACTATGCTATTGATAATGTTGTTCATTTCTTTGTGTTAAATAAATTGTCTTTTTTTTTTTCACAAAAACAAATTTCTGAAGACTTTGCCTAGATTTGATGTCTTTATTGCTGATATTTCCCTTATTGTAAAATCTCTTAAACTCATTGATAACAGTAAGAACAACAAGTTTTCAAGATTTTCCCGAATTTTAGAAAAGAACCGTCCTCTCCACTTTTTGGAAAAATGCACATGCGCAACACTCTACCTGCTCCCGAGAGGGAACGCCTATTAAACGTGTGCACGAGCCTAGGCTAGTTCTCCTCGTGCACGCTCTGTTTACAAGTTGCTGTCGGCATGGCTCATACAAGCCTACTTTCAAAAAGATTTTCACTTTGTCCACTATGTCACACATTGGAATTATAGTTGAGGAGTCAGTTATTTGTCTGTATTTTTTTAAAAATTGTTTTATTATTTTTATTTTAATGTATTCAACGCAGTGCTGTTTCTTCTTTATACAAATAATTATAATAATAGCAAGGAAGTTTAAAAAAATACTCATAAATAAAGAAAAAAATATAGATTAATAATGATAGTTCTCCAGTAACTTTGCAAGATACTCCGGTGTACTTTTAACAGCTTTTTTATTCAGTTATTTTATAGAATGAAATACAATTGTGTTAATACAGAAGAAAGTCCAAGATCCATCTCATGTGGTTTATTCAAACTTAGTTTAATTTAATAGTCATGTCTCAAATATTAAGATCTAAATTTACTGAATGACACATGGGCCTATATAGTGAATGTTAATATTAATCTGATAAAAAAACTAAAACTAAAAAAAAAAAAACTGGAAGGGGGGGGGGGGGATAGCACAACTCTGCCTTTATTCTTGTGTTAAAGATATATTAAAATATAATGTAAGTTATATTAAAATATTCCATCTAAATAATATAAATACTTTAGTCTCATGTTAGTTACATTACTGATCAGGTGAATAAAACAGTCACTTCAATAATGCAGATATTTTACCACAGGTTGACATATTAGCTGCATAGAAGTCTCATACATTATTATGCTGACCAAAAACGTTACATTGTAATTGCAGAGTGTCATACACACATTCAGAATTCACATTGTCATGCACATTTTGAAACGGTCAGTAAAACGGTGAGGTTTTTGTATGGCAAAATACTGGCAGAAAAATTATCTGACGACTGCTATTTGACAGTAAATAAAATTGCTGGTCTTGCATCATTTATGT
The DNA here is from genome assembly GCF_949152265.1 of Phoxinus phoxinus. NCBI lineage: Eukaryota > Metazoa > Chordata > Actinopteri > Cypriniformes > Leuciscidae > Phoxinus > Phoxinus phoxinus. The sequence goes on along the minus strand of NC_136899.1, from coordinate 20,197,343 downwards.
TCTTCTCAACTCATAATTATCATAATGTAGGCTAACAAAGTTATCTTGTAATCCTTGAAACCACAAGACTCCACTTAAACAAATCCAACTGGCCAATTTAGTTTCAAGAACATGTAATGTCACAGAAACTGGACACAAATTCATGTCTCCGTTTATGAGGACAGCTGTTCATGAGACTTTGGAGTGGTGTTATGTATATTCATAATTTATAGAGGGATATATATTTGCACAGTGTAGTAAAATATTAATATTAAAGATATTGTATTTGAATACAATAGTTTTGTCGCTTTAAACTTAGCATTATAAAAATGTGTTTGTAGACTATAAGACAGAAAACAAGTCATGTTATTTTGCCTTGATTGGGACTATAATGAAAGCTTCCTTGGTCCATGTTGCGCACCGGGGTCTGAATGTGCGTCTCTCAGTGAAGGATGGCCATCAGGAGACGCTTGAAATCTCCACCGCACTCCGAGCTGATGGCTTCTTTCAGAGACACATCATATTTCTCCAGGTACATGTCTTTAATGGTCTCCAGATCAATCTACTCAAGCAGAAGAGTGTCCATTACAGGTTGTTCAGTAAAACGGTCTAATAATCTAATCTCTGTGTAATTACAGTACAATGTACTTCATGCTAAATATCAATGTCTATGATCAGAATAGCATATTGTACTAATTATAGCGTTTGCTATATACTGTGTACGGTATGCATACAGTATGCATGCATGAAATATCTGGAATACAATACCATTTAAAAGTTTGTTTTCTGTGAAAGAAATTATTACTTTTATTCAGCAAAGATGCATTAAATTGATCTAAAGTGGCAGTAAAGACGATGGGCCCTATCATACAAACACACACATTACTCATTAAGAGAATAGGGACAACCCTTAAGGACCATGCGCCGGGCGGACCGACCAGTTTTCCCATCGTTAAACTAGCAAAAGTGGATTCAGACACGTCCTAAGTGCACTTAGTTGCGCCGTGTGCTTAGATCGTTAAAATAGGGCCCATAATGTTCCACAGCAAAGCAGAATATTAAAATGATTTCTGAAGGATCAGAAGACTGGAGTAATGATGCTGAAAATTCATCACAGGAATACATTCAAAATTTAAACAGATTAAAATAGAAAAAGGTTATTTTAAATTAAAATAATATTTCACAAAATATATTTTTTTCTGTCTTTTTGATCAAATAAATGCAGCCTTTGCTGAACATATGACACTTTTTTATATAATTCATGACTGTTAATATTCCAAAGTTAGGAATCAAATGAAAATACGTACCACTGTTTGAAATATTTACTATTTTCTAAAAAATTCAGCTTTTAATAAACACACAAAATGACTACCGTAGTAATACTGATAGAAGGCCTGTTCTAAAAATCATTCTAAATATAACAGAATAGCAGAGTCCAAACCACAACTTCAACGATAATGGCACAGAAACAATATAATTGAAATCACTTTCAGAATGATTTGTTTCCCGCAGCTGATGAATGATAAAAACAATGACAGCCAATCAGAATTCATCCTGCCTTGAGCATTTGAAGTGACAGATGACAAAACTGCAGCATGTGCTTAGAATAAACATAAAAATATTGTGCGTTGTTGTGGACTCGTCGCTAATGCAGTTATATAGATATCTTTCTTGGTGTGAATGGGCCTTAAAGGGGTCATGACATGAGAAACCAAATTTGCCTTGATCTTTTGGTATATAAGAGGTCTTTGTACCATTAAAACGTCCTGCAAGTTTCATAGCTTAAGACGTCCTACCCATTATAAACGAATCATTTATTTAATCAAGCTCGAAATACAGCTCGTTCTGGATCCATGGTAAGAAGTGACGTCACGGTACGAACTGACGTACCAGCGTTTGCATATGACCGCCTCCATATGGCAAGCCGTTTTAGCTTTTATTCATTTCCAGGATATGAATTCTTGATATCAACAATTACATTTTTGATATCAACAATTAAATTTTTTGATATCAAAAATGTAATTGTTGATATCAACAATTTAATTCTTGATATCAACAATTGAATTCTTGATATCAACAATTGCAATTGTTGATATCAAAAATGTAATTGTTCATATCAACAATTGAATTGTTGATATCTGTAATTGTATTTTCACTAGTGAAATGTCACAATAGGCTGCCATATGGCAAGCCGTTTTAGCTTAAATTGTACCCAGCATTACTCGTCGTAATTGCATTTTTACTAGTAAGAATTCAATTGTAGAGCTCTCAAATTCAATTCTTACTAGTAGCAATTACAATCAGAGAGCTCTCTAATTCAATTCTTACTAGTAAAAATTACAATTAGAGAGCTCTACAATTCAATTCCTACTAATAATAATGTAATTGCAGAGCTCTGTAATTGAATTATAGAGCTCTGCAATTGCATACTTACTAGTAAGAATTCAATTAGAGAGCTCTACAATTCAATTCTTACTAGTAGCAATTACAATTAGAGAGCTCTCTAATTCAATTATTACTAGTAAAAATTACAATTCAGAGCTCTACAATTCAATTATTACTGGTAATAATTGCATTAGAGAGCTCTTTAATTAAATTACAGAGCTCTGCAATTGCATTATTACTAGTAAGAATTTAATTAGAGAGCTCTCTAAATCAGTTTTTACTAGTAATAACTGCATTAGAGAGCTCTCTAATTGAATTGTTACTAGTAATAATGCAATTGCAGAGCTCTGTAATTTAATTAGATTGTAATTATTACTAGTAAAAACTGAATTAGAGAGCTCTACAATTCAATTCTTACTAGTAACAATTACAATTGGAGAGCTCTTTAATGCAATTATTACTAGTAAAAACTTGTATTCATTAGATGCAAAACAGATTGCACCCATTTCATACTTTTCAAAATAAAAGCCCTGTTAGGCGTGGTTAGATATAACAAATTGCATTCATATTAGGCTACTGTTATGACGACGACTGAGGGATAGGAGCCAACATCTTCAACCATGTTTTTAATTGAAAAACATATATTTCTGGTATAACCTGTGTTCTTTCCATAGACCGTATAAAGGTTCTTTTAATGACTTAACTTCCTTCCATTTTGTTCTCTTGGATGTGTCATTGCTTGTGTTGCACGAGTGCCCACTACTGGCTGATACCTTGGAATGGGTTGGAAATGTAATGGCCTCAGCACTTAATCAATTGGAATTCGCTATGGAGATTTGTTATTTCGTTTTTTTCATTGTATTTGTTTTACGCACCATTCGATAGGCCTGTATAAATGGTTGAGCTGTTGGATAAAATAATAATAATAATAATAATAATTACACAAATGAAAACGTGTACACAATGAAATAACTGTTTAAAAAAGTTATCTTAGTAGTTTTTTTTAATGCTTCAACTTTACAAACATGGTAATCCCAGAATATAACAAATCATGTACAACCTTAGGTTGTTCATAATCCGTAACAAAATGATCCAAAGCTGGAGTTAAACGCAGTCATGCGCGGTCACTTTTGATGTTGTTTTTTTGTTTCAGGGCGCGCATTTATCCGGTGCCGCGCCCCTTTCATTAAACAGAGAACAAATGGAAGCGTTATCCGTGATTAATGCAGTCAGAAGAAAGATTTGATCTATTAAAAGAAATTTTATTCGTGGGAACTGCACGCTTTATGATTTAAGGGTGATCGACTCGTTGCTTAACAATGTACAGAGAATAAGCCATGATGATTTGGAGAAATACAGTGATCTCCTTGACAGCCTATTACGGACAGCCATCACCTCCTGACTGCTGCAACTCTTGTCGAACACGCGAAACTGCGCTTAAAACGCGATCAAATGCAGATAATGCAGCCTGCTGTGTTCCGTCGCCACCTTGTACTTCGTCCATTTTGATAATGTCTGTGCGCCAATTTTTCCCGCCTGCCTATTTATACCTGCCAGATGAATAAACATGAGGCACTATTATCATAATGAGATGGCACTGAATAGTGAGCTCTCTAATTCAACTGTTACTAGTAGGAATAGCTATTGTAGAGCTCTCTAACTGAATTGTTACTAGTAAGAATTTATTTCGAGAGCTCTCTAATTGTAATTATTACAATTTACAATTAGTAACAATTTAATTAAAGATCTCTGCAATTGAGTTGTTACTAGTAATAATTGAATTTAAAAGCTCTACAATTGAGTGGTTACTAGTAAGAATTTAATTGGAGAGCTCTCTAATTGTAATTCTTACTAGTAACAATTGAAATAGAGAGCTCTCTAATTGAATTAAAGACCTCTGCAATTGAGTTGTTTCTAGTAAGAATGCAATTGCAGAGCTCTTGAATTCAATTCTTACTAGTATCAATTACAATTAAAGAGCTCTACAATTCAATTATTACTAGTAAGAATGCAATTGTAGAGGTCTTCAATTAAATTAGAGAGCTCTCTAATTGAATTGTTACTAGTAAGAATGCAATTGCAGAGCTCTTTAATTCAATTCTTACTAGTAACAATTACAATTAAAGAGCTCTACAATTAAATTTTTACTAGTAACAATTACAATTAGAGAGCTCTCTAATTAAATTCTTACTAGTAAGAATGCAATTGCAGAGCTCTTTAATTCAATTACAGAGCTCTGCAATTATACATATCTTTAATTCGTTTTTTTACTAGTAAAAATTCAATTAGAGAGCTCTGTAATTGCATTCTTACTAGTAATAATTGAATTGTAGAGCTCTCTAATTGTAATTGTTACTAGTAATAATTGAATTGTAGAGCTCTTTAATTGTAATTGTTACTAGTAATAATTGAAATGTAGAGCTCTCTAATTGAATTGTTACTAGTAAGAATTGAATTGTAGAGCTCTGTAATTGGAATTCTTACTAGTAACAACTCAATTGTAGAGCTCCATAATTAAAAATGAATGGAAGTCAATGGAGACATATGACTCGTAAAAAATAATTTGTAGAGCTCTCTAATTGGAATTGTTACTAGTAATAATTGAATTAGAGAGCTCTCTAATTTTAATTGTTACTAGTAAGAATTTAATTGTAGAGCTCTCTAATTGTAATTTTTACTAGTAATAATTGAATTTGAGAGATCTCTAATTTTAATTGTTACTAGTAAGAATTGAATTGGAGAGCTCTACAATTGAATTCTTACTAGTAAAAATGCAATTACGACGAGTAATGCTGGGTACAATTTAAGCTAAAACGGCTTGCCATAGATATCTCTAATTAAGTTTTGCCTAGTCAAAACTCCAGTTCAAGATATCTACAACTGTAATTTGACTAGTAATAAATTATTTAAAGATATCTACATATGTATTTTTGGATATCTTAAAAAACGATGAATTAAAGATATCTCCAATTTGATTATGACTAGACAAAACCCAGTTAGAGATATCTTGAACTGGAGTTTTGACTAGGCAAAACTTAATTAGAGATATCTCTAATTTAATTGCCACTAGTGCAATTATAATTTGAGATATCTCTAACTGGGTTTTGTCTAGTCATAATCAAATTGGAGATATCTTTAATTAGAATTTCCACTAGTCAAAACTCATTTGTAGATATCTGAAAATATTTTCCAATTGAAGTCAATGGAAGAATATGACTAGTCATAAAAGCATTGTAGATATCTGTAATGTATATTACGACTAGTCAAATTAACATTGTAGATATCTTCAATGCATATTACGACTAGTCACAATCACATTGTAGATATCTTAATTGCAATTACGACGAGTCAAAATTGCAGAAGAGATATCTGGAACTGGAATTATGACTAGTCAAAACTGATTTATGACTAGTACGGGAAGGAGTATTTAATGCTAAAACGGCTTGCCATACAACTAGTGACAACTGAATTCTTGATATCAAAAATAAAGGTTTTTACTAGTAAGAATTGTATTTCTGATATGTGAAATTGGAATTTCTACTAGTAAGAAATCAATTCTTGATATCAACAATTGATTTTGAATGGCAGCCTATGGTGACATTTCACTAGTGAAAATACAATTACAGATATCAAGAATTAAATTCTTGATATCAAAAATTAAATTCTTGATATCTAGAATTAACATTTTAACTAGTAAAAATGTAATTGTTGATATCAAGAATTAGCATTGTTACTAGTGGAAATGTAATTCCTGATATCAAAAATGGCCATTGTTACTAGTATAAATCTAATTCCTGATATCAATAACTATAATTTTAACTAGTGAAATGTAATTGTTGATATCAAGAATTCATATCCTGGAAATGAATAAAAGCTAAAACGGCTTGCCATACCTCCATGCACAAGACAACTACGCTTTAAGCGCAAGGCAACTACGCTCATTTCGTATCGTTGTTGCGCCCGCGCGCTGCGCGCCTCACAAGTGTTCAGTCGACGGACAGCGAGTGGGTCTGTGTACAGGGAAATTACGATGCCGCAGATGTGCTGTTCCTGGCTGTGGACAAACAACATCTGTGTATACGCTGCGAAAGATCCAGTCGTCAGGGAAAAATGGATGCACTTTATTTTTTGCGGACGTCCCAGTCACGGCAGTGTTAGTTTAAGCGTTTGTTCTATACATTTGAAGGATGACTGTTTTGAGAACAAATCCCAAAATGATGCTGGCTTTGCCAGAAAACTGTTGCTCAAAGATAAGTCCGTGCCGACTATTCTGGGCTCAACAACGACGACGCAAACTGTAAGTAATGTGTTTAAAACTTTAAACAACTTTTTAAATACGCCGAATCCGCAATGTTCTGGCTGGGGGCGTTAATAATTGATGCATAGGCACTGACGTTAGCCAATCATAACAGTGGGCGTTAACACTGAACTCTTAAAGGGGAAACACCCCCAAAACAGACTGTTTGAATCAGAGGATGAGAAACAGGGTGGGAAAAGGTCATAAATCACTACATTTTAAAAGTTTTTTGTAAAAAAAACTATAGTAATACTATAATTGCACCTAAGGGAACATAATAATAAAATAAAAAAACCCATGTCATGACCCCTTTAACACTACTCAAAGCATACAAAATGAGGAATGGTATTATACCTCTGAGCGACACACAATGATGCGGATGAGAGTGTCTTCATCAGTCCCGGCACCTTTCATAGCGGCGTTCAGCCTCCGGGCAAAGAATAGCTGGGGGTTCTTAGCAACCCTCACTATGGGTTAGATAGAAAGTGTTAAACAAGTGAAGAATTGCTACACAAATAATCAAAGCTGGAAACTCTAATATTGTAGTATTTTAACACAGCAGTTTGGCTTTGTTCACATATCTCGTGTGTTTGCACTTCGAAGTTGCGAAGTTAATTTTCGTTCTTCATGTAGGGGTAAAAATAAGCTGATTTACTTTGCAGTGGTATATAATGTAACCGAACATCCTGACGCCGCACACACTGCTAAGACTGACGCGAATATGTAAATATGTGCTGCACGCTTTCCTATCGATAACAAAATAAACAACAAAAATGACGGCGGTGAGAAAAGCATCTGATCACAGCGATGTAGATGTTTGCACCAGCTCTGCAATTTAGCACTCCAATAAAGTCACGTCACATTTATTTATATAGCATGTTATACAATAGATTGTTCAAAAGCAAGCAGCTTTACAGTATTAAACATGAAAACACACTTTCAGAGTCTCTTTCAATAAGAACTACAACTTCCATTTTCTACTATAAAGCGGCTCTCCAGTGTGTTCATCAGACCTCGACAGATTGTACAGAAGAAATGTACCGGAGAGGATTTCCACCTCAAAGAAGGCGGAGTCTCAAAGCCACACCCACCTATTACATCATCGCCACGGACCAATGGTAGTTTGAAGGTATTTACCAACCAGAGCAAACTTTTCTAGAAAATTTGCTCTGACAAACTGTTTCAAACTCCCGAAACAAACTTCGTTTTGGCCTGATTTTTTTTCTAAATGGCATCATACCAGTTCGTTCTTCCATTTTGCTTTTTAAAATATATCAGGGCCTTTAAAGTCAGCATGAAACACAAGTTACAATATATCTGAGTGAAACAGCTACTCGAATAAAAAATTTTTCTTGATTTTGTCAATTAGGAATAAATTGGATTGTTGTAGTTTGCTATTGTTGTGAGTGACAGGTTGTCCCGCCCCCGAAAATCACGTCATCAAGAAGATAAGAGATGTTGTTGCAAGAGGGAGAGGGAGTTATTTTACAAGGGCACTTGAAAATAATGATGTGCACTGATAAATCATTTATAATAAATACTGCAACATTCCTTAAAGAAAAAAACAATAACTGACAATTTTGATTTCGTGATGACTTTAAGTCTCAGTCAATTGGGTGAATTTAGACACACTAGAAGCTGTAGACACTACTGGACATTGGACAACTTTTTCAAAGATTTCCATTTCAAAATCAGATGTCATGTGATTTCTTTGCTGTTCATTCATACTACAAAAACCTAAATGGTTGCTGCCTGTTTGAACAAGGCCAGTGTTTACAATACAAACCAAGTGTGATGTAGCAGTCCTTCAGAGTTCCAGAGGTTTCCTTATCAATTGCATCCAAAATCTCAGTTCCAGAGATCTGTTGGAGAACATGAAATACAATCTAAAAGTAATCCAGAGCTATTACAAGAAAACTTATTGTACTAAATTACTACTTTAAAGGGATAGTTTCCCCTTAAATGAAAATTAAGTCATAATTTACTCACCCTGGTGTTGTTCTAACGCTGTATGCCCTTCTTTCTTTTTCATAACACAATTTAAAAAAAATTCCTGCTCATGCTCGTCCATATAATGGCAGTGAATAGCGCCAGAATCAAGATTTTAAAAAGATGCAAAAGTATCACAGCATGATCCCATGCGACACATGTCGTGTATTCCAAGTGTACTAGAAATCCCAAAAAAGTATCCGTATACTTTCTTCACTTAGTTGAATATCTCCAGACCTAAACTCTGGTTGTCAGATGACAGTCAGAATGAAGGTTGACAGATGTGAATGTGAATATATTCACATCAGAGAAGAAAGTACATGGATTATATGTTATGGCGTGATTTTATTCATCTGGATTTAGAGTCTGAAATAGAGTCTGAAGAGGGCTCACGGCCCGCAGCACAGAAGACCAACAGCCAAGGTCAGGATTTTCCTTAAATAATACATTACATTTTGGTTTGTTTTTTTACTAAACCCTATTATATTCCCCCAGCCAGAACACTTGGAATATACTACATGTGTTGCATGGGATCATTCTATAATACTTTTGCATCTGATACTCATGTGGTCCAAAAAAAGAAAGAAGGGCAAACTGCATTAGAAAAACACCAGGGTGGGTAAACAATGATATAATTTTCACTTTAGGGTGAACTATCCCTTTAAAGCTCACAGAACAGAATAAAAACTCACGGCTTCATAGGCTTTGAATGTGGCCTGCAGTTGTAAGTAGTTCCTGGTGGCCAGAATGAAGCTGAAAGTTGACTCGTCTGTGCCAAAGCCGCCCTCTCCAGCCTTACAGATCATTAAAACATATATTAATAAACTGGAATAAGACTGGACATGGGACTAAATATTAATATCATTATGTTGTCATAAAATATCCCAGGGTGATCTCATTCATATTAACATGTATTTGTATATTGTTGTAGAACACATACATATTTGTACCGGTATGTTTAGATAGACCAGGCGTTCCCAAATTGGAGGAAACTGCACTAAATCATAATAAAATACAAATATATATATTATATATATAAATATATATATAAACAAAAATATATAAAATACAAAAATATATATTCAAACAAATACAATATTTATAAAATATATAAAATACAATATATATATATATATATATATATATATATATATATATATATATATATATATATATATATATATATCCAGTATATATATATATATATATATATATATTGTATTTTATATATTTTATAAATATTGTATTTGTTTGAATGTCATATGACCATTAACTGACATTAGAGAACTGTGAACATATAAATATATTAAGTGACTGAAATATTAACTGAAAATCAATATTTTAGGTCTAATGGGTTTGGGGTGTCAACATTTTTTGGAAATCCCTGAGATAAACAATGAAGCAAAATATCAAATTATTAACTGCATCTAAACCATGATAATCCTTTTAGACACAGATAACAGCATTAACCGAATGTGTTAAATTAAATACATTAATATAATATTAATAAATAAATATTATACACTACTGTTCAATACTTTTATTCAGCAAGGATGCATTAAATTGATCAAAACTGGCAGCAAAGACATTTATAATGTTACAAAAAAATCCTTTTTTAAATAAATGCTGCTCTTTTGAACTTTCTATTCATCAAAGAATCCTGAAAAAATAATATTTCCACAAAAATATTAGGCAGCAGAACTCTTAATTTTTAATGGATTTATGGATCAGTAAATCAGCATTTAATGATCCATAAATCCATTAAAAATCACCCTACAAATGCAATATTATATATATATAAACCTCAAATGATTTGAAACCCTTATAAAGGGGTCTCTAAAGTTATACATTACATAAGTAAATAAAATGTTTAGATGCTGTCCACACATTTTATATTGTGTTTCCAGACGTGTGTAGAACCAGGCTTCACGTATGAATATCTATAAAGTGGGATCGTGTTGAATGTCCCCTACTTCAAACAGTGAGACGGCGTCTTGCTCTGCCAGTGCTTCGTCCACCTCGTAGCTCTCGTCTCGGTTACCCTACAAGAGAGAAAGCATTGACCGAGAGAGTGAAATCCAATCTGAGTCACGTCATTGAATCCTGCCTCCACTTATCTAATGAAAGGGGATCTGAACCACTGCCGAGCTCCAGCGCTCTATAGGGACACGAGGAAAGGGGAGGGGTACTAAACACAGACTCGTGTAGTCATTTTGTAAGATGTAAGCAACCATTTTGATTCAGAATGAAGAGGATTTACCTGGAGAAGAAATGTTAGTAGTCGCCTAACATCCCCACTGGTGTCTCCTTCAATGTCTGCCTCCAAATCCCTGTCATGCACTGTAGACAACAACACACAGTTGGGTTTCATTTGTTAAAACAATAGAACAACTGTTCAAGATTAGGGAAAATATTTTTCCCACCTCAAGTCTCAACAAGTCTGTTGGATTTTTTCACCCGTTGTATTGTCTTTTGATTCTTTAATAAATTATTTGAAGCATCAAGAATCTAAAATCTGGTCACAAATCCTGGTAGAAATTTTGTAATGTCAGAAATATGAAGACAAAACTGTAATTATGGGACAATTCATACCAGGTTTACATTCACAGGCTCAAGAACTATATAAAAAAAAAATAATAAGCTAATTAATTTTTTAACATAGGTAGATTATAATTAGCAATTCAATTATGGTAAATTTGATGCAATGACGTTCCAATTTCAGACTAGTGGAAGTTGTGGGTTAAAATAATAAATTATAAGCAATATGGTGCTTTTATAGGCTAAATAAAAATATGATGTGACACTATGTTTGCCGTCGAGGTTGAGGACGCTAATATTAGTAGTACCTCAAGTGGTTAAAATAATGTGACAAAAACACACGCTCATCCGACCCAAATGTTTAATGTCATGATTGTTACCATCTACTAGCATTAGTTTATATTCAGCCGGTCACTTATGCTTTCATTAGCCAGCGAAGTTGCATATTTAAAGCTATTGGATGTAAGAAATAAAATTGATATGTTCTTGCAACTGACAGAAACATAAAAACAAACCAGAAACGCATTCGATTTCAGTTCTTTATCATCACTGCAATACATATTTTGACATTTTGATTAGATAATCATAAAGTGTTCTAAAATAGAACCAAATAAATTGTGAGATTATATATATACATTTATGTAGCTAATTGCAATGCTCTCTGGCCTTTGTGTAGATATTTAAGGATGGTCATCTTTAAGCATGACTGTTTGGATACATATAATGGCAACACTTTACAATAACATTCCATTTTCAACATTAACTAAGGTTTAATAAATGCTGTAGAAGTATTGTTCATTGTTAAGTTTGTTCATTTCAACATTTAACTAGGGGTGTAGCGATACCCTCATGTCACGATTCGATACATATCACGATATTGAACCTATGATACGATATTATTGCGATACTCCAAGACATATGGTAAAATGTTGATGAAAAATGTACAGTTGATTAAAATGCTAAATTTGGTGTTACATTGTGGGTGTACATGAATAGGATTGGACTTGGTGCTGGTAACACAATGCACAGGACAACGGTGACACCAGATAATATTTAAAAATATTCATGATTCTGAAGCTGGAAATGCAGATTTATTTTAGACGAACATGCTTGTACTGTCAGTGACTAGATATATTTCAAATAATTTACCACTTTTTACTGGTAACATAAGACATTTGGCATTATTTGGCCAACTATCCATGATACATATTATTGATGCATTTTTGTATTGCGATATTTTGTGACATGATATATAGTTACACCCCTAACATTTACTAATAAAAAAAAATATTAAATTTTTATTTTATCTGTTAGCCTGCACTATTAACTAACATGAATGATCAAGGTACAATTGTATTGCTCAAATATGAATACATGCTGTAAAATGTATATTGCATAATGCATATGGTCCATGTAAGCTAGCTAATACGTCCTTGTCAACAAACGGGACTTGCTAAGTGTAAACCTATGACATTTACATAGATGTGTTATAACTAAAGAAACAATCATTTGACCTGTAATATTTTAATGTTTAAATTATTTTCTGTAGAATTTTGTTCCGTAGAACTTTTTTAATAAAAGTTTTAATTTTAATATATTCATAATAATATATTTATTTAATTTAGCACAATTTAGGTTCATTACCCTTGTTTATTTTTGTAATAAAGTTCAGCACTGTTTTGCTTGGATTGGTTGGTTAATCAGTTATCGGCAAGTCCGGCTTAACTTAGTCATCGGTATCGGTAAAATCCACTCTCGGTCGATCTCTAATGAAAGTTAATATTCGGAAAAGCATAATAAATTATCATTTTTTTTTCACTTTAAATTTTCTCAACCACTCCTTTTTATGCCGTGTTGAAAGCATGTTGGTTGAGTCGTTCTTACCGTAAGTGTAGGTCTCTTGGTAAGTGGCAATATCCTGTTAGAAAACAAAAAGTAGGAAATGACTTAGGAATTTCCAAATCTATATTACTGTAAACATATATTAGTAATAGACAAACATTTTTCCCTGCTTTGATAACAGTGACAAACACAGGAACTCGCAGAGGCTTTCGATTCAAAACAAACTGACATACAGCGTTGGTAGCAGTGCACAGGATCTCCACCAGGACGTCCTCGTCGGTGCCAGCGCCCTTCATGGCCTTCCTGAGCTCTTTAACAGCAAACACTTGAGGAGGATCCAACATGGCGAGGATGGCATTCTCAAAGTTACCAGTCAGCTCACTCTTCAAAACATCCACCAACTCCTTCATAGAAACATTAACATTTGAATGCATTCTCTTTATTCTCAAAACTATTTCTTTGACATGAACGTGTTTTCAGGATACTCACATCATCATATTTCTCAAAGTATGCTTGTTTGATCTCCATTCTCTGAGCTGCACATCGATTGGCTAGGATGTTGATGATGGCTTTCTCATCAGTTCCTTGAAAATTTTATAGAAAATGTCATTCAAATGTATCCACCAGTTATGAAAATAGCCTGTAAATAGCAGACTAACTATAACTGCATGTTGAATTGTAATTGCATTCTATATAGACATACCGAATGCTGAATAAAATATAAGACTGGCATAAACATCTCACCTAAACCTTTGCAGGCTTTGCGGATGGCCTTTATATCGGCAACTACGTCGAAGTCTTCATAAGGAAAAATCGTTGGCTGTTGAATAAAACCAAAGATAATCATTTTTAATGTTCATTATGTTTCACAGTTAATTACAATATGTATTAGAAGGTCACTTAATTCATGTTTTAACATTGCATAGCATTTGCTTGCAATGACACTGGCAGTCATTATTATTGGATGATGAGGACATGTATATGTGCCACCAGTAATTCCATTAAATATTGATAAAACATTTAAATTTAATATAAGAAGTCAGACTGTTGCAACTACTCCTCTTACATTAAAAAATAAATAATGTGGAATAATGTGTTTAAAGCAAACCACTGTTATAATCACATATTTTAAAGATTGTATTATATATATACCATATATCCCAAAAAACTGGCATTATAAAATAAAAATATTATAAATGAACAATCTAACCATCAATCTAGAGATAAATTAGATGTTAATAAATAAATACTAAATCAGCACAAATGTATCAGAGAAATCAGTGCAGAGCTGAAAACAATGAAAAGTCCAATTTTCTTATTTTTTCTTTTGCAAACAACGATAAAACAATGTAAATACAGCAGAAAATGTGTATGTGTGTGTGTGTGTGTGAGTGTGTGTCTGTGTGTGTGCTGTTATGTTATGGGAACCAAATGTCCTCACAACACAAGGAGAGTAATACCAGTAAATTTTGACCCTATGGGAACATTTTATTTTGTTATTATAAAAAAAATCATACTAAATTAAGTGTTTTTAAAATGTCAAAATGCAAAAGGTTCTCTGTGATGGATAGGTTTAGGGTAGGGTTAGTGTGTAAGGGTATAAAATATATGGTTTGTACAGAATAAAAACCATTACGTCTATGGAGAGTCCCCACAAAGATAGTGAACCAGACGCGTGTGTGTGTGTGTGAGTGACTGAAGAGAGCTACTATTCCCCTCAGTCTCCCCCATGAACAAAAGGCCGGCTCAGGAATGCTCAGACAGAGGAAGCGCCCTGTCCAAACACTGCAACCCTAGACCGAGGCCCTGCAGTTCAGTCTCCTCCCAAAGCATTTCCTCTGACTCATTCATAACGGGATTCTGATACAGTCCTTCCCTTTACGATATCATACGACCTTATAATCTAAATCACAATAATACATATTCGGAAAGTGAGAAAATAGTTTTTCAACATTTAACAGTGAAAACAATCGCGGACAACAGTTATAATTACAGTTTACACGATAAGGGCTGTTACCCAAAAGCATCGCGTGGCATCGCAGCCCAGACCAGATATCTTAACTGTCTTTATTCTTTTGTCAGTGTATTCATTTTTCTTTCCTTCTCTTTAAAACAGATTTAAGTTAATCGATTATGCGACCAGTCCCGTACCAAACTCTGCGCAGGATGCTTCACTATTAACACACTCTCTCTCTCTATCTCTCTGTGGCGTGTGTAAGGTGTGCATTAGCAGGAACAAAAATGAAATGAAATACTCACTTGACAGTTTCCCATGGTGAGAGTTTTTGGTGTTTGATGATCAGATGATCTGACCGCTGTCCGAACTGAAGGCCACACACGCGAGAGTTTCGGTAAGTGACGTCAGCACGCAGGGAAATAACGGGATGGGTTTCAAACGTGCTCGTGAGAGGCAGCATAAACGGGTCTGGCATCTGCATTTTTGAAAACCATTACTATCATCTATACATTATTATACATGACCTCTGCATACATTACAATTATTATTTCTGACTCTAAGTATGCATTTAAATCTTTAAACATTTTTTTCTTTTCTTTTTTCAGGCAGTTATAGTTAAGAAAACATCTCATAGCAAGAATACGCGTGACCTAGACCTAAAACCACACATGTGACAAACAGATATTGTTTGGAGACACGAGAACGTATTTAAACTTGTATTTCTTTAGCACATATTCTATAGATAGAAAGACTGATTAAGGGCGCCCCTACTGAACAATACTACGAATTTCAGTAAGTTATTTCAGAGTGATCAAATGCTTTATTTGTTTGTTTGTTTAGACCAAATGTACAAATGAATGCTGTAAAGTGTAGAGCAGTATAATGTAGATCATCAACTTCACTGACAACAAGGAGAGGTTCAATTCTCTTGCATTGATTCTCCCAAACAGCTTGATAAAAACACTCAAAGTGATCTAAATAAGAGGATAATATTACATTTATGTTGCATGCATGCATGTGTTAAACTAATGCATTCAAGCAGTTTACATCACATTTGTTTTGCCTTATTATACCCTTTCTTTATTGTTGAATGAGTTTAATGCCAACAGTTATGATCATTATTTAATCACTAATTTATAGTGATTATTATTGTTGTTCTTTATTATTATTATTATTAGCAATTGTACCAGTTATTAAAAATACTAAAACAAGAGAGGGTGATTAGACAAACCTGCAATAATAATTAAGCTACATATTTCACTAATAATAAAATGATAGCCTAAGTCAGAAAACATCTGAACATTCACAAAACCGATTTTCAGAAGTATTACCATTGACTTGAACTCAAAAACACATTCGATTATTGTTGGGATGTGTTTCTTTTACTTTGGTGAACAGGAAATGTGTTCCCTTTCGATACTGTTTACTCGCATTGTATCAGTTTTAGCTAACACTTATGGAGGAAAAGTTCTCTTTTCTCCAAATCCTGAAGCCTGATTGGTTTACTTCTGTGCAACTGCACAGACAAATGTCATTTCAGTCCGCCAAAAAGGGCAGAGTTGACTTTATAAGTCATGCAGAAACACTGTCAGTCAAAATCGTTCTCCTTCGGCGTGAAGATCATATCGCTGCTCCAAAGAAGACTGAACTCTCTCGGCAGAACACGATGCTCTGCAAGCTGATTTAGCATCTCCCCTGCGGCCGTCCGGCGACTTAAATACAAGAGCAACTTTTAGAGCAAATTTCCAGCGACGTTGATGTCACGCCGTAAATGCGGCTAGTGGAGGGCTCACCCGCCCGCTCTGGATGCGCACTCTGAGTGTGCCTCTTTCCTGGGCCGCCCCATGCCAAGGTGGCGCCTCTGGACTTAAGCTGCTCACATTGTGTGGAGAGTGGGCGAACTCCAGTCATGACTCCGCCCCTCTACCACCTAAACAGAGTGACGAATGGCCTCGCATGGACTTTTGAGAGTCCTCACTAAAGCCTTCGAGGAACTTGGCTTGGAATGGTCAGCCCCAGAAGAGCCCGCTCGACAAATGGTTCCTGCAGCCGGGGCGCCGCCAGCGGGCCTCTTGCCGGCGTCCAGCCCAATTCAGGAGCTCACCAAGACGTGGCGCACCCCCTACTCTGTGTGCGTCCACTGGCCGCCTCTGCACTACACACAATAGCGGTACTCCAGGTTTACCAGTCCAAACGTCTGCACCATATGGACGAATCTGAACCTGACCTGGCTATATTCAAAGAGCCGCGCAGTGCAACGGATTTGGTCCTGCGTGCTATAAAAGCCCCCGCACAAGCCATCGGCCACGCTATGGCCAGCCCAGTGATGTTGGAGCGCCACTTGTGGCTCAATCTCACTGAGATTAAGGGTGCCGACAGGACGGCTCTTCTTGATTCCCCCGTCTCCCTCTCTGTTCGGCTCCACGGTAGCATTGCAGAATGCTACATCGAGGCCGAGATGTCATCGCAGGCTATGCATCACTTCTTGCCTAAAAGAGTCCGCTCTACCACTGCCTCCAGTCGCTCCAAGACGGCCTGCCGACTCAGCAGCGACCCAAGCCAGCCTCAGCACGCGTCAGCCCAAGCCGAAAGCGGAGCCGGAAGTCAAGCCACGTCTACGCCCGGCATCAAGGGCCTCGCCCCAAGCTAGAGCTGGACCCTGATGCCTCAGGACAGAGGAGAAAAGGGTTAAGTCCCGTCGTGGCCGGACACAGCCTGTAGTACTTCAACCATTTGCCACTTGACTATGGGCTTAGCAAGCCATCCCCGGATCGTCAAGCTGGATTTTGGGGATAATAGATCGAGGTTACTGCTGGGAAAAGTTACAGTTGAGAAATTTCCCA
The DNA here is from genome assembly GCF_949152265.1 of Phoxinus phoxinus. Taxonomy (NCBI): domain Eukaryota; kingdom Metazoa; phylum Chordata; class Actinopteri; order Cypriniformes; family Leuciscidae; genus Phoxinus; species Phoxinus phoxinus. Next base: position 20,179,513 of record NC_136899.1, on the reverse strand, counting down.
TGGAACGCAGCGAGTCAGGCTTTTACAGTCGTTACTTCATCATCCCCAAGAAGGATGGCGACCTCAGGCCCATCCTCGATCTGACACGTCTGAATCGCGCTCTCGTGAGATGGCCCTTCAGAATGTTAACTTTCAAACAAATTGCTCAAATTCGCCCCGGGGTTGTTTTTTATCAGATCTGGAAGACGCTTACTTTCATATCCAGATAGCCCGCCATCACAGACTGTTCTTGAGGTTTGAGTTCGAGGGGGTGGCGTACCAATATACTGTCCATCTCTTTAGCTCTGCATTCTTTTACGAAGTGCGTAGAAGACAGACGGGAATCCGCATACTCAACTATCTCGACAATTAGCTGTTTATAGCCCAATCAGAACAGGAGCTATGCACCCACAGATCCAAGATCCTCAGCCATCTTGAGGACCTGGGCTTCAGGGTCAACTTTGGCAAGAGCTCGCTGCTCCCAAGCCAACTAATTTAATTCCTGGGAACAGTCTTTCACAAGAACGGCTTTCACAAGAACGCGCCTTGAAAATCAGGAGCATGGCAACCTCATTCAAAGTGGGGTTCTTTCACCCCCTCAAGAGGTTTCAGAAGAGGCCTAATGGCAAATTCAGAGAGTAACTTTACATGAATGTATATGCTCTATGTGCGGTTTATGATGTCACATTGCTGTTTCTAACAATGTTTTTTTATTTTTTTATTGTGATTTTTACATCCACATGTCCAATCAGCATCTATCTAATAAAATGTGTTAGCTTAATTTAATTATTTCTTCACTTTTATAGGATGCAGCCTACGGCTGTTCATATAAAAATCCTTCCTATTCTTCAATCTTTTTTTGCACAAACACCTTTTTCGTTGCATAAGGAACTGTGTTAATGATCTAAGATGTTGGCACGAGACGCTGCAAGATTTGGTAACTAAATAAGTTAAAAGTTACAAAATAAGTTAAAACCAACAAAATATCAAAGGAAAATGGTTATAATTTAATGTTGTGTGGACTTAAGCATTATGATGTTTATCAGACGTTGGGTTTTGGTTACCTTACCTCATGACTAAATGTTGGTTTTTGACATCAATAAGAAATGCACTGTAATGTTGTTCTTTTTCCACTAGATGTCAATACACTACAAAAGTAGTAGAATTTTTAGAAAAAACATCTGGAGCAGAATTGATGAGGTGTTCTGTAGTGCTATATTAAGTGGTATTCCAGATTGATTTATAAAAGGCATATTAATTTGCATATTAACTGTCGAGTTAATATAATCCCAAATCATACTCATTACCACAGTCCGTTATGCAACGAAAGAGATGTTTGTGTAAAAAAGGTTGAAGAATGGGAGGTCATTTCTATATGAACAGCAGTTTTTAAATAAATAATGAAATTGGGAATGTGAATATAGTGGATGTTGCATAGGCCTAGATTTCTTCTTAAATTATTCAATTAAACATTGTTAATAAAAAAAATAATAATAATTTTTTTTAAATAATATTTATTCAAAATTCTAAACATGCCCTTCTCTTGCTTTCTTCACTCCTCTGCTCTGTGCCTTTGCCAATGCTATTTTTGTGAACTAACATTTCTGCAGAATATATGTGTACTGTGTACAGTATGCAAATGTGTTCATGAATAACCAGATGACCACATACAGAAAAATGTTCAATATACAACCAGAGCACATTGCTCAACATAATATATTCCAAAATGCAACGTGTTTAACTTGACTTTCCATTTTCAGTGTGAGAAATAACCTGGGAACAAAATTGAAGCCATCTCTTGTGTTTTCATCAAAAACATCTCTCTGTTTTTTTTTGTTTTTTTTTTTTTACTGATATTTGTAACTTATTATCAATGATCAATTAATGACTGGCAAAAGTTTTTTTTTTACGAAAACCATTTTATTTCCATTATGGACACCAATGGGTGGTCCACAAAATCAATCAATCAATCAATCAATCAATCAATCAATCAACAATCAATCAATTTCTCCACACTGACTCAATAACAACTGAATCACGTGTACCTTGAAAACAATCACATTATTGAAATAATTTAATTTCAACAGACATTCTTTTTCAGAAATAAGATTTTTTTGTGATTTCTCTTATAAAACTACGGAGCCCCGCACATGACAGACACAAAATATGTTGGCCTATATGTGAATCTGGATCACAAAACCAGTCACGAGTCGCACATTTGTGGCAATAGCCAACAGTATGGGTCAAAATGATCTATTTTTCCTTTTTTGCCAAAAATCATTAGGCTATCTTCTCGGTATACCGTCACCTTACTTCAGGTAAGTATTGTATTAAGATTAATAAGATTAAGATTTTGCGGTTACAAAGAGGTCATCGGATGCAAAATTCACTTTTACATGGTGTAAACTTGCATTTAAATGTGTCTTTGCAGTGTGGACACAACCACCATAAAATGAAGAAAAAAAATCCATTTACTTTTTTTTTTATCCTCAAAAAGCCTAAACACTCTCACTAATCCAGCCGTTTGGATTTTCTGAGCAATATGATGTCATATTGCTCCTGCTCCGCCCACGACCGCTGACCGACTGTCCCGTATTAGTATATTTCAGCCCTCAGTCAGTTGTATACTGTCCACTGTGTCCACCAAGCCAGGTTGCCAAGGCAGCACTTTAAGTGTTTTGTGTTGACATGCCCCATGGAAGAGAGGGGTGGGGTGAGCAGTTGCTCATTATCATTTAAAGAGACAGGCACCGAAACGGGTCGCTGTGAACAGAGCTGTTTTTGAGGAGCACAATCGCGGACATAAATGGACAACATTAAAGGAGATTTTCTCAATGTTTCGATTATTTTACACCCTCAGATTCCAGATTTTCAAATAATTGTATCTCGGCCAAATATTGTCCTATATCCTAACGAACATAGCCTACATCAATGAAAACTATTTATTCAGCTTCTTTTTTTTTTTTAATGGCCCATGTGACTGGTTTTGTGATCCAGGGTCACATAGCCTATAGTAGCCACGAATTGGGATTTTTTCCCCCACAACATACTAAGGCCGTTTTACTCATTTGTTTCCACATTTTAAATGGATTGTTCACCCAAAAATGTAAATTAGCCCATGATTTACTCACCCTGAAACCATCCTATGTGTGTATGACATTCTTCTTTCAGAAGAATACAATCGGAGTTATATTAAAAATGTCCTAGCTCTTCCAAGCTTTATAATAGGAGTGAATGGGTATATATTTTTTGAAAGTCCATCAAAGTGCATCCATCCAATTAATAGCCTTCTGAAGTGATGCGTTCGCGATAAAAACTTTATCGACTAGCTTCCGTTACGGCCATACGCATAGATTTATGGCGAAAGACTGACAAACCTGATTTGCAATGGGAGTTGGATAATTACACATTGTGTATTTATATTCATTGATGGTAACAGTTTTTGCGTGAGTAAGCTCAGGCCATGTCCAAACAAATACATTTTTTGTTTGAAAACGCATTTTTTTATCTCCGTTTTGGCCTTCCGTCCACACTGAGACAGCGTTTTTATTTATGAAAACAAAGCTTTTTGAAAACGCTCTCCAAAACAGCGTTTTTGCGTAGTAGTGTGGACAGTGAAAACTGAGGTAGGCTATTTAAACACATCGTAAGTTTAGTTATGTGACTTAAAAGTATTTGGACTTAAATCTGTCATAAAAAAAAAATATAAAACAAACCTTTATCTGATGATGTTTGGGATGCTGGCTATTGTTGCAAGATAATGAATACTGAAATAGTGAGTTGTATTACATAGCCATTGTCTTTAGCCATAATTTGTGGTAAATATGAATTATATATGTTGTTACAATGCTATTATTTGGCTTAGTGTGTGAATTTAATCAGCTCAGTGACAGCAGATGAAAATGATCTGTTTATAACACCAGTGCTAATTAATGTGTTGTCATTGACAAATAAATAAATACAGTTTGTAAATATTCTATTTTATTATACATGCATTCATATAAGGCATGTACAATTACAATATAAATATTAAATATAGGAAATTACACAAAATTTTGCAAATATGCAACATAAATAGTCCATTTGGTCTAAGCTGTCTGGATCCGACTGTTGGTTGTTGACATTGATTGCCATCCGCTGCTTTTTTTGTGGGGGTGACCTGTCCTCTCCTGCACTGTCCTGTTGAAGGAACAGACATAATCATGTAGCGCTGACCAGAATTAATGTGTTGATTAAATTAAATTAAATTAAATTAAATTAAAGTGTTTCTATATGAAAATCTAAAGAAAAAATGCTTCTACCATTTCGATATGAGGGGTCTGAATTGAAAAGGATATAATTCGTATGATCATCCCAGATTAAATTATTAAAGTATTTAGTTTCTAAATCTTCTAACCAAAGCTCTTTTCCGGGTCGTCTGGGACCTGGGCTGAAGTCTGTTCTGAGTTCTCCGGTTCGGTTGTGAAGTGGTTATCTGAGGGGCTGGATGGTTGTAGCGCCTCAGTTCTGGAGGTGCCTGACTCAGACCTGCGTTGTCCTGTTGAGAGAACAGATATAATCATGCAATTAATGGGTGCTTCTTATACAGACTAAATCTAAAGGTGTATCTTTTTTTATCATTTTGAAATGTAAAAGGATTTTAAATTGAGGACCTAGAAAACATAGTAGCATAAAGGCAATGTTTACTTGTTTGAATAAAGGGACTTACACAAGCTTCTGTGCTCCACACCCTCTTACTCCATCTGGATATGGGAGCTCCCTCGGGAGACCTGGGTGGTTGCTGTGGGGAACGCGGTGGAGCAAGTGTTTTCTGTGTGATCTTGGCAGGCGCAGACACTCCATTTCGGATATTCTTCTGCCTCTGCTGTTGCCCCCAGTATTCCCTCAACTTCTTCCTCTGCTGCGTAGGGATCCTGAGGTTTGCGGAAGACACAAGCACTGGTGCATTTTGCACATGTTGCCTCAGCAGCTCAGGGTTTTTAGGATCTGTCCTCTCTGAGATCTTGTCAATGACAGATGCTCCTTGTGCATAACACACAGGCGCTATCTCAGGCTCAGGGATCTTTCGTTTTTGCCTCTTTGAGATGTTGTCAGGCACGGGTGGTCCCTGCAGAAAAGCTTGAGTCTTCTGCTGCTGCAGCTCCTGTCTTGCTGGCTCAGGGATCTTTAGTTTTGGCCTAGCTTCAATCTTGTCCTGCATGGGTGCTCCATGAGAGGAACATGCGACCACCTTCGAGCCAGCCACTGGTTCCCTCAGTAGAGACTGGATGGGCATGGGCGTTTCCAAAGAGGCCTTTTTCAGGTGTCTGGTCAAATGCTCAGGGATCCTGAGTCTTCCTCTTTTGGGCTCAGGTGCTTCCTTTGGGGATGCAGCAGGTACAGATGCTATCTGTGGCTTTTGCTGCCTCCACTTTCTCCTCTGGTCCGTAGCCATTGTTGCATCAGAGAAACTTGAGTGCTGAGCTTTCTCCGATGCGTCACTGAAGACCAGGGATGAGGGGAGGTCTTCTTTTTTAGCACTGGGAGAGTTCTGCTGGGACCTGACGAGCATACATTCTCCCTGTGTGGACCCGTCAGGCACATGTGCTTTCGGTGTCTGCTGCCTCCAAGGCTTCATGGTCTTCAGTTCTCCCTCCTCATATTTCCCAGGCCTCCGCTTTCTCCACTGCCCTATGGTCTTAGATGCATTACTAAAAACCAGGGATGAGGTGAGGTCCCCCTTCTCAAAACTGGTGGGCACAGGTGCTCCCTGTGTGGATCTAGCGGGCACAGGTGCTCCCTGTGTGGATCTAGCGGGCACAGGTGCTCCAGCCTGTGTGGATCTGGTGGGCACAGGTGCTCCAGCCTGTGTGGATCTAGTGGGCACAGGTGCTCCAGCCTGTGTGGATCTAGCGGGCACAGGTGCTCCCTGTGTGGATCTGGTGGGCACAGGTGCTCCAGTCTGTGTGGATCTAGTGGGCACAGGTGCTCCAGCCTGTGTGGATCTGGTGGGCACAGGTAGTCCCTGTGTGGACCTGGAAGAAAAGCGTGCATCTTGCGTCGTCTTCTGCCTCCACTGTGTGGATCTGGTGAGCACAGGTGCTCCCTGTGTGGATCTGGTGGGCACAGGTGCTCCAGCCTGTGTGGATCTAGTGGGCACAGGTGCTCCAGCCTGTGTGGATCTAGCGGGCACAGGTGCTCCAGCCTGTGTGGATCTGGTGGGCACAGGTGCTCCAGCCTGTGTGGATCTAGTGGGCACAGGTGCTCCCTGTGTGGATCTAGCGGGCACAGGTGCTCCAGCCTGTGTGGATCTGGTGGGCACAGGTGCTCCAGCCTGTGTGGATCTAGTGGGCACAGGTGCTCCCTGTGTGGATCTGGTGGGCACAGGTGCTCCAGCCTGTGTGGATCTGGTGGGCACAGGTGCTCCAGCCTGTGTGGATCTGGAGGGCACAGGTGCTCCAGCCTGTGTGGATCTGGAGGGCACAGGTGCTCCAGCCTGTGTGGATCTGGCAGGCACAGGTAGTCCCTGTGTGGACCTGGAAGAAAAGCGTGCATCCTGCGTCGTCTTCTGCCTCCACTGTGTGGATCTGGTGGGCACATGTGCTCCCTCTGTGGATCTGGCCAGCACAGGTGCTCCCTCTGTGGATCTGGCGTGCACAGGTGCCCCAGCCTGTGTGGATCTGGTGGGCACAGGTGCTCCCTGAGTGGACCTGGAAGAAAAGCGTGCATCCTGCGTCGTCTTCTGCCTCCAATGTGGTGTAGTCCTCCGTGTTGTATCTGAGAAGCCAGAGTGCTGGGAATGAGCCTTCTCAGATGCATTACTGAAGACCGGGGATGTGGGGCATGATGTTTCTGCTGCCTCCGATGTTTCCCCCCACTGGCCTGAGATGAGGTCCCCATACTCAGGATCCTCAGATATGGGGTCTGAAACTTCCATAATCGCCCACCACCGTCCTGCAGCAAGGGCCATAGTGAGCTCATCCGAGAATTCAGATGAGGACTGCTCTGCACTCTCAAAAATGGTGGGCATACTTGACAAGGTCATATTGATGTTGGATATGATGTGGAAAATTAACTAGAAGTGAACAATACTTGAACATAAAACACTATGAAAGAAAGAGAAAGGGAAGAGATGATGTGAGTAAACATACAGTACAAGAACCTGAAAGCTTGTTGTCTTAAGCCCAACGTATATACTTATGTCGTCCGCATTCTGCAATTTTTGTCATCTTAAGTTCCACGGACATCCGTGTGCAGCCTAATTTTTGTGTTCGCACTAACGGTGAGTGCACAACAACACTGTATAAAAAAAAGTTGTTTTAATTTAAAAAAGCAAGTTACCTTGTTGCCTTAAAAGTTTGAGTTCGTTGTAATTAAAATTTTGAGTTAATACAATGAAGAAGAATGGTTTAATAAACAGAAACTCAAAATAGTAGGCTATGTTATCTTCACACGTTAGGTATCGAAGTTGATTTGACAAAAGATGAAAAGTTGTGATAAATCATAAAAAGTGAACAGTGAACGCATACACAGGGTGATTGTTTAGACAGAATAATGTTGACACGACTCTGTACTGCTCTTTGACATCTGCAGACTATAAATAAGAGATTGTGCTGTGTCAAACTGGTCCACCAACTAATAGCTGTGCGGACACAACTGTGAGCAAGATGGAGAGGAACGTGGAAAATAAAGTACTGTACCCAGGCCTTTAATTACCTAAAAAAAAATGTAAAAAAAAAAAATGTATACAGTGTATGCCCAGTGGCGATCCATCAGAAGAGGCAAGGGAGGCTAAGAGCCTCCTTAAAATGTATTTAAAATGAACAATGAAGCTAAAAAAAGTTAATTGTTATTTTTATCAATTTCCCTACTAATGTGCATAACTCAGATGCACATAATGTTAATGTAGGCTAGTAGCCTATAGTCATTTATTATAATGGCCGGTTGTCGAGGCAAATATGATTGATTAAACGAAGCTTAAGGCCAATAAGCTTTCAGTATCACTTTAGTGTGTCATCAGATCTGCTATCGTTTTGTCAATTAAATATAAATTATCAAAATTATATAGGCCTATATAAAAAGATTTTATCATTATTGATTTACGGCTCGTACGGCATTTTAAACATTTACAGGGGTAAGTCTGTGATTTTATTGCCGTCTGAATCCTAATGTCAGTGTATGTGTTTTTCACCCTCATTTCCACTCAAACCGCCACTGTGTCATGCCTATTTATTTATCTAAATGTAGCTACAGCAAATCGAGACAATAATATTCCACAGTTTAAGCAGATTCTTCTGCAAATTATGAAAAGATTGAAATTCAGATCCCCAAACCCTGTAAAAAGCATACTCACACAATCGCCGACTCGCTACAAAAAGAATAAATTCGCTGCACTATTATATACTCACCGAACGTTCATTATGACGTGGCGATCATTATGTCGTGGCGATCGACCACACGAGTTTGTGAGTGATGGGAGACCCAGGCTGTTTTGTTGTATTAAAAGTGAACATGCAATACAAACAAAGACTAACTTAGCATTTTTAATTCATGATTGTTGATACAAAAAATAGCTGCTGTTTATTGTTTATTTTTAGAATTTGCAGCTGGTGCATAAACGGGAGCAAGTGAAGCTGGGGATGGCATACATTTTATTGAGCATAACAGACCACTGAAACAAAATAATCAATAGATATTACAATAAAAGCACATTTCTGAAACAGAATATAATTCTATAGGCTATAGTTTTTTTTCTCTCTCTCTCTCTAGGCTAGTAAATCAGACGAGGAAGAGTGCTGTCCCGAACACCAGCAGGACGTTGAATAAAAAAAAAACAATTCGTTAGGCTAATATTACATGCCTTGGGCTACATTTTGCTCTATATAAGCTATCGCCAATTCCAAATAAAACAATGAATCGTTTCGCATCTTTGAGAAACAGTTTCCCTGACTGACAACACCCTATATAGCGGCTTGAGATGCTCTCTGAAGCGCAGAGGTGCGAAACTTAACGATGTATCTACAAAAAAAAAAAACTGCTTCTTTCTGCGGGTTATTTTCGCTATAGCTTATGTAGGCCTAGCTTATTGATTGAAAAAAAAAAAGGAGAATAATAAAATTCGGATTTTAAACGCAACGGCGAGTTTATGAAACCCAACGCTGATTAAGAAATAGGCTAAACCAATGGTGCAATTTAAGATTATTACAGTGAACTTAGAGAATCATTATGGGCTGCTGGCGGTGCTTGAGTATAGTCTATTTATAGGGAATGATTGTTGTTAGATGTTTGCTATGGCAGCGATACAGCAAATTTGTTCTAAAAGACGGCGCCGTCCGCGGAGCGCTTTCAAAGGCCAGTGAAAGCTGTCAGTTAAAGCTAGAGTAGGTAATGTTGGAGAGCTAGCCAGATTTGAAAGTGGCACATCTTCTAAGCTCCGCCCCCTCCTGTCAGTGCTCCGTCCAAAGCTACGCCCCCCCACAAACATGAACGCGCATCCACATTTGGAGTCAGCTGCATGTACCTACCAGTGATGCGCAGATTGATCCAAAATGAGCGGGTGCCTGCGGTTACCCGTGGTTACGAGTCATCCAAAAATATTTTTAATCATATTCGGGTCGCGGTCGGTCGGGTCGTTTACCTTTGTAATTTATATAGTAGGCTACTAGACACAATGTTCTATGAAATACATAGGTCTACACTTTATTGTCTGAATGCGCGAGGATGACGCACGAGCAGTCTGCAGATGAAAGTGGGAAATCCTTATTTACCTTTTGAATGTTGAGCGCGTTATTAACTTTTGAATAAAAGCTGACGCGGGACAAAATGCCCGATTTCCCAACGCGTTGAACTGAGCAATGCCATTGTGCCATTTTAATAGGCTACTTTTAAACGCATATAGCTCAGTAATGTCAGTTTTATGTAGCCTATTTGCTGAGAGGGGGCGGGATTTTTGTTGGGAAAGTCCGGGGAGAGACGTACAAGTCGATTAGGCTGGATAAACACATGCAGCATCTTAATTGTTAAGAAAATGAAACGAAATAAATGAATAAATCAAGCCTTTATTACAAAACACTAGGCTATATCATACAGCATTCTGAAAAATGCGCACCCCTAGTTCCTCCGTCAATGGCCCATGAAGCGATGAGCATTTACTATAGCTACTTTAAAAAACGCGGGTCAGGAAGCGGGTCGGGTACAATATTTTCTTTCTTTTTTTTGCGGTCCGAGTTGCGGGCGGTTAGTTGAAAACGTTGGTCGGGTGTGGGTTGTTTATACATTGACCCGCGCATCACTGCTGTGCACGCAGTGGTGCTCAGGCACGAGACATGAAGGCATCTGATTGGTTCTTTACATTCGCACCGAATGGCAGTGATTGGTCAGAGTTTTTACTGTCCTACAGCTGCTACAGAGGTCAGATTTGTTTCATTCCTTTTTCTGAACACATAATGTATTGACTGCTATCAGAATGGAAGGACCATTTCACCCAGTATAAAAAAAATGTTTCTGAACAGGATTACCAACCCTACCTTTAAGTCCTATTCGGACGCTTATGGCAAGCCGTTTTAGCTTTTATTCATTTCCAGGAGATGAATTCTTGATATCAAAAATTACATTTTCACTAGTTAAAATGATAGTTATTGATATCAGGAATTAGATTTATACTAGTAACAATGGCAATTTTTGAGATCAGGAATTACATTTCCACTAGTAACAATGCTAATTCTTGATATCAACAATTACATTTTTACTACTTAAAAATGTTAATTATAGATATCAATAATTACATTTTTGATATCAAGAATTTAATTGTTGATATCTGTAGGCTAATTGTATTTTCACTAGTGAAATGTCACCATATCGCCTATAGGCTGCCATTCAAAATCAATTGTTGATATCAAGAATCGATTTCTTACTAGTTGAAATTCTAATTTCACATATCAGAAATACAATTCTTACTAGTAAAAACCTTTATTTTTGATATCAAGAATTCAGTTGTCACTAGTTGAAATGTCTATTCTTGATATCAACAATTGAATTGCTAGTAACAATGGTTATTTTTGATATCAATAATTCCATTTTCACTAGTGACAATATTAATTTCTGATATCATGAATGTGATTGTTACTAGTAAGAAAGCCATTTTAGATATCTGAAATAATATTGATATCAGAAATACATTTTCAGATATCAAGAATGAAAAATGTGACTAGTGGCAATTCAATTGTTGATATCAAGAATAGACATTTCAACTAGTGACAATTGAATTATTGATATCAGTAATTGGCATTTTTACTAGTAACAATGTAATTATTGATATCAACAATTACATTTTTACTAGTAAGAAATCAATTCTTGATATCAACAATTGATTTTGAATGGCAGACGCTAATTGTTTCTCATCGGCTCGTACGGCATTTTAAACATTTACAGGGGTAAGTCTGTGATTTTATTGCCGTCCGAATCCTAATGTCAGTGTGTGTGTTTTTTCACCCAACCCAATCCCTGGCCAAATGACCTAGGCCTACTGTTTTTGACAAACAGGTCGTATAATTTAATTGCTGTCTGAATCCACATCTCTGAGTTTACAAGAAGAGATTCAAAATTCACTGTTTAAATCCTGTTTGATCACTGCCGAGAACCATACGTATGATATAGCCCTGCACTTTTATTACTAAAATGCTGGAAGTATTTACAAGAAAAATATTTAATCGCAGCTCCACCTCAGCGAACAAAAATGGGAAAGAGAAGAAAGCACGTAACATTTTTAAATGGTTATTGTGGCAGCAATATATGATACAATTTTAAAAATTATAGTTTGGATTATTTTTTTTATAATATCCCATGAGTCCTAATAAATGCAATTTCAACTATTTCTGAAATGCTTCTTTTATAAAGAACACCGCTTTCTTATAATGCAGTGAAGCAGTCCCTGCACGAGAGAATAATTGATTCTCGAGCCATCGATATCAACAGATTCAGCACTATCGACACGGACAACACCGGGTAACGTCGCACGTATAAGGTAGGCCTATATCTTAAAGGGATAGTTCACTTTGAAATACAATTTTGGTATGTTTTAGCTTACCTGAAGTGCATCTAAGATGTAGGTGTTTTTGTCTCCGCAGTAGTTTCAATTTTGATATTTTTAGGTCAAACCGTTCTTGTCTGTCAGTCATATAATGCAGGTATATAGGTACTGTCTCCAAAAGCATGCAGAGATGTCTCTAATAGCATGCAGAGAAAAGTCCAAATAAAAAAATGCCCCATCGTAGGCCTAAGTGCACATTGATGGCCTAAATTCGCGCGAACTCATCCGGGAGTGTTGAGTTTTCACTTATTCCCAATTTGTAAGCCTTCTATCTTGACACGCTACTCGCTTCATTGTTCAGGTCAATCAAAGGCTGAGCCGTACAGCCAATCACACGCGTTTCTGCTGAGTTTAAAAATGCAACGTCCAATCGAAGGCGGTTAGATTAGTTTCCGGGGAAGAAATCCGGTGTAAACAGATCACTTGGATGTCCTTGTGTAAAAGAGATAAAAACGATATAAATACTGTTCGTTTTATCACACAAACCGCTTGTTTCGTGTCTTAGGCCACCAATGTGCACTTACGATGGGGAATTTTTTTAATTTGGACTTTTCTCTGCATGCTATTAGAGACATCTCTGCATGCTTTTGGATACAGTACCTATATACCTGCATTATATGACTGACAGACAAGAACGGTTTGACCTAAAAATATCAAAATTGAACTACTGCGGAGACAAAGACACCTACATCTTGGATGCACTTCAGGTAAGCTAAAACATACCAAAATTGTATTTCAAAGTGAACTATCCCTTTAAGCAGCTTCCTAAGGTATATGGTTCGGGGAACACGCCAAGAAATGGTATACCTTTAGTTAAGTTATACCTTAAGAGTCTTCGTAGTGCGCTAAGAGATGTTATCGGGAAACGCAGCCCTGGTCACTCTGGTGGTTAAAACGTTTATAAACATCTATATGTTAGATGTTAATGTTTACGCTCTCGTATGTTTTTTTTTTCTTTCTCATCTGTTCATCATTGGTTACAGTAGCCTATATATCAACCAGTATAGCCTATCGTCTCCACAACAGCGTTAAGTGATAGATTGAAGCGCGCGTCCGTGTGAAGTGCGCGAGCATCAGGAAAACAAGACACTGCAGCAGCGGCAAAGGCAAAGCACTTGATTTAAAAAACAACACATTTTAGCGCTAGATCGTCTTTTATTTAATAACGAACTAAATTAATGCTCTGCTAGTCGATGTTTTAATTATTTGTATCTGGTTGCCGTGCCTCGAAATGTCCCAGCCGGCATTTCAACAAGGCCGACCAAGGTTGAATGATATTGTGATGTTGTTTCACTGTCTTACCTTTCAACATGGGAGAATACAATTGTACATTCAGTTACAACCAAGTTTTCAGTTGGAGCACGAGTCATGACAATGCTGACTGAATTAACTAAAACTAGGCTACACTAAAAAATTGTTAACTGTCAAATGACTGGTCTGGCACCAATGGCTTAATTACAAACACATTTAATAAAGAGTTAACACATGCTCAAGATTGTAAAAACAAGTTTTATTTTGGAAAACAAAACAAAACAAAGTCTAAAAATACTTTCTAAAACAGATGAAAAACATCTGAACCTTTCACTTGCAGTGTTTTCGATGATGTTAAAAACCTGTAGAAGTAGCCTACAAATCTAAATGGAATATTTAAAGTTTTTGTTCAATTACAGTTAACCTTAAATTAAATACATTTAATATTTAAAATGTACAGTAACAGTTGAAAAAGTTGCCATCACTTCCTCTCGCTCCCTCTTCACTTCTTGTCCGCTCTCTGTGCCATCCTGTATAAATAAAAGCAAAAGAAATGATTCACTGAAAAGTCCTTAAAAAGCAGGATTGTTTTGTTTGGTTTACCATTCCTTTAAACAATCTTAAAATGTATATTGTTCAAACGTTTGCCATTATAACATATTCACACAACATGAACAGAGTGGCCTACTGTCATCTTTGAGATTGTTAGTTATTACATGATTAAAAATGTAAACATACACTTAAAGCATGGCAATACCATGAGAAAAATGTGTATCATAGAAAGGGAAGCACAAAAAAGCCAATTGGTACACCGAAATCCAACCATCATATTTTACTCTGCAGCCGCATTTATCCTGTTATGACACGTCTGAGGGTCTTTCCCTTAATGTTTTCCAGTGAGTTAAAGGACTGATGAAGGTGACATGAATCCCCTTCAATGCGCCACTTCAGAGGAAGAAAGACAAAAGGACAAAAAGTTACTTTCTATCAGTAAATGTCTTACTTTGATGATGAGAATCATACTAGTATCAGACGTGTCATAACAGGATAAATGCGGCTGCAGAGTAAAATATGATGGTTGGATTTCGGTGTACCAATTGGCTTTTTTGTTGGCAACTTTTTCAAAGAACACCACTTATACCTCGTAACCACCAGACCGCTCTTTGTCGTCTTCGTCTGTTACCCGGCCTCCGTGTATCACTACTTTCCTGTTCCAGAGAGAATCAAGCTGCAACGCGGAAAAACTGTGGTAAGTGAAACAAACAAACATTTAAATGTGCTGCTGTATTTAGTAACGTTAGCCTGTTGATTTTATGGCAGATAAATTTATATCAGAGCGCTCTACTGACTTTCTTAGATAGAACGTTACGTCAGTTTGGAAATGTTAACGTTAGCTAACGTAGTTTAACCTAGGTAACGTTAACGTTATGTCGACGTTAATCAATTCCTGTCCGATTGCAAAAGGGAACATAAGTTAAAAAATATCCGTGGCTTATTTAGATTTTACAAGGGTAATTCACGGTTACGTACGCATTGGACGTAAGTTAAGTTATATCGAGTCAGTGTAATAAGAATAACGATAAAACTGTACAACCTGATCAACAACTAACTTTTAGTGAAGGAGCTAACGTTAAGTTAACGACACATGAATTTACATGTAAAGGGACTGGCTTAATGGTAACATTAGCTAATGCAGTTGTGACAATGGTCATTTAATTATGGCTAATAAGTATTGCTGCATTAATAGGCCCTATGCACAGTTTCACTACTTCCTGAACTTAAGCAGGGACCTTTGTTTCCTGTCTGCCAGGATTGGCCAAACTGATTAATCCAGGTGTGTCTAACCAACAACAATAATCAGACACACCTGGATTAATCAGTTTGGCCAATCCTGGCAGACAGGAAACAAAGGTCCCTGCTTAAGTTCAGGAAGTAGTGAAGCTGTGCCTAGGGCCTATTGGCGCCAATTGGCGATGTCGGTTGGTTTTCAAAAAAACTAAATACTAGCCAGAGGACCTTCAGTTGACAATGAATATAAATGCTTAATGTTTTAACGTTGTCTGTTAATGTAGACGGCTTGTAGGCTACTTAAGTGTCAAAAAACTAACGTTAGGTTAAACTGAGATGAAAATATACGGCCCATGCCTGCAGTATGGCGCTGGGAGACACGTCTAATGGCGGACTATTAGCTATAAAATGTTCAGCACTAGCCATGACACTGGAGGGTAACGTTAGCAGCTATAGGCTAATACGAGCTGAATGGATGTGAAAGGTCCGCTTTGATCTGAGCATCTCAAAATGATAAAGATGATGCACACAGCTCTTATAATGTAATGTCAATGTTATGATGCATTACAAAACCGTTAAAATGTATTAAAATGTGTGACGATTGAAATTTGTTGAGATGATAAATTGAGATGATAAAATAGCGCTTTCTACTTTTGACTATTGCCAAGACTTTCTGTCTCGCTCTCTCTCATTCCCTTACTTCTCTCTCTTATGCAGGGTATCGGAGTTCTCAGGTGGAAACATCTCATCGGCCTCGACCTTATTATAGCTGCTGTTACGGTGGCAGAAACCCTCTAGAGGTATTTTTGCAGAGTCCAATTTTTGGATAACGTATATTGTGATAAAAATTGTTGACCATAATGTCTGGCCCTACCCTTATGCCCTCATGCGCATGTATGACCATTCATATTCCTACATAAACTAGCTCTCAATCTCACACTTAACAAACCTTGACACTCAAATTCATGGATTTTAATTTTTACTATCTTGATGCAGGATACTGACACCGCTACAAAGAGGGAGATTGCACTTAAATGTCTCATCCTTTACATGGGAGAAGCAGTGGAGGACCTCAAAGATTTCCTGGTAAGGCAAGATTACTTTAGAGATGTGAAAATGCTTGCTATATAAGGCTGTCCACTTCCAAATTAGACATCAGACTATGTTCAGATATATGTCTGAAAACAGTCTGAAGGCTAATTTCAAATAGAGATACAATTCCTTTCCACTAAAATTAGAGTCCCATGTGCTGGTAAGTTATTCAATTCAATTTTAATTTATTTGTATAGCGCTTTTCACAATACAGTACACAAGTTATGCGACTGTTATATTTATATTTAAACATTGAATTGGAGTAAAAACATAATTTTATAATTAGTTAGAAGTTAATGCTAATTATAAAATTATGTGCAGCCTTATGTGCAGTTTGTTTGCGCATACAATTTGTTATTTGACTGTTGCGGTTATTATATCTAAAAAATAAATAGCAACTAAAGTTAGGCTAATGGTTTGGGCTCTGTTGTTAACCTTTAATATTATAGTAATGTGCAAGCAAGGGGTAACCCTAAATAGTTTACAGTAGGGGTGTGCGATATCAAGATTTGATCGTGGACAATTAAAAAGTCTTCACGATCTGCTTTTGAAGAAATATCGTAGTATCGTGCATTCTATCAGTTGCAGTTCTGGTGTCTCCGTCTCAACATACTGTACAACACGACGTATATTCACATCAAATGTTAACGCAGAGGAACGGGACACTACAGTTCATAAAAGTTCATTATTTGCATGTGGTCTTATATTCAGGCCAATACGGTATTAGCTGGCCTGAATATAAGAATATACGGTATAAGTCTGCAGGCCGTCGGAATATTAATAGGGGGAAACCCAAGCTGTATCGATTCCTTATTCATTTTTCTTTTTTCTACTTCTTAAATTATTTTCCAGGTGTCAGAGAAAGAAGAGGCTGGACAAATTCTTCAGCAAGAAACGATGGCAGTATTCATCAACAGAGATGCACAAGCTGTACCCACAAACATTGGTATCATTCTCGAGGGTCAAGAGGTTCTGAGCAACTTGCCGTCTGTCGCAAATGCTGTTCCAATTCTCCTGGGCCTTCTTTATGCGTTCAATCTGGAATATCCCAAGACATTGAAACTGACATTTGAATATATCCAGAAAGTCATCATGGAGCTGGACCCAAAAGGCATGTCGCCGCTTTTCAGGTCAATGTTTGCTAGCTCAGAAGTTAAAAATCTGACACTTGAGCACTGAAATTGTGGATGTGTGGAAGTTGTGTATAAGATAATAAATATCAATGCAATGAAAATGTATGTCTTTTTTTATTCGATTTTGGATAAGATTAAATATTAAGTACAATGTTCCTTAATGGGAAACATGTTTTATTAAATCCATATCTTTTTGTTTGTTTAAAATAAATAATTTCTATTAACTTGTATTTTTAAAAATGAGAAATAATTGTTTAATTAAATCGATATATATTTGATTAGAGAAAACAAATAATTTCTAATACATATTTCTTAAATGAGAAGTTTTGTTTTGATTAAATCTATATATTTTTGCTTAGATCAAAAATATAATTTAAATTAATTGACTTAATTCAACAAGAAAAATATACTTTGTGCCAGGTTTTAAAAAATAGTTTTCATAGAAAGAGAAAATATTGGTTAGGGCAAATTATTTATTTTTCATTGGCTCAAGTTATAAAATATAGATGTGAACCATTACCCTAATTTTTTTAATTGGATGAAAGAAAAACTTTTTTCAGTGAAGCTGTGAACTCATTTTGGTTGCTTAACTCCACCATTTAAAATCAACGTATAATGGTGCTATAATTGAATGTTGTGTGGACGTTAGCATGATGCTGTTTATCAAGCGCTGGGTTTTGGTTACCTTACCTACGGTTAAAATGCTGGTGTTTGACGTCAGCTGATGTTGGCATGAAAGGTTTGGTTTGGAAGACATTGAATTTTGGTTACTTGACTCTTTCTCCGCCAATGTTTTTGAAAAAAGTTGCCAGTCACCGCCAGCATTTTTTATGATTTTCACTAAAGTTTCATGGGCCCCAAAATATTTTGTTGTAGGCCTATGAATAACATTATCTGGATGTGCAATATATCAACAGAAAGAACGGACCATCTGCAAAAAAACCTGTTTTATTCTAGCTTCATGCATTCCTTTTTTTTTTTGCAATACTTAAATGTGGGTAGGTTTCATAAAAAAAGCAACATTTTGAGCAAAAAGCTGAGAAAATCACGTTTTTGTCAAAGACTTACTTTACATCTGGATGGTATCAGAACGATGATCAAAACAGAAGGAGTAGATCGATCAGATTCAAAGCTTCACAGCTACCTTGTCCTGGGTCGACTTTTAATTCAGTAACGTTAAGCAGTTTTGATTTATATACTGTTTAATGTTGATGATCTCATTATTTTAAGTGTGTATGCTTAGGCCTACATATGCTATTGCTTGCTTGTTTCTACTTCTTCTTCGCCTGTGTTTTTATCAGGAGATTCTGTACTCTTTCAGAAGATGCGTAATAGCGCCCCCCTTCCATATAACAGTGAAAACACGGAAAGCCGGACATTTCAGTCAATTGCGGGGTAAAGAGTTAATACCATAACTCTACTTAAAAACAACAAAATATCAATGTCAGCTATTTTAAGATATCGTCCTGAAATTTAATCTTGGTCACTCGACATTAGAACATATATTAAACCAAAGAACAACATCTCACGATGGCCGGCTGGGTATAGCAATCTTTGAGAGGCAGCTTTTCCAGCATCCCTCCAATACCTCATTTGTTCCTTTATTCGAATACAATTCGATTAAAGTTACCTCATTCTATCCAATCCCGTAGTCCGAGGGGTTAATTAGGCCAGATCTTCAGCCGAGTCTTGGGACCGAGCCCCTCTTTCAAGCAAGCCAAATTCCTTTACCATCATTTATCAAGACTGGATGGGCAGGTGACCTCTTGAAGCTTTACATAAGTCCATGTAAAAGTCGTTTTTAACACAGTAGTTTACATGCACACTGTGCAGTATTCATAAGTGAATATTCTGTGAATAAACATACCCTGTGTGTGTGGCGTGGGTGGAATAGTGGAGCTGTAGCGTTGGTGCTGACAGCCAGGCGCTGAGGAATTTCTCATGGTAATGATCCTCAGTGTAGAGAGGGCCTTTAATTGGGTGAATATGTCATAAGGCCTCACAGTTAATCATAGCAAATAGAGGATGGCTGAGAGGAAGTTTGGGCCGTTTGGGAGATGGTGAAGAATGTAGGCTGTTGTAGTTGGGCTTTAGCAATGTGTGCCATATGTAATTGGTGACTGAGTTTTGTAGATAACGGGATGTCTCTCATTTATGTGACAGAAGCAAGAGCCTTTTGAAGCCTTTAATGCCTCTTAGATGATAAAGAGTGCCGTTTTATTTACACTAGCAGCATAGACGTAACACTTTAAGCCTGTACGGTAAATAGTGACTCATTTAGATGGGATTTGTATTTAAAAGAATTATGAATAAAATTAAGAAGGCATAATTGACATGCAATTGCATCTTTTAACTGCTACTCTTATTCAAACCATGCAATCTCTTGAAACTTCAGGCAAAGCAAAGAAAAATATATAAATGTACAATACATATTTACACTGAGTTGTCTTGAAAAGGAATAAGATAGATGCTAACAAATCTGATTCAACAAAAACAAAGCTTTTGCTCATGAGTATTAATTATGCCTAATGTAAGCTTCACCCGAAGAACCAATTTTTTGAAGACAATCACCTGAGCCATAAATGTCATGTGACTAATTACTCTGTAAATGATGCTGATTGGCTGATGGAACCACAAGGACACAGTCACAAATCCTTTACTAGAAGCAATTATTCTGAGTGTCAAAATATTACTGTATCTCAGATCAAAATCTCACTGGTAATATATCAGCTTTAATATCATTTAATATACTGTTTAGTCAGAATAAATGGCTTCTTTTGAAAGGTAGTCAATGGAGAAACTCGCTTTTTGCATGTACAAAGATGTAGTTGCAGTATCTAGCAGTAGGAGCCAACTGCTTAAAAAACTGCATCTGATCTGTTATGAATAATTAATTTACTGACAGACAACTGGTAATTGAACAGTTGGTTATGCAATTTAAATCTTTCTAAGTTTAAATCTTGGCTCATGAATTTTGGTGTCTGGGCACTCCAGGAAGTTTACCAAGGTACGTCAGCATGACCTTATTCATATTCATGACCTTAGTCTTGTAGGATTTGTCACATCGCCTCCGGAACACCTTGATGAGTCACGAATTGTCCCAATACAAATGCGTGGCCCGCTGTATGCTGCCTAGGGGAATGAAAAGCTTGTGTGGGTGTCTTGTGCTGGATTTATCTTCTGAGCACAGCCAGAGCTAGCAGGGATTTAGCTATACCCCTGAGCTCTGTGGGCATTAGACCACCCACTGTGACGGTCAGAAAGACATTCAAAAGCTCTTCTTGATAATTTATGAAGATAAGACATCAAAACATTGAAATAGTTTGAATGTGCAATGCTTTTATTTGATAAAAACGAATATGTGACTAATTTTTTAAAACCACCAGCAATAATACTTACAATAATACAATTATTTATTAATGAAATCTTCACGAATTAGCACCTAAAGACTGCAGGGTTTTTATGTCTCTGCATAGAAAACTGGAGGCCACATGTCAGTGGATGATGCAGCCAACATGGGGCAGCATTATGTCCTGAAACATCTGGATAAAACAGGGACTTATGTGTGGATCCTGTTTTAGTTCGGCATTTAATACCATCCCAGCACTCCTCCGGACTAAATGAACCCAGCTCTCTGTTCCTAGCTCTTACTAGCTGCCTGTCAGTCAGAAAGCTGGTGACCCATTGACAGATTGGCAACAGCTAGTAAGAATTGGGAAAATCTCGTCTAACACCTGCACAATCAGCTCTGGCGCCACACAGGACCCTCAGATAAAAAAGGTACAAAAGCTGTCACTGGGGCAGTACCTTTCAAAATGTACACTTTTGTACCTAAAGGGGGCATACTGGTACATTAAACGTGCATATTAGTACCTCCTAAAGTGTACACATTAGTACATAAAAGGAACAAAAGTGTACCACTTTTGTACCTTTTTTTTATGAGAGTGATTCATGTGTAACCGATCACATGAAATGTCTCTATAGCACGCATTTTATTTATCGTGCAACTTATACGCAAAAATGTGTTTTTACGTGCAGATCATACGCAATGTAAACCTCTTGGGAAAGAGTATTGGTGTGCGTATTACACGTCATAAAGTGCGTACCATATGCACGCGAAAACTGCGTAGCCTATATGCACGTAAAAAACAACAACTAATTTTCCCGTATAAATTGCACGATATTAATACAATGCTTGTTGTAGAGACTGATTTCATGAGATCAGGCTGGCTCTTCCCAATGCTCATGAAGGACTGCATACATGAACGACTGCACAATTATATACAACAAACCATTAAACAAATAAATAAATAACCAAGCAGCTCAAGCTAAATTTGAAAGTATAAATGATGAACATGATTAAAACAAAAAAAACACTCTAAATTTGATATTTATAAGTTGAAAGTGAGATATCACCTTCGTTAAAAATGCTAATAACAGTATTAATGTCTGTGTGGATTTGACATCCTCTGTCATCTGTTATCTCTCATTGTTATTTCATTCTATAATACCATATGGAATATAACATCTAATTTAACCCTAAATTCAAATCTAAAACATGAATGGCTTCGTAAAATCTAAATAAATGTACTTTGTACAAATGAAGATTCATTCAGATTTAATTTGATGCTCTTTGGAACACGGAAGTCCTGCTGGAGAACGTGATCGTCAGGTTTAGTTCATGAAGATGGAGTGCTGCTGTATTTGGAGATCTCGAAATACTAAGTAGCCTAATTAGGGCCCAAGCCCTGAAAGGGCGCAGAGCCCTATTGTTCTTCTAAGGATTTTTTGTTATTCTTCTTCTTCTTCTTCTTCTTCTTTATAATAAATTTTTTTCAAGGTTTTTGCCACTTTTGGGGGCCTTAACGTGCTCAAAAACTCTTGAAACTTTGCACACTGGTCAGAACCCGCGGCCATTAGAGCTGGACTGAAGCTGGTACCCGGGCGTGGCAGGGGGGTTCGACAGCGCCCCCTGGAACGGGGTCCAAAAACTTGGTCCATAAATCAAACACGCTTGCATGAAATAATATGAAACTCGGTACACTTATAGATCTCATCGGTTCATATATCCTTCATGCTCTGACTTTTTACCCCAGCCCAACAGGAAGTCGGCTATTTGGCGTAGTTTAAAAAACACATGCAATGGAATTTAAAATACTCCTCCTAGACGATTCAAACAATCACCACGAAACTCGGTGTGCATGAACTCAAGACATTGAGGATGAAAAGTTGCGAGGGGATTTTTGATATCTCGAACGGTTTGGCCGTGGCGAGGAAACGAATTTATGGGGAATATTGGAAACAGGAAGTGTGTTATAACATCCTCATACATTAGTTGATCTTGATGAAACTTCAGCAGTGTGTTCGTTGTAAGAGGCCGATCACATGGATGTGACTATTGTGAGTCCAAGTTATAGCGCCACCAACTGGCAGCAGGAAGTGTGTCACTTTCGAAATGCTTTGAAATCACCCTCTTATTTTTACCCGATTTGCTTCAAACTTCATCTGTATAATGTAAACACACGACAGATGTAGACCTGTGAAAGGATTATTGATATCTTTAATACTGTCGCCATGGCAACGCTTTAAACTTTTATATTCTTTTTGGATGCATTTGAGGCTCTTAACATGCTTCAAATTGCATGAAACTCAACATGCATTTGACATTTATTGTGTAATAGACATGTGCGAAGTTTTAGAAACGGGCGTGGTAAAGGGCTCAGTAGCGCCACCTTTAGTCAAAAATGGGGTATTAGTTTTACCTACAGTAACCAAACTCGGTACATATATTCTTCTCTTCGATCCGGACAACTTTCTAATTTACAGTCATTAGCTCCGACCAACAGGAAGTCAGATATTTTGGTTTGAATGTGTACTGTTTGGAGCATTTTCCCTCTGCCCCTCTGCGTCTCTCTGTGTGTGTGTGTGTGAGGAGGGGGGCTAGTTTAGTTTAACCATTTCTCTGCTGTGTGCAAAATCTCTGGCACTTTTGAGGGCCTTAACATGCTCGAAAACTCTTGAAATTTTGCACACAGGTCAAAACCCGCGGCCGGGCTGAAGCTGGTACCCGGGCGTGGCAGGGGGGCTCGACAGCGCCCCCTGGAATGGGATTCGAACACTTGTCCGTATATCAAACACGCTTGCATGAATTAATATGAAACTCGGTACACATATAGATTTAATCGGGCCGAACAACTTTCCCTGGGTCAAGTTTTACGCCAGCCCAACAGGAAGTCGGCTATTACGGGTTGTTTGGAGAACGCTTGCTCTCGCATTTGAAACACTTCTCCTAGAGAATTCATCCGATGACCACGAAACTCGGTCAGCATGAAGTCAAGACATGGAAGATGATAAATTGCCAGGGGATTTTTGATATCTCGAACGGTTTGGCCGTGGCGAGGAAACAAATTTATGATTAAAAAAGGATGCATAAAGTGTGTTATAACTTAGTTATAGTTTTACCTACAGTAACCAAACTCGGTACGTATATTCTTCTCTTCGATCCGGACAACTTTCTAATTTACAGTCATTAGCTCCGACCAACAGGAAGTCAGATATTGTGGTTTGAATGTGTATTTTCTCTCTCTCTGTCTCTCTGCCATTCTGTGTGTGTGTGTGTCTGTCTGTGTGGGGAGGGGAGGGGAGGGGGGATGTGTGTGTGTGTGTGTGTGTGTGTGTGTGTGATTTTGGTTGGGTCACAGTTGTAGGTTACAGTTTGACAAGAGTTTATAGTTTAATAAAAGCACAATGTTGTGTTTCATTGCGAGTGTACACAAATATAAGGAAACACTCTGCATTTTGAATGATGGTCTGTATGAACAAAATGACAGAGTATGTTTTTATGTCTCCATTGTTCGATCGAGCCACACACACACACACACACACACACACACACACACACACACACACACACACACACACACACACACACACACACACACACACACACACACACACACACACACACACACACACACACACACACACACACACACACACACACACACACACAGCATTCCAGCATTGCAATCTTGACATCGCAGCATGTTCATTATAGCCTTAATAAAATATAATTATAAAATAGTCAACCTTACATATAAAAATTACACTGCTCTGTTTAAATAGTCATTTGTACAGTTTGTGCCGTTCATAGTAAGCACCGCTCCACTGTGATGTTTCCAAGCACATTTTTGCGCATTTGAAGAGGATCATTTTTCTATATTGGAACGTGAGTGTACAAAGTGTACAAAGTACAAAGCCTATAAAAAGAATAGTTTAGCATCCAAAAATGTTAATAATATATATATTATTATTATATATAATAATATATATGTTAAAAATAGGGGGAAAAAAGAATTTACATAATATATATATATATATATTTTTATATATATATATATATATATAATTAAAGCTGCAAGCAGCGATGGAGGGCCCAAGCCGGTGGCACCGCCAACCGGTGCCTTTAGTTCCACTAAAGGCACCAGGGTGGCGGTGCCACCGGCTTGGGCCCGCAATCGCTGCTTGCAGCTTTAATTCATCTTTACTTCCCTACTGGTTTTGGGCATGAGGATATAAGTGAGTCATAACACAGGCCAGAATCAAACCTGTGTCTCCCACTCATCCTCTCTGGAGCATGTGTGCTAAACGCTAGGTCACGGTTATGACATCGCTAAAAGTGTAATTTAATATACTGAAAATAAGAGACTCTTCATAATTTATGACACGTATGAAACATTTCTGAAATATGAAATGACCTCTGCAGTCACCCTTTAGACACAGATGTGATACAGTGAATCTGAGACAACATTCTTCTCCATTTGTGCCAGTGTAGAGAGAGGCCAGTCTCACTATATTGATTGGCTGTTCGTTCCACTGACAGAGTGCTCTTGAAAAGAGAAATCAATGCTAAAGTGATTTGTTTATACTCTTTTAGTATGCTTTTACCTTACATTACAGCTCATCAGGACTCACAATCCAAAGAGTTTACAGCGACCTTAGGTCATTAAACCTTTAGTATCGAAGGGTGGATGAAGCTTGGGCTGTAGAGTGTGTTGGAAGGAGAGGAAAAATGCTACAGTAGCCAAATAGACTTCAGTTTGGTCACCCCATATCTTCCCCCGTTAATATGTAATTATCCACTGACAAAGTTTTTGTACTATTATTAGTGGTGTTTTTACTGAAGAAAATGCATTAAAAGCCCACTGAAGTGCCTTGGATGCGTGCAGCTTTGTATGATGCGTTGGTGTAATTTCCACTGAAACAGGAAGCTAAGGCGGGACATAATGGCTCCTCCTCCTTTATAGCCAATAGCGTCAAAGAACGTATATTGACAAGAAGTGAAAGCCAATAGAACGTTCCATTGCAACACCAGCGCCCAGCAGCAGCCCTACGTTTCCGCCATTTTGGGGTGAAAGCAACTCGGCAGTCCACTACTAGTGATGTGTCGTTCGCGAAGGAGCCGGCTCTAAGAGCCGATTCTTTGAAAAGAGCCGGACTTCCCATCACTATCCACTAGCTTCTTGCTGTCGCTATGGCAATATCAGCTGCTTTATATATATAAAAAGTACATTAAAGATCAAATCCTAACTGAATGATGACAACATATAATAACGTACAATCACTAGACTAGTGATCATCAAATCCCGTTTAACAGTTTATTTCACAGACTTAGACAAGTCTTCTTTTCCCCACAAAACCTTCAGTTTGGTTTGACATTCTTTGAAGTTCAAGTATTAGCATTTCAAACACTGAATTAATACCAATATATAAGTTGCATGCCATAAAGGCCAAATTTACCTGTCAGGGTCTTTGGGAAACCGATGAAAGGCAAGATTTGTACTGCACTGATAGTTTTTGCAGTTTATGCCGAGCACTGCTTTCTTTTATTCCACTTGGACTTCGTTGTCATTCTGTTTGTTTATATGTAACTGTTACGGTAACTGTTATCTGTGCTGTTGTCCAGTAACTCCAGTTGGAATCTTCACCCCAAAATGGCGGCCGCGCCACCTAGTGGCTGTTACCCAGAAAGCATCAGAGTTTCGCCTCTTGTTCTTCTATACTCTTTGATAGCGTTTAGTTTGCCTCACAGACTGCAAGTCGTACTTGACAGCACCATGGAAGCGAATCCGAGCGCTGATGATACGTTGGAGTCAATTGTAGAGGTGTGAATAAATTCTATTCTAAATTCTATTCTATCCATTTCATTCTTAACCAAAATTGGTTGCATTGGAAAATGTAAATAAAACTAGAGCGTTTTGAGCAACCGAACACTCATCTCCGGCCCATATTGCTCTGAGACGTGTCAGCGGTCGATTTGGCCAGGTGATATTTATAGCAGAGGGGCGGGACGCTTTCGATTCTAGAGAGCAATTGATTGGAGAAGATGTGATGAGAAGCTGAAGTTATAAAAATCTGTGATCCGTTTTAGCAGAAGTGAGAGACTGTGGGCCCTATCTTGCACCCAGCACAATTGACTTTGTGCGACGACACATGTATCATTCCTATTTTGCACCCGCGCACAGCGGACTTTTCCCGTGGACTCCTATGGAGTCCATGAAGATTTGAAAAAATAGGCATACATCTAGCTTACACATTTACCCAAATTATTATCCGCCATGGAACAAGCGCGGCTGCTCTTAAAGAGGACGCTCTGATTGGTTTATTTCACGTTACGCCCAAATCACACCTATGAATAATGTAGCTACTTCAGACCAACCCATTTTAGATTTGCGTCGGGCGAAAGAGAACCGCCCACAAAGTTACTTGCGTTTCGCGTTTGATACTTGCGTATCAGATCGTTAAAATAGGGCCCTGTAAGTTTTGAATGCTTATATCTCCTAAATGGATATATTACATATTTGGAACACACCAGCTTATTCATAACCTTAAATCTAATATATTCATACTAAAAGCTAAAAATATATATTTTTTATTTATTTCAGGGGGCGTTTAAGAACACTCATAACCTTAAGTGAGTGTTCCTTTTGTGCGTAACCTGGCCTTAGAGAGGTGTGCTATAAGGCTTAAGGCCCGATATTATAAAACGGTGTGACAATTTAGTACAAAATCAGGCAAAAACAAAGTTCATTTGGAGTTTATTTTGGCAGTTTCCAAAACCGCTTGCAAAAGCAAACTTCCTGGTTGAACTGGAATCAATTATTTGCACCACATTCAAAAGGCAGTTGGCTGGACTGATCTTCAGCAGCTTGGCTATTGACAGAAATATGAGGAAGATATCATCTTATCCACTTTCCCCATACTGAGCACCAATTGATCCCTGTCAGAAAGACTACAGCGTCTCCATAAAAGCTTTTTCCGGAGCTGAGCCAAACGTGCATATGAATATCCTAAAGTGGTTACAATGTAGAAGGCTTTAAAAGGCTTCCTTTAAGTTTAAAGTAAACAAACCTTGCAGAGAACTAAGATTGCCGGGATACAAATTTACTTTGAGAATAGGCCATGACCACTTAGCTGGAGCCTTTGTGCGGAGATCAGTCATTATTAATGAAAGCAAAAATGATGACAATGCAAAACCAACCAAGAGATTTTTGCAAATGCAACATATTTGAACCGCTGTAGGCTATATGTAATTATCATGGCTTTGTATGGAACTGTTTTAAAGGTTTCATCAATGGCCATGTTTACACCTGGTATTAAGATGAGTTTTGGTCGATCTGATCACAAGTAGAAAAGGGAGACACCATTTACGCCTGGTGTTTTAATCCGTCTCTTTTGCCCACTTACGACCACTTCTGTCCTTATTTTTTCGAGGGGTCTATGGATGGGTGCATTTTTGGCCTTTTTCAGATCTTTCGTTCTAATGGACGATAAAACTCAAGCATTTTACATATGAACGCGACCGGAGACAGCGGAATACACACGGAGAGCAGCAGCTCTGACAGCCGCAAGACCAGCCGAACGCTGTGAGTGTGTGTTAGAAATCAGGAATGGCGTGAAAACATTGTGCTTAGTATGTTTTTCATCTTCAAACTAAACTTGGGTCTTTAGTCGACAAAGTTTAAATCCCGTCTGGCTAGGGCGCTTCCCATAATGTTTATGCGTTAGGTCAGTAGATGGAGAGTAGGCGGTCTTTTGTGGCTGTTCGAACGCATTCGACCACATGTCTACTCTACGAAAGCAATCCGGTCAAATGCGTTTTCGACTGGAAGTAGTCGAAAGTCGACAAGCTCAAATGTTTTAGACCCTGTTTACACTAATTAGCATCGTCCACTTGTGATCTGATTGAACAAACTTCTACCAGGTGTAAACAGGGCCAATGTTGTAACAAAAGTCCTAAAAGCTCTGAAAAAATGGTTTGGTACTAAGTGTGTGTTCACACTTGTATTTAAAATCTCCTAGGTCTTTTGGTTCAGACCAAAAAATGAATGAATGCATGTAGCCCTAGTTCACTTTGCATTCACTCTGTCATTTTTAACACTGAACCTAAAGATACAAAGCAAAAAGCTTTAATGATGTGTATTTTGAGACAGAACTTAACCTAAAATCTAAAACAATGGTGTGTGCTGGCCAGTAGTTGGCGATGTCACTGTGTAAGGAAACACCACTACCTACAAAAATGAACAATTAACATGGATGCACATGATGTCACCGTTTTCACAAATTCGCATTTGTGTTGTTTACAGAGACGATAACGCTGCCGCTTTTAAAAACTTGCACTTTGAAACAAGATTTTCAGGCCACCAAAAAGCTGTTGACGTGTAAATGATTGGCCAAAACTCATTCAAAGTTTTCCGTTATTAGTGTCGTGTAAATGGCCCCTTAATGTCCTCGAATTATCAATAGAACTTTTCTTCTGTATTGTGATATATTGAAGTGGATTGTGTAAAAAAAAAAAAGCAAGACATGGGACTTTTATTCACTGGATTTTGAGATGCAGTCAAAAATGAATGTGATCTTGCAGTTGATTGTGGATGGCTAGGTTTTTGAACTAAATTAATGGAATGCACACACCACCAGAGAAAAGATAGAGTTATGAAATTTTGATTCAACGTTATGAGGTCAAAAAAATAAAGAGAGAAACATAAATGGATGAATTGTTCACAATAATGGCAACTTTAAATGTGCGAGTGAATCCTTAAAATGATTGAGGGTGTGCAGAAAACAGGAGACACATGCCTTGAAATTGCGACGATTGAAATAATGATAACCAGTGAAACATTTGACTTCAACCCAAATAGTAGAGCTATTTTTGACCAAAGGAATCTGTGATCTCCAGAAATATTAATGTCCAGCAACATGTAGGTGCATGTAGTCAATGTAGGTGCTTTATGCAAACCTTTTTTTACAAAAACAAACAAACATTCTTTCAAAATTCAGTCGACACAAAATTGGTTTTTGTAGAAATATTTATTGCAGAGGAGGTATTTTTATGTACATGCTATCACAATATTACACAATATAAATCTACCAAATATCTCCATATGTGTATGCTATAAGCTTGTCATAGAGCATTTAATATAACAAGCACATAATACAGTGGGTAGGGTACAGTTTCACTCACTATACAACTTGTAACAGTCCAAAAAAGATCAAAGATTCTTTTTAAAGTTCTATCAAGGGCAGTGAAACATCAGTCTTACTAATTTCTCATTATCATGCAGAAGCAACGAGAGTTAGCGCTAAGACAATACCGCGTTAAGTAGTAGGAGTGTTCCCCCAACACGTGACGCGCGGGGCCCAAGTAAACGAGCTAAATAACCAAAATCAATTCATAAATAGATAAATAATCACTTTTGTAAACTCCAAAAACTGAACTAAACATTGCACTAAGACAATGTAATAGGCAAGGTTACCATTAACATTAACAGGTCATGAGCTGAGTGCTTACATCGTACTACATAGAAATCAACCTGCAGATGAGTAAAACTTGTAAACTAGAGGGATGCACTACGATACAACAACCATTCCCAGAAACATTCTCTATGTAACAAAGTTGGTCAATTTTACACATCCATCTAGGCATACATTAAGAACGGACTCTGGAGAGTGTATTATTCTTACCAGAGTATGAGATGACTAGACAGTTTAGGATCTAGACAGTAGATCTATAGGTTGCTGAAAGATCCCTTTAGTGTACCTAGAAATCCATGAGCACATATCCTGACGAGGATAGCAGAAATTCTGGGTTCTAAATTATAAACAGATTATATAAATGTTGGAAGGTGGTGAGACTCTCTTGATTGCTGCTTTGTAGTCAATAAAATACTACCTGGGTCATTCTTACTCCGCTGTACAGTTTGTATCAAATATTAAACTCACAATGTTTAAAGAGGGAAATAATATATGCATAAAAATAAAAATAAATAAAAAAAAGGTTCTAAATGGAACCTTAAATGGTTCCAACCCTAGGAGTTTCAATCATGGGATTAATTTTTGGATTTACTTTGAATTAATTTAGTTTTACTTATAATAAATAGCCCATTAAACATGAACGTATTATGCAATTATTAAACACATTTCTCCTTATATAGAACCTTTTTTTTGCATTAAAGGCTCTTTAAAATTGAGTCAAGAGCCCCAGGGTTCTATATAGAAACCCATTAAACCTTAAATTCTTCAGTGATAATTAATCATGTCAAGCTTGACCAGAGCATATTTCTGAAAGTCTGGTAAAAGACTAAAAGTAGTGCAGAACAGGAATGACCCACTGTGTTAATATAACATGGGAAGATACCCAGAGATCATTGGTAAATTTACCCCACTTAGAGAGATGGGAGTGTGACATCATTTGATTCTTTCACAGAATGTCAAGAATGATATATTTAGGTACATTTTTTTTTTTACCTCTTTGGTTCATATAACATATATACATGGTATAACCTTTTCTTCTGTATTCTTGCTAATTCATAGTGTGCACATACAAAACACAAGAATCTGTCAATACATTAAAAAAAACATTTAGTTACTGTAGGATTGGGTCAAAACCATTTGCAATTGCAATATGTCAACATTTATATGAATATTTCATGGGCATCGTACTGTACAGCAGTTCATGCCTCATGTGTTGCGACACCATTACCTTGACATCATTACAGATTACCAATGACCATGAGAGAAGGCATACAAGATATGTTAACATTCCAACAATAATTCGGATAGATTGTTGAATTCACATCAGTTGTCTCAGGGGATGTTTCAAAATGTTCTTCTAAGAAATCGATACAATTTTCAAAAAAAAAAAAAAAAAAACCAACGATACTGTAAAAGCTAGATTTTTATTTGTAAACTGATGCAATCATCATAAAATGTTATAGATGACAGACACATGATAAAGAAATTGAGGCTTGGGTCAGAATTTGATATGAGATAGACTGGAATTTGATACGTTTTGTATATTATCATGAGTGTTCGAATTGTAAAAGATAAAAAGGAAAGACATTATAGAGGCAGAAACCGTAATGATTGTGCCCTACGCTGAGAGAAATTATATCTATGGTCCCATGAACTGAGCAGTGGACTTTTTCCCCCTAGCATACCCCTTTCAAAAAGCATTTACAATTTTGCAACATTGCTAATATATAAACTAAACTTCATTTCTTTTCAAAAATAAGATGCTGATTTTCATCAAGTGTTTCAATAAATATTTATGGGCTATGACAAAGGTTTCACATCTCCCAATACAAAGTAAGACTGGTACAGGACTATTTAAATAGGCACATTCAGGATAATATGTCAGCAAATTTGGAAGCATTGGAAATGTTTATTTTTTTTACTAGCTTGCTTTCTAGTCAAGAAATCTAAAAAAAGTGTTGCAAATGTGCACATAGTATGATCTCACTGCGGAACGGCATAAAACACCAAGGCCGAAAAGACAAACAAGGGAAAATATGAATGGAGTTATGTCCAGTTTACATCTGTCTGTCTTTCTTACTAAAGTGCTACAGGCTAATTTTCTAGCAGCCATATGAATTCGGCTCACTGTACAAATGTAGTGGTATTATGCTGTTGAGTTTTGAGTTCTTAGATTTATTGGATTTTACCGCTATCTTTGGCAAAAATGTTTTACTCAAACCAAACGATAATGTATTGATCAAATCAAAACAAGGAAATGGATCAGGCTTTCTCCATGACACGTCATGCATGGTCCACACTCTCAGGAACTTGTACAATCTTTTGTGGAAGCCAAGTCAAGGAGGAGCTACAGATGCAGCTGTTATGAGGGTTCAAATGCTAATGAGTATACATGTGGTGAGTATAGGCATCTTGTTTACATTGCACATAAAGAGTTGCATAATTGTAAACCACCGTTTCTATTTAAAGGTTCAACCAATACTTTAGAATCTGGAATGCCTGGTGAGTTGTTGCATTTTTGTATTTTTTTTTCTTTCTTTTTTATTCAAAAAAAAAAAAAAAAAACACAAAGGGAAACCAAAAGGTTGAAGAGAAAGGCAGCTTGTGCGACTTGTTGATTTTCTTCTCCAAATCACCAAAAATTCTATTAAAGTTTATATTCTATGGTGTATTTATGAAAGAAAAAGCACATATAATGATAACTAACTAATGGTTCACTCAGGTAAAGTGTCATGCTTTTTTTGTTGATGATTGGTCGTCATATTCCCAAGGACAAACATCAGCCATTTTAACACCACTAGTAACTCTGCCTTTGGAATTAGAACTTATCGGTTTGCTAGTAGATGAACTGGTGCTCCTGTTGACTTCTTTACTAGTTGCGGCATCTTCATAATCCCAAGGACACACATCTGCTTGCTTGCCTTTTGCTAATGCAACATTAGGGCTTTTTTGTTTTTCCATTGAGGCAATTTCCTGACTACTCTCAACATCCCATGGACAAACCTCAGCCAGTGTAGACTGGCTGACAGGTCTTTCTTTCGTCTTGCCAGAGGTGAACCTGTCTTTTTTGTTTGATTTCTTTTTGTCATCATCTGGATCCTTTGTGTTCTCTCTTTCCATCGCTAGTATTCTGACAGGGGAAGTTCCCTTCTTTATAGCAGGGGTCTCCTTTGTTTTAGAAACCTGAGAGGAACAAGGGGTCTTTTCAGAGATTGGACCCGAGACAGTCTCATAGTCCCATGGACACACTTCTGTTTTAGGGGGCGGCTGCAGTGAGCTGCCTGTGGATTTAGTAGGCTCGGGGAGAACACTCTTTACTTTGCCCTCTGTAGGTGTACTACCCTTGCCCTTGACTTCAGTAGGCGAGGAGCTTATTTTGCCTTTGATCTCAGCTGGTGTGGTGCCCTTTTTTGGTCTGCTCTTATCAGGGGAGCAAGCTGAGTCTTTTGGCTTGCTCGACACTTCCTCAAAGTCCCATGGACAGATGTCAGCTTTTAGGACCTTGGGGACCTCTCCGGACGCCTGGGGTTGGGTTATGGCAGGCTTACTAGTGGAGTGAGGTTTTGACACCATTGCCTGACTATGGTCCTCATTTCCTTCATCCCATGGACATATGTCTGTTCTATCTGCAACTTTCTGGTTTGGATGCCTGACCATAGAGGGTGACTGCTCTGTGCCTTTTTGCTTTTGTGACTTTGTCGCTTTGTTGCTACTTCCATGGACTGTGGTGGTCTGCTCAGGGGCAATAGACACATGTTTCTGGACCTTGTTTTCGGAGGGGGTCGGCAAGTCCTCCAGTTCCCAAGGGCACACCTCTGAAAGGTCATACAGATCTTTCCCCTTGGCTGTTTCTGAGCAAATGGAGGGCTGGCTTCCGCTCATTTGTGGCTTCATTATACCGGTTTTGGCAGCTGTCTGCTTGTACTCCACTGATTGGCTGACAATCATCTTTGGATAACCCTCCTTGTCTTCAGCTTCAGCTGAGGTCTTGACATCCTTGTTCTTTTGATTAGTTTTCTTTGTTGAATCTTCCACTGCTTGGGCTTTTCCTGTTAGACCAAGTGTTTTCTCTTTGGCACTGGCAATAACGCTTAGAGATTTCTGCAGCATGGATGTTCTAGGGTGGATAGGTTTCTTATCAGCTGTCAGGTTGTGAGCGCTAGCTGACTTGCACACCAAGGGAACTGATTCTGTTGACTCACTGGCTGCATCAATCCTTTCAGAGGACTTTTTGACCAGCTTCTTGCCCATTAGGGTTTCAAGGAGGGAGCCTTCTGTGGTTGCGACTTCCATCTTGTCAGTCATCGAACTGCTGGAATCCTCACTGTGGTCTCGAACATGGTCGTAACTGCTGTGGGACTTTTTAAGGGAGAAAACTTTGCTCTTCAAGGATTCGTCTTTGGCAGGCTTAACAGAGTGTGAGGGGTCAAAAGGGTTCTTTCTCAGGACACAGATGCTGTTGCGGGTACTCCCATGTTCACCCAGGTCCTTGTCCTCACGGCTACACTGACGACCCATTGACTCTGGAATCTCAGTTATGCGGCGCATGAGAGAGCGGCCTAGGCCCTTTTTGGAGCTGCGCTTCTTCTGCAGGTGAGGATTGTTGGCTAGCATCTTTTTCCTCTTGTATATCTCCAGCTGGGAGTAGAGTTTCTTCAGCTCTTCCTGTAGATTTAAAGACAAAACTGGCCATTAATTCACAACACATCTACATGTACAGTAGAAATGAAAAAATAAAATGATTCTAGTTACACTGAAGCAGACGCTCTATTGCACAGAAAACATGCAGAAGTCATTATATGCAACTACAGACAGTGCCTCGAAGACGTTAGACCAAACCAACATGCTGTTTTACACTAATTAAAGACAGGACAGTCTGGGACGGTGTCAAATATGAACATTTTGTGTTTTATTGTTAGGTCTGAAACAGCCTCTGAAGAACTTCAAAGCATTTAGAAAAGCCGTGTCAAAGTCAATCAACAAATATTATACCAAGTGCAGAACTTTATCCTATTAGCAAAGTGCCCTTCCTATGAACAAAATTTGGGTCTTCTGTGAGAGACTTCTTCAGCTCTAACAAACTAACAAAAACCTCTGCTCACGTTGGTACGTTTTTCCCAAAGACTGTCGCAAGACCTTACGCCACAGCCATTAATAGAACTTAGCTGGCCCATTTCCTCTGGTGTCTGCAATAAAAAACTGCCATGGCTCAGTATCTTCATCGGTTATAGGACAAGGGGTCAAAAGTTATTTGCAGATTATGAAATTTTAGTTAATTACTGAGGCAGGAGAGAGTCAAGAGGAAAAAGAAGCAGGAAAGAAAATAGGGCACCTACCCGAATATCCTCCGGATCCAGACTGTGCTCACTCCAGGCAGACGTGATGCTGCTATTCAGGTATGACCCAGACCGCCCCATGTCCAATTCATCTTCATAGGCCTCTGTAGCAATGTCATCCCTTAGATGTGTACCCGCAAACAAGAACTGTAGAAAAGGCATGGATTTTTAAGAGATTCTGTAAAATTTGATTTTAGCCAACAAATGATAGAAAATGGAAGCTGTTTGGTGGGTTTACCTTTGGCACAAGCAGTAACCCCAAAGTGACAGTCACTGTCAAGTGTGTATGAGCAAAGAATAGCATTAGCATCCAATCCGGGTGCAGCTCAGGGGCTAGAGTGAACCTGTGGGTGGATTTACAGAAACATTTATAATCACCTTGGCAAAAGGCTGAACAAAATAAAACCATTACAATTTCTATACAATAC
This sequence comes from Phoxinus phoxinus, assembly GCF_949152265.1. NCBI lineage: Eukaryota > Metazoa > Chordata > Actinopteri > Cypriniformes > Leuciscidae > Phoxinus > Phoxinus phoxinus. The sequence goes on along the minus strand of NC_136899.1, from coordinate 20,143,626 downwards.
AATTTTGGGTACTTCCCAAAATAATTCAATTCGTTATCATAATTGGATCGTGGCTGAAACTGTGAAAAATCTGCGCAAGATGAGCCATCCCAATGTTTCTAGTGTCCTGTGTTACCCAGATTTAAATGGCACACAATGAGCACAAGACAAAGTGTCTTATGTTACCAAGGTTAGGTTAAGTAAGGAGAGGGTGAATATGCAGAATCAGAATGTATCTTTCTCTTCACTTTTGTCTGGTACGTGTGCATCATAGAAGTGACTCTGGTCACATTCAGAAACGTTTATTCAGACAACCAACTTCTTCATTAATTAAACTTATTTTATATGAACGCATACATAATTAAATAAACATACTGATGCAATCGTGATTGAATCATGACATTTCAAAATATGGTATGGACAGGAAACAAAAATGAAGACAAAAAAAAGTATGATAGTAGAGTATGTTTTAAAAACAATAATTCAACTAATAAAAACACGTTACAGCTTCCTGGCCAAATGGCAATTAATTTGCGGTGCTGTGAGTGGCGCTGGGCAGTTAACAGTGAGCCAACCGCGATGGTAGAGTCCCTATATAAATCGGGACTTTTCTTTTGACAAGCGACGTCATTGACATGCGACTGTTGTCCTGTCTACCTGCCGGCCTATCTGTCTGATGTCTGTCTTGGTCTCCCCCTTGGTCATCTATTCTGTGGTAGCACACAGAACTTTGTAACTGGGGCTTATAGGGAATGTTTTAATTTTAGAAGCCCCGTTGCGGCAGTAGCCCTGTTATCAGCTGAGGGCGCGCCCGGTTATCGGCGATCAGAGCCTGGGGCCGTGACTCAATGCTATTTATCAAAGGTATGTGACTACAATGAGTAATATATAAATGTTACTGTAGGATACGTTTATAAGTAGACATTTTTGTGTATTTCAGGAAGAGGCTTTCTAGCCGGGGGATAGCTGCCAGTGGGCGACATCAGCGCCGAACATCTGCTGTTTTGCTTACGTTTTTAATGTCACGATTTGTTCACGGATATAACACGCTAACGTCAACAACTGCGGCTGCCTTTTCACCCGGGACCTAGAATTAGTGGAACCGTGGTTTGCTCAAGTTAATCGGCAGCTGGTGATCTCTTTCCTCCTGTTATACCGTGAATTAGTTTCATTGAACCCCATATAGCCCGTTTCATGGTTTAAGTGTTGAGTGTTTGATGGACTGACACCACTGACTGTAATTGTTTTGGTCTATATTTTATAGGCTCATTGTTGTTTTGTTTGTTTATTTAAACTCTTGTATGGAGGCCTTTTTCTGCTGCTGATATACAAGAGCGTTATTCCTGATTTATTTGGGTTGATTATTTATTTGTTTTCATTTGTCTACCCTGACCAAAGATCGCTAGCTGGGGGTTTACCAGTGTATTGCAATTGTTGTGTGTAATTTGTTGATTTGTCACGTGTTTGTCTTTTGTCCAGGTGCTGAAGACCGCCAGTGGGAGCAGTGCCCCTAGCGGTGGTGGGTCCCGTGGTGTGTGCAGTGGTTGTGTGTGCACCAAGTGTGATCATTTCCCTTGTGGTGCGTGGGTGTGAAATTCAGCACGTGTGAGTGGGGTGTTGTGTTATGGATGCTCATTGCTCGGGCCACTAGCCTCCCACTGGTAGGTTTCAGCCCTATCTTCACCTCTTGGTTGTGTGTGTGTGTGTGTGTGTGCATTGTGACTAGAGTATATTGTGTGTTTGTTATTTGATTTGGTGTCAAGTACATTCTATTTGCTGTGAAATCTGTATTATATGTTGGTTGTGAAATTTTGAATCTTTGGAGTGACTCTGGTGTGCATGGCTCCATTGGTTTTACATTTTTATAAAAAGTAAAAAGAGAAATTAATAATAAAAATATATTTTTGTATTCGACCACTGTCTCTGGCTGATCCATTCACGAACCTGAGTGCCTTGTTAGCGAAAGGTCACTAAGTCTTTGGTTGTAAGTCCCATTGTGGCGTAGTCTGCTAGTTGTCTGGGTCTAAGCCCAGTTATATCTATTCCACCTGCCACATGTGCATAGATGTATTTTTTTTTCTTCAGTTTTATCTGTGCTGCCCTTCTGGGAGTCTGTCTTCACCGGGGACTATGTTTACTGTGAAGTTTGCAGCTCTGTTGCTTTCGGCTCTTTTAATCTGGTTAGAAATTGATGGTATTCTGAGATGACTGATACACTGAATAGCATGGACATGTCCGTACATATGAAGAAAATAAGAAAAAGGTTTTCCTCTCACTGTTGTTACATCACCTTCTGAGATTGCTGAGGTTAACTGTGTGTATGTGGAAAACTGTGTGTATGCTGAAAACACTGGGTGCCACAATACACTAATTAATGTTTATGATGAAAGGACATGGATGCTGTTACACAAGAATACAGATACTTAACTAACACTATCCCATGGCTCTGTACTACGATTAATTACTGTAGAAACAGTGGAGAGAGCACCAAGCAATGCAACACTTCTAAAAATCACATGATCTGCCTTTGAAGTCAATCGCCTTTATCTTGTGTAAAAGTTCAAGCTAAGTCCCTGCCTGAACGAGTGCCTCATTACCACTGAAGTTATTCATTCACTCCACAGCCCTAAACTGATTTTTTAGAAGGCAGTGGCGGTCCGTCGGACAAGGGAGGCAGATTTTCCTTAAGATTAATTTAAAATGCACATAAGAACTAAAAACTAAAACAATTATTCCAAACATGTGGTTTTACCACAGCTTGAATTCTAGGGAAGACTGACAGCATTTAAACAATAATATCAATAGTAAACTGACCTATCAGAATGGATATTCATTTGCACTTTATTTCAATGGTCCACTTTAGACATTCTACTTAGCATTTTTTGCAACTACATATCAACTTATTCTATACCCGAACCCTACAGAACATCAGTTTAACAAAACATCAACTTATATGTGGATCTGTACCTCACACACAGCTATCAAATGATTTGGTATATAGAGCACAAGTCATATGGACTACTTTTATGGTGCTCTTCCATCCTTTTGAGCTCCCATTCAAGTACCGTTCAGGCTCAACCCTGCTTAGCTTCAGTGGGAAATCGGGCAAGAGCTGCTCACAGAGGTTAACTTAAGCCACGTTTCCACCGCGGGAACTTTCCCCAGGAACTAGGAACTTTGGGGTGGTACAGGAACCAGGGTCTAAATGAAGTTCCGGGTAAATATTTCCCCCTCAGAAAGTCCCTGCTGGCGAGGTAGTACTTTTTCAAAGTTCAGGAACTTTCGGGGGTGGGAATCGTGCGCTGAACATGCTGATTGGTTGTGTTCACGCCGCATTTTGACTGGATGACTCCACGCAGCATTCTATTTTAACCGGCATTTTTAAAAATCTATTGCGGTTCGTGGCTTCATGCACGAGAGTTGTCCGTCTGCAAATATGGATTTTTTTAAATTTTTTTTTAACACAGCTGGACCGACGACAAGGTTACGTATTTGTGTAACAGGAAATTTTATGCGCGTTCGTCCCAGCCATCTCACATTCAATGTCTGCAATACATCACAAACACAACTGCAGCACAGTTTTAATCTCCTCCATACTAATTATAAATGTGGCGCTCAAAACTGATTACTGTGCGTCGCAGACTAGGAGGAACAGACGCGCGCAGTTTATAATCTTCCCGGTACTTTAGACCGCGGTGTAAACGCAGAAAGCAACCGGTCTGGGGCAAAAAAAGTTCCTGGGAAAGAAGTTCCTGGGACAAATTGTTCCGGGTAATTTCGGTGGAAACGCGGCTTTAAACAATGTGTTGAGATCACAAGCATCCCATGCTAAGGAGGACCATCTTCCAAAACACAACATGCATATGCAGCAGGGTTTTTTTTTCCACTGGTAGTCCGTATACCAACATCATCTGGCTTTTAGTCTAGTGTATACAAGTGAAGGCAAGCGCGAGAGATATTGACTTAAAGGGGACCTATTATGCAAAATTCACTTTTATATTGTTTGTTTTTTTGGACATAATTATGTGTACACAATCACCCAAATTTGGTAAAAATTCATCCACTCCATTTGTTATTTTCCCCATAAATCTGAAACTGAGGAATGTGCTCCCAATGTGACGTCACGACTGGCGACGAAATCTTCCCCCTAGCTTAGTCGTTTATCTCCTCGCCAGAAAAAGTAGCATTCAAGTAAGAAATGCATTCTTATTAAAGCTACTAAAGTTATTCAGTCAAGAGGGAATTTCTGTTTTTCTTTTGTTTAATTCAAATTAACAGAATATACATCAGTAGGTACTGTATATTACGCTGCAAATTTGCTAATTTTTCCCTGTTGTTTTCGTTCACAGACATAACCAACTGCGTTTATGTGTGAACTTTGTGTGTTTTTGATAGAGTTGGGGTACTCGAACTCGGACTCGGACTCGAGTCCGGTCTCGAGTCCAATTTTGAATGGACTCGGACTTGTCACGCACTCGAATGAATTTGTACTCGGACTTGACACGGACTCGGGACATTTTAGACTCGGAAAAATGTCCGAGTCCAGTCGAGTCCGGGCACTGGATGACACAAAACGAAATTTTGTGAATTTTTTTTATTTAAAAACGAAACGAAACAACGTTGTTTCAGCGTTGAGCATTGTAGCCAATCACAGTTAAGTGCATAAAATCAGTGGCAAATCAGAGGCGTTTTAGAGTCCGCATGCGAATAATTCGCTCAAAATGTATGTTTAGAATCAGCACGAGCTTTATCCTTTCGCAAATCCCCTCATAAACAACAAAGTCTCTCTAGACGCAATATAAATAAGATATTCACTGTGCAGTGCGGACAACTTCAGTCAGTGTTTATGACGAGAGTTTTAGGGAGAGTGCAGAACGCGGTAAGTGATGGCTTAAAGGGAGCGCTGTTGACAATCTAAATAGTTTTGTTTTTCATACTTCTAGAGGACCAGTGGTTACATTCACACTGTAAATTATAAATAGTGATAACTGCATTTAAATGTGGGATTGAATCCACTTAATTTTTGTCCTTTGAGTCATGAAATTGCGATGATTTGACACATAGCAACATAAGAACGTGATAACCATAGCAACATTTTGGCGTCTAATAATGTTATCATTTTTGTTGCATTTATACTTTAGTCATAAGTTTACATACTCCTTGCAGAATCTCCAAAATGTTATTTTTATATGTTTTTTAATAAGACGGATCATACATATTGTTTCTATTTAGTACTGCCCTGAAAAAGCTTTTTCACATAACAGATGTTTAATAGCCTAAATAAAATACAAACACAAAATAAAGACAAATTACATAGGCTCGATTTTAATATTGTGTCATTACCTGAATGATCCAGAACTTTTTTTTCTTTTCTTTTTTTTTTAATGGTTGAGGAAAAATCATCCAGCTCCTGCACATTCTTTGCTTTTCCAGCATCTTCTGCATATTTGACTCCTTACTAGCAGTGACTATGATTGTAAGATCCATACTTTCACACTGGTGACAACTGAGGGACTCATACACAACTATTACAAACCCTGCAAACATTTAGTGATGCACAAGAAGGAAGCATCCGTTAAGAGTCAAGAGGTGTAAACTTTTGAACTGGATCATTGGTGTAAATTGGTCTTATTTGTTTAAAAATGCATTCATTAATTTAGTCCAACCCTTCAGAGGCTAAATAAGATATTAGCATGTACAACACAATAAGAAAAATTTAAACATCATCATCTTGCTCAAAAGTTTACCCCTGGCTCTTAATGCATCGTGTTGCATTATTAAGCATTACCTTGCAGATTCTAAAAGATGTACAATAGGTAAACGTATGACTGTAACTATACATTGCAATCATTTTGTAAGGTTTAAAATATTAATTTAAGAGCTCAGTGTTGAGACCTTTCGCCGGGATTTGATTGACAGGTGATCTGACCAATTATAATGCAGATACACGCCATTACACGCCACAAATAGTGTGTATTGATTTCTTTTTTAGAAATTTGTGCTATAACTAGAAGAGATTATCAGTTCACGTGCTGCTTGAACTGAGGCCTACACATTAAAGCACCACAAAACAGTATTTATCGTTTGAATTTCATAAAAATTAAAAGAATTGAAAGCTGAGACTTTATTTCAAACCAAAAGTACCCTGCTCTGTTTGTTCGCACATTGTTAGTGTCCTCTTTGCTCCGACCGAGAACATGTGGAGTGAGAGAGGAATGGCTTGTCGGACGTAGCAACAGTAACCAAGAGGGGCGGGTCTTTGTGAAAGGTCAATTTCAAATCATTTAAATCTTTGTGGACTCGGCCGGACTCGACTCGGACTCGGATGTTAAGGACTCGGACTCAAGTCCGACTCGACCCTCTTTGGACTCGGACTTGGACTTGTACTCGGTTGTTAAGGACTTGGACTCGACTCGGACTCGACAAAGGTGGACTCGGACCCAACACTAGTTTTTGACATAACTTAATAATACTGTGTATATGACAGTTTAAGCTCAATAAGAACTTAGTTTAAGAGTGTACTCACAGTAGTCGATATGAACCGTGCCTGAGCGCGCTTGACCCCCAAACTCTGGTTCGATTGGGCTCGGGTGCGGATATGCATGTAGGGACTTATTTTAACGATCTAAGCGCATGGTCTAAAGCGCATGCCGCAAGTGCACTTAGAGCATGTCTGAATCCACTTTTGCTAGTTTAACGACAGGAAAAATGGTCGGCGCACTCAGCACATGTAAAAGAATGGTCCCTTTTAGTTTTATTAGTTGGCTAGTTTGTGTGCTGCTGTGTGTAATAAGCAGAGTGTATGCACGCTGTGAACCCACCTATACATGCACATTACTAACACGCTCTTTAAAAAAAACAATAATAATGTGCCATTGACTTAAGACCAGGTTTTTGTTGGTCAATGGCACAGTCTATTTCAGTTGCCTCAAAATAGTACTTGGATAGTATACTTTTCAATTAATTCAAATATTACAAGGCAACCGTGCCTAGTGTGAGTACACCCTAATGCTCACAGGACGAGCCGACTGACAGCCAGCTTTCTGTGTGCGTGCTTCGGATGTGTGCGCTCAGAAAACCATATATCAGAAGCTAAAACTGGTTTGACTTTAAATGATGATGAAGAACTGCAATGTCACATGAGTGCGAACGCAATAGTTTGAGGACCGACCACAAGCTGTAAAGGCACATCACTATCCTGGATAGGGGGCAGGGAGCACAAACTCATTTGCATTTAAAGATACATGCACTTAAACGGCATGGTTTTGCTTTCACTCAAAAATGGGCATTTACAACATGGTACAATAAATTATCTGCGGGGTAAAGAGCTGAAACTTCACAGACACATTCTGGGGACACCTGAGACTTATATTACATCTTGTAAAAAGGAGCATAATAGGTCCCCTTTAATAATGATAATGCATTTATGATAAGAGGGAAAGATGGAAGTCTTCGGTGGCAGTCACTCACCTTAAAATGTGGAATATGAAAGAGAGGATGAGCTCATTGTGCACGGCGATGGCCATGTAGCGTGGCTCATGAAACGCTGAGGGGACGGTCCTCACAGCAAAACAAAGATACACACCCCACAGAAGGAACAGGAACTCAGCTGTTTGTGAGAGGTAGCAAAGAGTTAAAACCCAAATGACTAGTACCTAGGACATACCAGTTCCCAGATCGACCAGAGAATGATGTGGATGTAAAAACCTTTCTGTTACAAACCAATATAGCGTTAGATTGAAAATACCAGAATGATAGAGAAAAAGACATTTAATGAATGCAATAAAAGACATCTAGATTGCTTGTATTCTCTGGACACTGCTTGACAGACAATTACAAATGAAGCTGTGGAAGGTTGTCCAAAGTTTTAAAGTTCCCCTATTGGCACACTCTATACAATGTCATCCAGTCAGCTGGCCTGACATCAATAAACATGTGTTCCCCCAGTGGAAATCTGTCATCTTCAATGTGACGTTAACTGGTCCAGGTGTTAGATTGGGCACATTCTAATTTGCCATGCTTGAGAAAAATACATCAGGATAAACATTTGTGTTGAATTCGATTCGTCACAGCCTGGCTGATGCTTCCTGTGAGCTCCGCTATATGTCTGCAATTAGTGCCAAGCCAGACTTGATTAATCACTTCCTTGGCTTGTATTTCAAACGTAATGACCTGCAATGGTCTACCACAATGGCTATGTCTGGATTAGCATACTTCCACATTACTCTTACAATTTAGGCAATGCCACTTAGATGCACGTCATTTGTCAGGACTCAGTATCTACAAGAACAGATTCTAGTTTTGTCATCACTTACTGAAAACTCAAGCACAAAATACTTATAATCAAGTCATAAGATTATAATAAGTTATTTTTGTCACATCAAAGACGATCACAGATTAACGATAGTATGAAACAAAGTCTCACTTTTTAAATTTGGTCATTTTTTAAAGAAATTTATACAATAAATACCGTTTTGTGGCTCTTTAATGCGTCTGACAGATCGCTGACAGATGAGCGTCAGTTTAAAGCTGCTCGTAAACCGATCATATCTTCCTTCTAGTTAGTTTATAGCATCAAATATACATGAATGAACATAAGAAGGAATGTTGTTTTAACTGCGGATAGACGTCAGTTTTTCAAGTTCAAATCCGCTAACGTTAATCTACTAACTCTCCTGACTGCTTTGTCGGACAAAAATTATGGATTCTGCGGATGGCGGATTATGATTGGTCAGATCGCCTGTCAATCAAACTCCATGCGAAGGGTCAATTAAACACAGACTTTAATTCAGTGACTTTTTTCACAGGGTGTTGAAATTAGTTAAAAGTGGCTGCAGGAAACATTTATAGTGCTTCATATTATTTTTTAAGCTTGGCAGCCCCGATATAAATTCACTTTCATTATATGGAAATGTGCAGTGTGAACATTCTACTAAACATCTGCTTTTTGTGTTCCATGCAAAACATAAAGTCACGGGTTTAGAACAGTATGAGTTTGAATGATGCCGTAAACTTGCTTTTTCTGTAAACTGTTCCTTTAGATAGTGCCTTGAAGAGATTCTCTCTGCTATCTTTCTTTAAAAAAGTATAATTTTTGGGAACATTTCATCCAGACTCTTTGATTCTGTTTGATAATATATTCAAGCTTGTGCTCATTAAAATGCCAAATAGTCATAAAGGAAGCTCTTAGGTAACAGATTCACTCACCCACAGCAATCATGTAGTCCCAGCGGTCCAGCAGACACATGCTGAACTGCAGCCTATCAGTGGTGAAGCCCACACTGATGAGAGCGAGATGTCTGTTTGGATTCTGACAAACAGCGGAGGTCCAGGCTATTGCGAACCATAACACAATCAGCAGGATTATACACAGTAGACGTAACACTCTCCAGCTGGTCATGTAGGGGATCCGTTGGGCTGTACGTGACAGGAACACCTTGAGAACCCTAGAAAACAATGAAAACAACCATTGTATTCAGGGCCTAAAATTAACACTATATATAACAGTATATGAAACTGTGTCAATCGTCAGTTGGCTGGTAAATTTTTTTACAATTCCAACAATGCAGTGTGAAAACATAAATGTACACGAATGTGAACGCCGCTGCGTCTCAGACAGCGCGCAAATACTGAATTGAGCTCTTTTTCACGTCTTCTTGCACTTAAATGGACAAATTCACAAAAAGTCTAGTATCTTAGTGAACATGGATCTGTGAATTAGGTATTAAAGTGAGAGCAGCCTATATTTCTGCTATACTGTCTGTGTTTTAATATTAATCAACAACAAAGAACCAAGAAAAAAATTATTCACTGTTCTTGACTGAATAACTTTTGTAACTTTAAGGCGAGACAGGGCAGGCAGAAACAACTTTTTTTTTCTTTTTTCAACTGGTCAATTTTGAGATTTTGGCCTATTTGTCTTCAATAACATGTCTTCTTTCAGACTTGTGCTGAAAAAAAGTCCAAAATACACATTTAGGTCTTTATTTTACAACATTTTGTCTGTTTGCGTCTGTAAATTCATCAAAAGTTGGCGTTCTAAATCATCACGCTGATCTGCGATCGCTGTCTGCACCCTGTCATCACATATACCGTTGGAAAGCTCTCCCTCTCCTTTGCAATGCTGTCGGATCCAAATATGGTAATTTCCTGTTTATCAGCAACCAATCATGAAAGTAAAGTGGGCGATTTAACTTGAAATGCGCAACCTCATTGGCTGATGCCAATTTCTGACAACGTGATTCGTTCAGAATCATCACGTGACACCCTCTGACATTTCATACTATTTTTATTTATATTATATGTCATTCTTTCTTATACTACAGGCTTAAAGTTTGTTGTCACACCTTGACAGTTTCGACTGCTGACTCTGCAGTCATCTTCAGAAGCGTCATGTTATGTTGCTGTGACGTAAGTTGGACCCAACTTTTAATCAACATTTTCCTAAGTACTAGATGTGTTGGGCTATTTAACATGACATTTAAATTATATTATGCTGAAATGAATGAAATTACTCGAAAAAAGAGTCAGTAAAATGATCCGAACTTCCCACTACCGCTGGTAGCTAAGCGTATGGGGCTTAGTGATACGTCACCCCGTGTTTTATTGTGATTGGTCGTAGTGTTAGCCAATTGCGTGCAGTAAGATTTTCAAATGCATGCTTGGTGCCGCCCCTCGAGCTGGCCGATTTTCATTAATCGACACCAGAACATTAATCTTTTAGATTTAGGTCTGGATTTCTAGGCTAAGAAATTAGTGGAATTTTGCCATAAAAATCTTTAAAGGCCGTTTTCTCAAAATGAGTTTTTTCTCACACTGCTAGTGACGATATTCACTTCTTCAGCACCTACATACACCAAACTTTACAGTCGTATTCCTAACTATATTGTGAAGGTTTGTCCAGAGGGATTTGTTGAAATATCATTCTTGGCCTGATTTATATGACATTTTATGCCTAAAAATAGGGCGGAAATAAAATGTTAAGGGTATTGGCAGTATTTTCTGATTTACAGGGTAACAAAAGGAGATATTCATAATCCCCTCTAGTAATGTCTTTTCATTGAATATATCAACAAAATGCAAAAATAATTTTGAACCTTGTTTTTTTCAATGGTCAGATTCGTCACTTCAAAATAAATTCAAATTAGCCTATATTTAATTAGATATAGCCTGATTAGCATATTTAAACATAGAATTACAGAGACCTTGCAATACATTGATGTGAGTAATCAACTGGTAAAGTTTCATGGTGATATCTGTAAGTTAACATTTTTATCCTATTCACCTGTAGTATCTCTCCTTAATAAGGATGAATCTACCTGAAAACTATTACTAGGAATGCCATTAGGTCATTTCCAGCGCATATCATACTGTCAAGCCCACATTATCTTATGTAAATGTTCCTAAAGATCCTCCACATATCTTCCTTCATCCCATTCTTCTGAAGGCCAGACCCTCAGACTGTCCACAGTTCATGTTCTGCTTTTGCTGTCCAAACCATTCAATAAAGTGTAACACACTGTGGTCATATTGTCCTAAGTGCCTCCTGTTATGGTTTCCCCCAACAAAACATTTAGCTGTGTAGCTTAACGATATAGTGAATCTTTTTTTAAAACATATTTTAGCCCTGATGAACTAGCCGTGGAACATGCAGCTCTGACACTTTATAGGACGTTTACTTTAATGGAAAATTAAGGATAATACAGACATTAACTGTGCTTAAAAGGGTATCGCAATTAAATCAGGAGAGGCTAATGCTGCAAGATCATACAGGAAATGAAGTCCATATAAGAGTAAGGAAAAGTGCATTAGAGGGCTGCTGACCTTCTTTATAGCCTCTTAAGTCTTTATGGAATCTGTATTGAATCTGAACTTTTTTTGAAATATAATAGTGATGACAAAGCTAAAGTATAATGTTTATTTAATGACTAAAATCAAGAGAACAAGCATGCTTCTAAATATCTCATGTACCCTTGTGAAAAAGTACACTTTAGCCCACTTAAGGAGTACTTATCACAGAAATAATAAACTTTAAAGTGCCCCTATTATGTTTTTTTCGAATATTACATTTCATGTAGTGTGTAATACAGCTGTTTGTGAATGTTAAAGGTCTGCAAAGTTTTAAAGATCAAAATGCACGACAAATAAAGTTATTGTGACTCCGAAAGAGTCGCCTTTAGCAATTCCAGTCTCACTTCGTGTTACAAACCTACATAACAATGTAAAACATTTGCATAATGTTAGCCTATGGTCTTCATTGGTTGCCCGTGAACAAGGTCTACTTTGTTGTATCTGAAGCCTGGAATAAACTGGTGTTGTCGACATGGTGAGAAGATGCTGTTTTCTGAGCTGCGAATCCACTTTGCATGCACTTTTTAAAAGGATAAGGACTCAAACTGATATGGTAAAACCGACACCATCGTTACAGTTAGTATCACTGTGTGTACACGTGCTGAGGAGCTGAAAATTCAGATATGGTCATTTGCGTTTGGTTTCCAATTCCCGCTGTAAGCCGTAGACCAATCACAACAGACTGGGCCGTCTGACCAATCAGAGCAGAGCAAGATCTCGGAAAGGAGGAGTTTAGAGAGACTGAATCTTTAAACTAACCATTTTCAGACTCTATGAAAAATGAGCTGAAGTGAAATGCATATTATGAGTGTTTTTTGGACCGTTGATATATGTAAACCTCATAGTAGACCTTTAAAACTAAATTAGAAACATTTAAAATAGCATGATAGGGGCACTTTAAAAAAATATACTTTATTGCAATCTGAAAGTAATGTTTTCAGACACTTAAATGCATGTTAATTACAATTAAATGAAAATGTACAAGTTAAAATTATAATACCACTTAAATAGGACTTTATGTATCTTTACTGAATGCACTGACAAGCATTCATGATCAACTAAAATAAGCTTTAATGTCATTTCTATTGCAACTTGTGTTTGTATTATTATGATTATATATATACAGTATTAACTTGAAATGTACTATAGAATAACACACTACATTTACACTTATCAAGAACTTTGTGTTTTATCTCCAAGTATAGTTTTTATTCTTTTAAGAATTGAAGTACAATAGAAATGCACATTCAGTACAAGTTCTGGAGGGTCAGAATATTTAAATTGTATAATAGCGTGTATCAAAAAAGCAACTACTCTATTTAGAAAACTGTCGGGAGTCTAGTTAAAATATATACTTTAGGAAAACATATATTGTTTTAATAATATTGACAAAATATATAATTATTCCAAACTGAAATGAATTTAGAATTAACTTTTGTTTTATATGCTCACAACAACAGTGTGTCAAAAATGTCAAGTTGCTATCAATATTTATTTATTTTGGTTGAAGCCCATGAGGAACAGATGAAATCTAGCTAACTGTTCAGTCTCTGTAGCCCAAGCCTTTGACTCTTTCGCCCACTATCCAATCTGCTACCTAAAACCCATCCAGCCTTATTGTTTTCTTTCAGCGTTGATTCTGAAATGGCAAAGATCTCAGCAGGTTCCCCCTCATCTGCCATATTAGGAAAGTACAAGTTGTGACATTTAATAACATTGTGGTCCGTGAGTCATCCAGAATGTGTGTGTGCACTATTGTGTGTATAGGTGTGTGTGTGTGTGTGTGTCTGGAGCAGCATATCTATTTATCAAAGGCATCAATCTCAAAACTCTCAGAGATTACAATGTGTCATTCTCCGCTCACAGACTGTAAGTCGTTCTCAATATCTCATTCTAGCCATTTGGATTAAGGTGTGTATCAATCAAGATAATTATTACAAAGACTGTGACCAAAACAATAACAACACTGCAAGGTCTACGGGTACCTGAAGAGTTTGAGGGTGACCGTTCCATAGACCGTGGCAAACCCGAGCAGACGAACCCATCGCAGAAGGATACAGCGGAAAACACTCGGCTGGAAGTACAGAATCACCACCTGGAAAACAACAAGCAACCACTCAAATGGAATATGCATTTATTTTACTGTAATAGCTGTATTCATTCAGACGAGAAGGGAATGTTTGCAACAAGATCCCTGCTGTTTTGTCCTTGACTGACGGTTAAAGGATAAAAAAGTGAATTAAAGTTTATTATCTGAAGGTAAAATGTGTAATTTCAGAATTGAACTGAAAAAAATAAAACAAATTTATAGGTCACATTTAAGGATCCAATTCTCACTATTAACTAACTATTAAAGGGGTCATGAACTGGCTTTTAAAAAAATGTTTATATTGTTGTCTGAGGTCAACTTATGACGTTCGCTTGGTTTTTACATTTAAAAACATCAAAATTAATAAGTAATAAGCTATCTTCTACCCTGGTTTTGAGCCTGAAACGCTCGGTTTTTTATGGGCGTGCCGCATTGAAGACTTGGAAGTAAACGCCCACTGCTATGATTGGATAACAGTTTTGCATATTATAATGAGTTTCATGTAATGCAACTCATTATAACTACATGTAATGCATGTAATGCAATTGGTGGTGGTTGAGGAGATTCCCCCCTTCTATGTAAAGCGCTTTGAGTGTCCAGAAAAGCGCTATATAAATGTAATGAATTATTATTATTATTATTATTAATGCGCAAATCGGTGGGCGGGGCTAAACAGGCAGTGTTGATCTTCTTCTGTGTTTGATACCCTTTGACCTCATAGATCCCCACTTTGAAAACCCTGTCGTTTGCTGTGCCTGGTGTCAATAAAAGCTTTTACTGGACTAACAAGGAAGTTTTCAGTTCTGAAACTTATAGGATATTCTTATAGTATGATGACCTCTTATATGTAAAAAGCTCAAGGAAAATGTTATTTCTTAGTTCATCACCCCTTTAACTTCTACGAGTTTTCCCTCAATAAACTCCTAATTACTGCTTATTAATGGTTAGTACGTTGTTAAGTTTAGGTATTGTGCAGGAATAAGGGATGTGTTGTCAATGTTGGTGCTAAGTGGTTGTTACACTAATTCTCCACTGTTCTCTTTGATTATTAAAAGATGTTTCATTTTGACCACTCCTTCGCCGTCCGCTTTCTTGATGCAGCCACAATCGTGACAATTAGTTTATACATTTATATTAAATGCAATTACTTGATCTTAAACGTGCTTTATTTCACCAACTAACTGACTTTACCTGTGTACTTTAGTAAAAAATATTATCAATTAAAAACATAATGATTCGAAAGGCTACTTTAAAGTAAAACTTTTCATTTCACATTAAAAGTCAAATGCAAATTATTGCAAAGCACGCTTTTTGAAAGTGTGTAAAGAAACAGTCATGAATGTGTACTCTAACTCTTTGCAAGTACAGTTTTCAAAAAATATACTTTTCAGATTCGAAGTATACAAGTCAACACAATTAAGTGCACTTTATCACAAGGGGGAAATTTTTAGCAACTAACAGCTTACATTTTTTTTGCGCCTTGAAACCCATTATCCCCATCCTTTTTTTTTTTGTGGTGCACTTACTGTCTGACAGACATTATTATACAATAATACTGTAACTGAATAATCACAATCACACATTACAAAGACCGGTTTAATATGTTGGGATAGAATAAAGTATTTTAACTATTCAATCAAATTAATTACATGTGCTGATTAAATAATTGCTATTATTAACATACCATTTGCTGAAAAAAAAGCCTAAAATGAAGATAATGAAAATTACATCATTGTGGCAGACGAAACACTGTTGTGACTGTTGTGTCACTCACATCTCGCTGTTTTTCCAGCATCTCGCGTCATGAGTGCCACTTTTTTAAGATGCTGTAAAACGCCCTAATTTTAACGCTGAAGAATACACACAAGATACTTCCTTTTTCATTTGTGCAAGGAACCAATGGATTACTAACATCCTGTCAACAGCTTGTGTTTTTTTTCCCGGGTACACATGAAAGTGCATAAATCAGAAATTCGCTTTTCATTTCTCTGCTCATCACTTACATCAAGCCTTCAACCTATAAAAAAAAAGACAAATAATCTCTTTGACGTGACTGTGATGTGCGCTTCCATTGATCTAAACATCCATCATCCTTATCTGCCACCGTTCTCCAAACAAACCCGTCAGATGCCAAGGAATCTTGCAGAGAATTCCAGCACTTCCGTTGCATCCACAGAGAGAAAGAGAGAGAGACACTAAAGGTGAACTGTAATTGAAGCAGAATCTCACAGCTGTGCCGCCAGAAACCCCCCCCCCCCGTGCGCTGGCCTCCGCTCAATCTCTCTATGTGCAAACACGCTCTGTGTAATCTATTAACAACAGTCTGCTCACTTCTCAGGAAGCTCTATTATTAAATTGATTATGGAAAAATGATTCAGAGCAGATGAATTGCTCCAGCACAGACTCTTCTGTCATAATTAAGTTGAGAAAAACCAATGACAGAGTCTAAGATACATCCGTAGGGGGCTCATGCAGACCCCCACAGCTCCCTCACACACGAGATGACACTAATCTTAAAGGATGGCATGAGCGAATATGAAGTTACACATCATCATATATTTATTTCTGCTATTTCAATTCAACATGAGAAGCAGTTCGAGAACTCATTTAGTGTTGCACAATGTGACATATTTCATAACAAAAATGGTGGGACTTTATTTTATCCATTGATAATTGTAAAAAAAAAAGTTTCATTTTGATGAAATATCAAAGACCTAAACATACAATAAACACAACATTCAAAATGGAAATGAGGATATTTTTGTGATTTGTAAAGACGTGCATGCAGGTTTACAGAAGACACATTTTTAATGTCAGGTGCATATAAGCTTATTTTCTAACAAAAAACACATAATAAATACTCATCTTGTGTTTTTCAGTCACACATATGAACCTCGAACAGCTTAGACACTGACTTTGAGTGGTACATTAATTCATTTTTTTCAATAGACAATATATTATATATACAAAACCACAAGAAGTACAGTATTTTTTGGCAGAAATTTTCAAAGCATTGTGTCATTGTGGCTGCAAGTCCTTCAGTTGCATTTACACACGTCACCAGCAGATGTCATCTGTGTTTTGAGCACTTTGACACAGTAAATCATTGTGAAGTGATTCAAAGTTGGTTTCCTGTTTCAGAAAGCTCTGTTTCTTCCATCACAATAGCTCTTGTCAATTGTCTACTATTTTATGGCTTCTTTTTCTTTCATTTAAAGGGTTAATTTACCCAAATAGGAAAATTATCCCATAATTTATCCCATAATTAAAGCCATACTAGGTGTAAATGACTTTCTTCTTTCAGCCAAACACTCGGAGTCAGTCGGAGTTATATTAAAATATATCCTGGCTCTTCCAAGCTTTATAATGGGGGTGAATAGTAAATGAGATTTTGAAGCCCAAAAAGCGCATTCATCCATCATAAAAGTAAAAGCTCCATGGAGTTAATAAAGGCCTTCTGAAGCGAAGCTATGCGTTTTTGCAAGAAAAATATCCATATTTTTTACTTTATAAACTAGAATCACTGGCTTCCGTAAGTCCCGGCTGAAGAGTGACCCTTGACCTGACACACATCGTAATGACGAACGCAGAGGATAGAGCAAAACAAAACACCAGTCACAAATTAAACGTCTAAAATTAGAATTTTTAAAGAGAAATGTCAGAGGAGGTTGAGATTGTTGCTTATAAAGCAGATAGTTCCAGTCCTTGGTTCTGATTGGTTGAGCCGTGTTCGAAGCCGTTGTAAATTACTCAACAAACACACACCAGTGACCGCATTACTTTAGTTTTACTGCGCAACTGCAGTTTGTGATTTTTTGTTGCTGCATGTGTTAATTAGCAATCTCTTTGGAACTACATTGTTTGGCGGAGGAATACATGTGTTAATATGCCGGAACTCGACGGTCTCGTGAACGCGTTACTAGAAGCTAGTGATTACAAGTTATAATTGTGGATATTTTTCTTACAAAAACGTATTGCTTCGTTTCAGAAGGCCTTTATTAGGAAAGTTTCTTGTAAAAGTAATGTATACCATACAGAACTGTCATTAATGACAACAAGTGGAGTAATAACTTCTACTAATCAATCAATTCAATTGCGAGGTCACAATTAATGACAGATCATTATGGTTCATTCACTAACAAGAAACTAACCACAGTTTGCGATACTGTTTGCAAAAATCCTTTGGAATTAAGGTTTTTGCAAACACTAAATTGTTGAACTATGTTAGTAACAACAGAACTTGCAACCTTAGGGCCGGTGTGGTGAAGAGATGAGTCTCACCTTAGGACCCAAGCAATCCGATTGGTTTGGAACATTGGAAGCACATTTTATGTGTAATCGCTTAAGTGCCTGGTTACAAATCAGGCAAAATCACTTTGCAAAGTCATTTGAACTACGTTATAACGACCATTCATGTATTTTAACTTGTATGTTTCATATACTAGTTTGTAACTGAAGCTATAGATTATGATATTAAACATTTATCGTTCTTAGTGGGTTTTTTTTTAGCTTCACAATTTAATTACTATACAATAGCAGTCTGTCTTTCTGTAAGGTGAACTGTGTAGCCTACTGTGAAAAGCGCTATACAAATAAATATATTATTTATTATATTGAGGTGGGACTCATCTCTTCACCATAAAAAAGCATGTCTTAAACCAGATGCTAATTTGCACTGTTCTTGGTAGATTGTGTTGAATTGGCTATTATGGAAATGATCTGACTGTGTCTATGTTCTTTAATTTAGTATATCGCACAGAACTTTCCACTCCCAACGTCGCTTTTTTGGAATTGCGTTCTCATGCTAATTTGCCCTGTTTAGTAAATCTAGCCCATAGTTTGCTAACGATGCTTTCAGGAAACAGTTGATGGACCCAATTCACCTTTGGCTAAGCCCCGCCCCCCTTAGTTACTGTTGCTACATCCGTCAACTTCATCTGGGCTCTGGTTTGGTATCAACATGGCTTATGCTGTGACAGCTCTTCCTGCTGAAATGTTATCAAACTTTTATAAAGCAGCAAATAAAGTGTCTGATAGACGTAGGCAAAAGGGGCTGCAATATGCGTTTGAAGGCTATATTCAAGACATACCGGAGAAACGCAAGCAACAGTCAAAAAATGAACCATATCCTACTAATGGAGACGGAGGCTGGGACTAACAATATCAAGGAGTAACACTGTTCATGCAAAGCTGGGTAGGTCTCTATTCACTTCTATAATCGTTATTACAAAGCAAACGGACTACGCGAGTATAAAGTTGTATATTCATTAGCAGCGTGTGCTAGCGTATCAACAATTAGGGTAGAGAACCGAAATCATAACCTAAACAGCATAAAACTGTCTAACTAGTATAACTTCACAGTAAGGTTAAAAGCTAAATGTATCTTAGAGCAAAAGTGTGCTTGTTGATCCTTGAGGGGTTTCGCTGACAGTGAGGACGTCCACACAGTTTAATCCAAAACCGACACTTGTCAGGATTTGACTTCGGTTTTGGGAAGGGAAAAAAATGGACACCCGTATCTGGGAAATGCGTATCTGTGTTACAAATGCCCCATGCACAACGCTTAACCATATTTTTGATAAAACTACAACGGTAATAGCCTGCCGAGACCAAAAATATGAGACGCCTGTGTTAAAGTCAATGGAGCGCTGTGAAAAAGTGTCGGACCTCTGTGGGAGCTTGTTCTTGGCTGCGCTGTGATTGGTCAATCTACAGTCTAGGGCGTGGCTTAGCCAAAGGCGAATTGACTTCCATAGTATTTTTTTTATACTATGGAAGTCAGCGGTTTTGGCTACCGGCATTCTTCAAAATATCTTCCTTTGTGTTCAGCAGAAGAAAGAAATTCATACAGTTTTGAAACAACTTGAGGGTGAAAAAATGATGACAGCATTTAAATTTTTAAGTGAACCAAACATATGGCCAAAAGGGGAGTTTCATAAAGTCACGGTAGCAAAAAGGGTCAGAAAGAGGGTAACATGGGATGTGAAAAGCTAAACTCAGATAATTGTAATGACCCCTTTAAATGCACTTTTACCGTCCAGTGGGGCAGAAATGTGTTGTTTCAAAGATGTGGTGCCTGTGTGTGTGTGTGTGTGTGTGTGTGTGTGTGTGTGTGGTGCTTGTCAGGGGAGCATCCAGTCGGCCAGCTCTTAATTAGAACTGGGAGTACCACACGCCTCCAGCAGAACTCTCAACAGTTTTAACCAGTCACTGACAAACCATGCAAAACTAACACTACACCTTCTCTGATGCAGAGTAAACAGCACTACTTTCAAGGATTACTTCATTGTCAGCATAATAGTCATCTCAACTAAAGTGACATCACTGTTGAAATATATGAAACCTGTTCTCTGTCAGGAGTAGTGTACACTACAGGACAGGAGTGACTGGAACTGCAGCGTTTCAAAGGCCTTTAATGTGTCAGGACACAATTCATTACATAACACAAGTATGCACTGCATCTCAGCGTTATTGCAAAAGGAAGCAAGACCTAGCATTAACTGTCATCATCTATTCAGTTTCCCTATTCAGGTCAACTAATGTGAAGCAGCAGTTTGAAGAGAAACTTGCTGAGCAAGTGAAAGTTAGTTAAACTGTCAACGGGTAACCTGAATAACATAGCCGATGTATTGACACAGACATTTAAAGGTAACTATGTTGCACCCTTCAGCAATGAAGTTATTATCTGCCAGACCAATGAAAGGAAGCACATTCAATACATTCGCTTGCAGCACACAGCTGCATTTGTGTACTTAAAGTATTCCAAGTATAGAATTCTTGCATAGTGCATACAGTATGTAACTGGTCCTACTCGACACGCTCCGAGCGGGATTCAATTAGACGGGAACACTAACAAGGACACTAAAGAAAGACGGCAGCCGCTAGCGTCAGTCGCTAGCGCTCCTTTTGAGGCCAGCGGAGTGAGGTTTACGCGGACAGCTCTTACTGGCCTACGTCCGTTACATATATTGTGTAGTGTACACTGCATACTTTAAAATTGTATGTGCATTCTATAAACATTTCAAACTGTGGAGCTGGTTATGTGATGCAAACATCAAAATGTGTTATTTACAAAGCATGCACTATGGTAAAAGTGTTTTGGGGTTAAAACATGTTGTAAAATAAAATCTTTATTAATTTAATTGTGTGAAAAGGAATTAAAGTGATTGGTGTTTTACTGCCTCTAGTGTTTATTTAAAGGGATAGTTCACCCAAAAAGGAAAACTCCGTCCTCATTTACTTCCCATGTTGTTCTTAACGTGTGTGAATTTCTTTCTTATGCGAATACAAAAGAATATCTTTTGAAGAATGTCAGTAATCAAACAGTTGATTGACTTTCATAGTATTTTTTTTCAATGGCTACCGTCAACTGTTTGATTATCGACATTCTTCAAAATATCTTCTTTTATGTTCAGCAGAAGAAAGAAACTCTTGTGTTCAGCAGAAGTTAAGAACAACTTGAGGGTGAGTAAATGATGACAGAATTTTCATTTTTGGGTGAACTATCCCTTTAAGTTGGAAACTGCAGTTGTATATATAGGTAAGTTTTTGCATTGATCCATCATCCAAGTGTTTTTTGCCTACTTATTCATGCTGCGTTTTCGGAAGTTCTACTTATTTGATGGACTGCTCACGGCATACTATATTATGGCATACTATATAGTGTGGATTTGGATATGTGGAGCAGTTATTTGCCATTTAATCCAGTTTTGTGTAAAAATGTCTTAGTATTTTTCCTCCAGATGAAATTATGAAATGACATTACTTCTCATATATTTGTCACACTGGAAATTGAAGGCAAAAAAACACACGATGCACTGTGGGATACATTAGTGAAGTTAGCTCTGGTATATTAAACAGCACATATTTGCAAATATTGCAAATCATTTCCATACACAGACAATTCCCACATTGTGCTCAGTAAAAGAAGTATGATGATATGCCATTCTGAACATACCCATCATCCCTTGCATGCCACTCACTCTTAAGATGAACCTTCTGCATAATGGACTCACATTGATGACCGGTTGAAAGCTGATCCACACGTACAACAGCCAAAGATCAATGAGAACGAATGTAACCTGACCTCTGTGCGTGTGTCTGTGTGGTGTGTGTCGGCACCAGAGCCCCATCCAAAACATGAAAGACAAAGAAGAACAAACATCTGAGGCTGCGTAATTATCAGTGTGTTGCAGATGTGCCGCAACCCCCCCTTACGGGACCGTTCGTGCTAATCCGATTAGCAGAGGCATTAATGGTCGTCCCATAGCAGTGGAAAAAGACACAGGCACGTGGTTATTCTGGCTCACTAGCTTTGAGTCAGACGAGGGACGTGGCGAACTCTGGGGGGGAAGCCAAGAGGAGGCGACGGAAGTCAGCGTTGCCCAGATCGGTGAGGCGAGACTGTATTTTGCATGATGCAGGAAAGTCTCACCGCACTCGGAGCGTAACAAAACACACAACGCTTCAAGTGGCTGATTCCTCAGAGGGCTCGAGAACACAAACAAAACGCAGTTGCCGTGGCGTGAGACGACAGAGAGCCAGACGGTAACCAGGTTGAGGAAAGAAAACACTGAAGCAAATCCCGAGTTATACATTAGTGCGCCTATATCGATAAATATTCATATTTTTCAGCCTCTTCGCAATATTCAATCTTGCCTTAAATATGCTTACACTGAAATTGTGATTTAGTTTTTTCAATCAAAGCAAATAGTTATTGCCAAGTTGACTTAACTATTCAGCCGCCGGCACTTTTGAAAAAAGTTGCCAGCCACCGTCAGCGTTTTTGTTGATTTACACATGTATGAATATCTGAACATGCAATATATCAAAATAAAGAACAGAGCCTCGCCTTTTTAAACGTGTTTTGTTGAAGACTACATCTGGATAGGTACTGTTCTCACGTAAATGCGTCTCTATATCGCACGCAGTGTGTTTATCGTGCAATTTATACGTGAAAATTCGCTTTTGTGTGCATTTGATACGCACTTAATCGTGTGTAATACACACGCACCCCACACCCATAATTCTACCCAAACGTATAATACACACGCACCCCACACCACTACTAAACCTACCCTAACCAACCCATGTGTATCCTATAAACGTAAAAACGAATTTTCGCGTATAAATTACACGATAAACACACTGCGTGCTACAGAGACGCATTTAGTGTGATCGGGTTGGGATAGGATTCACAGTGATGAAGATCGAGTTCATCAACATCCCCAAAGCTTCACAGTCCTAAAGCTCGTCCTGGATTGACATTTTATTCGGTAACATTAGGCAGTTTTGATTTATATGCCGTTTAACGTTGATGATCGCATTATTTTACATATGCATCTCCTTACATATAATATCGCTTGTTTCTGCTGCCTTTCCCATGTGTTTGGATCAGGAGATTCAGTTATCTTTCAGAAGATGCATTATAGCGCCCCCTACCGTCTATCAGTGAAAACATGGAAAGCCGGAAAATTCCATCAATGGCGGGGAAGCGTTGTCTCATAAATGAATGGAAATTTCCGTCAACGGCAGGGAAAGAGTGGATTAAAAATAATCCAGGCACACAAATAATTGTATATTTTACATCACCATCAAAATGACATTGAATAGTATTGTTATTATTATTATTATTAAATATTGAATGTAATTATAATTGACCTCCGAAACTAATCACCCAGCACCTATTGTAACACCTTACAATCTAGCATTTTACAAAAACATAATAAAAAAACAAAAAAACACTCTTGACATGAAGGGGTTTAGCTGAATGTCAGGGCAGTCCAGAACAAAAAAAGGGGAGTGAGACAGCTCTGACATTTCCACAGTTTGCCTGGAGCACTTACGTCCGCTCTAAATATTAGTGATGAGAGGAACTTAATGACGAGACCTTGCCTCTTCCCAGAAAAGCGGAATCTTTTCGAGAGAGACAGAGGCACAGAGGAGCAGCTGACGCATGTCTTGTCTTTGGGGAGTTGGCAGAGCTCTCATCCATCACAGAAACATGCTGTCGGGTCACACCTGCTGTCCAGCACACACATGCACTGTCAGCACTCACTAACTCATTCCATGTAACCGCTATTCATGAATCAATACATCTAAAAGACCTATAACATGTTCAACAAAAAACTACAGCATTGAATATTATTTAACTAAAGCAGTTAAAGAACTGCAGGTAATACATTATTTCACAGTGTCCTTGTTACACAGCACGTTACTGCAGTAATAACAATAAATTATGTTTAATAATAAGCCACTAACCCTAATCCAAATCCTAACCCTATAGTAAGTACATGTTAATTATAAGTTAAATGTAAATGTTAAACACTGAAATAAAGTGTAACCGAACTATAGTTTCTTGTATCACAGTGGGTAACACTTTATTTTACAGCGTCCTTGTTACACATCTTACATGTGCTTACTATAACAGTAAATTATGCATAATTACAAGCAACTAACCTTAAACCAAACTCTAACCATAATTATAAGTACATATTGTTAATTAAAATGACTGTATAACATTATTATTATTAAAATTATATATATGAATGTAACAAGGTCACCTTAAAATAAAGGGTTACTCTTTATTTTAATGTGTCTTTGTTATACTGTAATTATACATTTACTGTAAGTACTTAAGTATAAAGTAACTAAATAGGGTTAGGATTAGGGTTTGGTTTGTTTAGGGTTATTTGCAAGCAATTATGCATAATTTATACACTGTAAAAAAAATTGCTGCCTTAAATTTTTAGTGAAATTAACTTGGTCATTTAAGTCATTTCAACTTAAATTACATTAAACTGGCTTAAAAAAATTGTTAAATATTTATAACTTATAAAACAAGTTGATAATTGCTTGATTTCGATGAGTTAAAACAATGTAAAAACATGTTTTCATAACTTATTGATCATTACATTTTTTTACAGTGCAGTTATTACTATAGTAACTGCATGTAACATAATAAACCATTATGCCGCATATGCTGGTCATTTTGAACATAGAAAATTGCTTTAATTTTGCATACTGAATGTGTTGATATGTAAATGGACATTATATGTTATATGCATGACATCATTGGGATTTTACATATTAGAATGTCCCTTAAAAACACACACACACACACACACATGCGCGCACGCACGCACGCACGCACACACACACACACACACACACACACACGCACACACACACACACACAGGAGGGTTACACTGGCAAGCCAGAGCAAATGCCAGTACATCATCTCTCTCTTCCATTCTCTTGTTTTTAAACTCTCCATTAATAATCAATGCTAAGTGCTGGGAATCATGTGAATGTCCTGAATGGGCGTGGGTCATATGAGTGAAAGAATGCATTGTACTTTACATAAAATTGCTATGCAGGCTATTAGCAACACCTTAATTAGGCAATAAGGCCATTTTATTAATAAAGTCATAGCTAATGGGCGTTTTTTTCCTCACAATATAGCCTGGTCTGTACCTTATTTTAATCATATGTGGTTACAATACATATCAAAACACATAAAACGATTAAAGACTATAATTCCTTTATAATAAAAGTATTTCCCCCCCATGAAACAAAAAAATAAGATTTTATTAACTATAATAATAACTATATTAGAGTCCACTAACAGAGGATAACATTATGTTGAATAATCTAAGTGCGCGCTGTAGTTATGATCGGTTTGCTATGATGATGTTGATGATGTTTCAATTTAAAATACATTAACTTTGAATGTAATATCGTTACACACTACAGTTCAAATTACTTTTGCACGTGCTTTAGTTTGTTAGTCAACACAGCAAAATAAGTGTACTTTTAAAGAATAACAAAATGAAATGCTTTCTAGTGATTTAAAATGTACTTTAAAGTGAAAAAATTGAGTAACAGAACAGGTGAACATTTTCGGTCTCTTAAAGAAAGTCATATTTGGATGAATGCATGAAGGTGAATAAATGAAGAGAGCATTTCTGGTTGAACTATTCCTTTAAGCGCAGGAAAATAAAGACCTATTTCCCCGGTGAAACTGTGTGAGGTACTGTCATGCTATCTGGCTCATCTGTGTCTGTGGCACTACCCTCTGGAGTGTAAACCCGAGAACAGAGTGTTCCTCATCCCTCACGCAACATCCACACAAAAACACACACTGCTCTTCAAAGCTCGCATGGGCATTCACTCACACACACTTCATTACACCCCTTCAGGGGCTCCATCCACTCACAAGCCAACGCCAAAAAAAAGCATTTATTATTTACCTTTACATAATAGTCCTGGTAGATTTATCCTAATGCCTACATTTCTTTTCCCTTTTTTTGTTTTGGTTATTGCTAGTTTCAACCCCCCTGCAGCTCCCTTTTTCTTTGTCACTTTCAAAGAAGGCGCCCCATTATGTAACGCGTCGTTTTCTCTGTGCATCTTTGAGTCTTTGTGTAAGACGAAGAGAAAGAAGCAGAGTAGGAGTGGACCTGCCAAAGAGTGTTTGAACACATGCTCTCCCCCATACACACACACAACCTCCGTGTGCCAAGGCAGAGATTGATAACACTGCAGTCAATCACGACGGCCGAGGAATTCACACAGCCGACACCATCAGACTCATGTGGCGGAATTCAGAGAAACCCTATTAGTGCTGTCAGTCAAAACTCAAACAAACAGCTGTGATTGGCAGAGGAACACAGGAAACACAGAGAGTGGCGGACAGGAAGTGTACGGTACATCATGAAGGCAGCAGTAAAGAGATAGGCTGTGTTTGACAATAGTACAACTACTACTAATACTAATAACAGTATTACTACTACTAAATAGTCCTTTTACAGTTTCTGTAGTATTTAAAATGTGTATAACCAGAGGACACTGTGCTGAGTACAGAAACACAAAATGCAGTGCAGTCATCTTGATCTTTTATTTCTAGAGTGATGATTGAATCAGAAGTACTATACACTAGGGGTGTAACGGTACATGTATTCGTACCGGACCGTTTCGGTACAGGACTTTCGGTACGGTTCACATGTGCACCGAATGCAATCTTTCACGTAAATTAGGCTAGTTTTGTGTGCGGAACATACGTCAATACCGAGTTTCCACACGAACATATTAAGTGTCGGAAGTCTCCGCGTTGCACTGATTAAATCTGATTAATCGTTTTTGTGATTCAAATACATGTAAAATATTACCATAACATCGGTCTTCCTGTGTGCGAAATATTGTTTATGTTGCTGTGACAACAAAACACGTGCAAGCGCGCCTGTGTTAAGAGCGCTGATGCGCTCATCTGTGGACATTTCCGAATGCCTTTCTGTTAAAAGCGGGCTTTCCACACAAACAAACGTACATGTGTCATTAGTATGAGAACATTTTTTGGGACTTTAACTCTCGGGTCGGACTCGGACATAAATATCGCATAAATAAAGATCACCACATACACGGCACGCTCGCTTTAGCCCAGCCTCTCGCTAGCTAGCGTCACGGCCAATATTGGTTTGAGAGTATTTTATTTAGTGGAGAACTTTGCAGCAGTATTTTATTTCTTATTCTTTTTTTATTTTATATCTTTTTTATTTATTAGCCTAACGTTATATTTTATTAAAAAGTGTGTTTAAAAAAGTGTAAACAAATTGTTAAAAAAAAGTTTATAGTAAACAACCAGCAGTTTAATGTTTTGCATTTCTTTCCCTTACTGTACCGAAAATTAACCGAACCGTGACTTTAAAACCGAGGTACGTACCGAACCGTGATTTTTGCGTACCGTTACACCCCTACTATACACTGTATAATATTTTTGCTCACACTTTAGATTAGGGTCCAATTCTCACTATTAGCTAACTGTTAACAACGATTTTTGCCTCAATTAACTCCTCATTACTGCTTATAGTTAGTAATGAATGTGGTTGTTAAGTTTAAGTATTGGGTAGGATTGATATTCTACATTATGTCATGCAGAATAAGGCATTAATATGTGCTTTATAAGTACTAATAAACAGTCAATATCCTAGCAATATGCATGCTAATAAGCAACTATCCTAAACTAGTGTAACCACTTTTCTTTTTTTATTTTACAAATTTGACCAAACTATTTTAGAATTTAGAATTTGACCTAATTCTCATATATATATATATATATATATATATATATATATATATATATATATATATATATATATATATATATATATATATATATATATATATATACTACAGGGCTGTTGAATGCTTGAATCTGATTGGTTGACAAACGTTCTACGGTGTGCAGTTTAATTTTTTAATCTTTGTGTTTCATTTATTAGGCTATAGTCTACTGTCACTAATAGAAAAAAAGAATGAACAAATTAATTAAAACGAATTGAATTAATAAATAAATAATAATATTGACGCACATGCTCCTCTCTCTCTCATAACTGCATTAATAACTGCATAAAGCCGGGGACACACTTACTGTAAGGCCGGTTATGGATATAATTTGATACTTACTGTATGATCATGCACGCGTTTAGTCTGTGTTCACATTGCTGTTTAAAATCTGCTGCATTCACAGTCAGAATGTTTCTAGTGGTTAAGTGTGTCCAGCATTACTCTGCTATCAGCGGCTCAAACCTCTGTTACTAACTCTAAAATTACGTTTTGGAATTAGCAACGGAGCATACAGTTTAGATGCGCAAGGAATTAGTCCTACATACAAGAGCGTTTTAATGACAAAAACTTTACAAACGTCTCGTAATACATCATCTGAACAATATTTCGAGGTGTGGAACTGTAGTAAGCGGAATAATTGACTCCAGGCCATTGAATTATTAGAAAAATAATGCACAGCCGAGGTGGTAATGCGGTCACGACGCGAAGCGGAGTTAGCCACAATTACGAACATTAACTGGCATTGATAGAGAATGGAACGGTTAGGCAAAGAAAAACGGTTTGGCCCGACCACAGTTCTGTACTGAGTTACATCTCTAACAGGTTCAGGATTGAAAGCTGGGCAGTGATGCTGAGATATCATGACTCAATCTTTCAAGCTCTCGC
Source organism: Phoxinus phoxinus (assembly GCF_949152265.1). Lineage (NCBI taxonomy): Eukaryota > Metazoa > Chordata > Actinopteri > Cypriniformes > Leuciscidae > Phoxinus > Phoxinus phoxinus. The sequence goes on along the minus strand of NC_136899.1, from coordinate 20,114,698 downwards.
CTCATCAAGGCAACACTTTCACAATGCGCTTTAATAAAGAACTTCCGTTTCCGTGGAGCGGTGTGGCTCCAACAGCTGGGCTGTGAAAGCTGGAGCAGATGAGATGACGTCCGTAGCCCTCTATGCAGCTGAATACTGTTATTTATTACAGTCATGCATGATCATTAGCTGGCGTGTTCCTCATCTCCACCCTCACACCAATCTCCAGGCACTTGGTTACAAAGGCCACGGATCACGGATCGCTCAAACTGACGTTAAATGATTCCATGCAAATGTTGATGCATGATTCAGAAGTCCCACCGTGTCTCATTTGCAATTTAGCAAATGGACACAAATAGGGCTTGAAGTTTTGTTTTCTTCAATAAACGGCCAGTGAAAGGATAACCTCGGGTTAATATTGAAAAGTAACTAATAATTAAAAAAAATATTTTATGTATGTATTTATGTATTTTTACAAAAATATGTTCTTATTGTTGAATATTGTTGAATATACTTCACAGGATATCAATTCAACAGATTAATGTCATAATCACTGTACAGTTTGAATTGTAAGCACTCTACTTTTCAAGCAAAGGTTGTTTTCATGTTATATAAACAAAATGTCTCAAAAAATGCCATTTGTACCTCTGATGGTTTAAATGAAAAGTAATGAGACACGAAAGAATGTGCCATTTGATAAATTCCTAAACCACAGTGTACAATACTGGTGCTTAAAATAACAAAAAAAAAAACTGTAATATATTACCAGTAGACAAGCATTAAGATGTTATTTGTTTGTTGCTCCAAAGCATGAATGACAAAGCTGACTTAGGCAGAGATCGATTAGACAGACAGCTCAAGGTCAGTCCTTCAGACCATCTGCTTATTGATCCTGGATTAGTTTTCTTGGAAACCCACATATATTCCAAGAAATTGCCTTATGTTCTTGATGGCATGGTGAGAAGTGTGAGTACATGAGTATTAAAGCAGAATTAATAATGCAAGAGGTTCTTGTCCTTCAGACAAGCAGGAGAAACATCATAAACATTGCTTTTTTATGTATGAACGTGATTCTAGCCAATCCATTCAATCAATCATTAGGGATATTCTGGTGTAGATGCCTTCAAAGGTCTTATATTGAGTGATCTAATGCCTATTTCCAAGCAGTGACCTTATGCTGTCCATCCTTGACTCCTGGGAAGCTTCTATGCTCTCATATACCAGAAGGACAAATGCCGGATTAGAAGGAGTGAGCACCTTTTCCCCAAACACCATAAATAATTGAACGCTAGCAGAGGTCATTTCTGGAGCAGGTCTAATTAAGGACGGAGGTGGAGCGTGGAGTCTGGTGGTTTCTGGTCCATGAAGGCTAGAACACCACCTCACCGGGTGCTTTTTTATGTGTCAGTCAAGACATGCTTGTGCAATGGCATGCTGTAGGTTTGACCACACGTGCACAGCGAGAAAAGTTCGGCCTACACATTTGGCTATATTTGCATGTCTTTGGTGGTTTGTATTTCTAATGATAAATACAAAGTTCTGTCATTGAAAACCTTAACTCAGTCTGCTTGCAATCATATCGTTCTCTATAGGGCACAGCTGATGCGTTGCTGCTGTATCAGCTTGCTGCTCAACTTTCAAACACTTGGTCAGTGTCTAGCAGTTGGCAGCACTCTTATAGAAACCCTCCACCTTCCCCAGCTCCACCTGAATAGGTCTGCTACGGGTAATTCATGTATGCTTTTGTACAGCAGTCTTACTTACTCACAGCCGCGTGTTGTATATGTATTGACAGTAGTAAGTCTCTGTACCTGCTCTGTAGCAGCAGTAATAACGTACAGCAGCATAGCAGATCTATTGTGCCAAAACCAAACATATTAACAATGTTTTAAAAATAATCCAGCTGCGTGAACACACGCAGTCATATCTCATTCAAAAGATACACCTGACTCTTTAGCATGACGCAATTGGTCACGAGACAATGCTATTTCACAATCAAAGCTGACGTAATGACGCAATTGGTCACTAGACATAAGAGAGCCAATGGCATTTCACTATCAAAGCTGACCTAACGCTTCTTCTTTTCGCTTTTTGGATGTGTGCATAAGATGTACAGCGGATGGAGATGGGGATCTCTTTTGAGTCTGTTCTTCACACAAATCAATCGCTAGGACTCTGAAGACTTGGCATATTTGTTCTTTTTGAATAAATTGTGCCTGTAGTCATATCTGCCTGTTATATCCTTTGTTTTATATTATAAAACACAAATGGATGTTTAGGGATGGGGTTGGGTTCAAACGTGTCTAAATAGTGTGTAAATAAAATAAATAAATGTAGATACAATTATGGTGGCTAATTAAATTGAGAATCACAAGCCAATGTTTTATAATATGGCAAAATTATAACCCAATATGTAATGTTATCATCATTATGATAACATTCCAATGTCCAACGCATCTGTGTATGACGCCAAATGTTTCTCATTGAAAGCAATGGAGTTCCCTGTTCGTCGATAACGTGACACCTTTAGTGTCTAAATTGTGACGCGGAAGGCACTTGACCGTGCTTCAGTTTGTGACGCCTTGGGAGTGAGAATGGGTTGGAAATAATTGGGAATGCTAACATATAGTTTTCTCCAGGTAATAGATTATTGGTTGGAGAGTAAGTTATGAACAGTGAGAAGGTACAGTTGTCAGCTAAAATAGGTGCAGCAAGTTGTTGATTCATTTTTATCTTTCAAAATAAGATCAGGAGTCTTGTATTATGAAAGTAAATGTGGTCAATTATGAAAAAAGTTTACGAAGAGGCTAACTACTTTAGCAAGATACTGAAAGACTGTCAGTAGTTCAAGTAGAAAGCAATTTTACAGCCATAACAACAGCTTTTCTAAGAGGTGAGAGGTGTTGGTCTTTTTTTAGTCCTAGATAACATTAACCTGATTGGTGATAATGTGAACAGGCAGCTTTGGGATGATATCGTCATCTCTTTTCATTCTTTCACAGCTCGTCTCTTTCTTTTCTCTCCTCTCATCCCATTTGGCTTGTAATCTGTAAGAATGTCTGTGTCTGTGTGGACATGTCTGGTTTAGGTGTGGGGGGAGTTGGCTCCTCTTCTCCACATGCGGGGGCAAGAACGGGAGGTAATAGCTTGTGCTGTGCCCCTCGAGTCTTGCGGCGTGTGAATTACATCTAGTTTGGCCTCCATGGAGTCAAGAGCTCTCTCTCCGTCAAAACCGTGCACTGTTCCCTTCCCCGTCATCACCAAATCCACCGAGATATTTCTGATAACATTAGGTTAATAGGTATGTGACCTGTGCTTTGTGCAGGAGAGAGAAAAAAAGAGATGAGAAATACAGCAAGAGACATGTCTGTGTCAGACTTTTGAGCATCAGCATTAAGTTCAGTTTACACTGCGTCTTATTTTGGCAAAAAACACGTTTAGCCAGGAAGTGGCTGCCTGAAAGATCTGATACAATGACTTTAGATAAACAAATACGGTGCATATTATGCACCGCCTGTCCCGAGATAACTCAAATAGAGTTCGTCAGCTCCAGTTATGTATCCAGCCTCTCATGGAGACTTCAGATGCCCCAACGCCTGTGATGAGACGACTCGACGCCTGTGGATATGTTATGCCCTAAATTTTATGATTTACTAACTGTATTTTTTTATGTATATTTTTGAAATGCATTTTCTGTAAAGCTGCTTTGAAACAATATGTATTGTGAAAAGCGCTATACAAATAAACTTGAATTGAATTGAATATTATGGGATATGCTCCTATGAATGGGAGAAAGTGCAACACGCAATATGGCGGAATAAGCCCCGCATTCTAAATAAGGGCCAATCACTGATTGGCAAAGTCATTGCGCCACTGCAGCTGCCATTAGAAATTCCGGTTTCAATAGAAACAGTCAATGTTCTGAGACACGCGCTTAGGACTGCACATGCGCATTGGCCTGGTCCAGCCGGAAAAAATCTTTTTTTTTTTTCATGATTTGAGTTTCATTGGTAATTTCAAATATGAAATTTAATCATAAGCTTGGTATTCACCAGCTTTGGATAATTTAATGTTTCCCCATTCAAAGAGATGGGAGTTGTACTGCCTGAGAGGCATTTCAATGATGGCCGCCGAGTGAAATGACTTCCCTCCAAGAGACTTTGCCTGATATAGCGCAATAACCTGAGCATTACCATGTCTCTGTTTTTTTTTAAATACAAACAATGGAAGACAGTGGGGTCCAATATCGTTCAGCACCCCACTGACTTTCATTGTATGGGCAAAAATATTTCTTCAAAATATTTTATTTTGTCTTCTTTTTTTAATGGCAATGTGTGAAAAGCAATTCTGGTCCTCGGTAACATAAGGTTTAAGATTTTGATGCCAGGTACACAGACTGGAGAACGGCGGGCATTCTCTGATCCACTTAATCCATGGAAAGGCAGTGACCGACTCAAAGCATAAGGCCACACTCCATCCTGTGCCAGTCAAAACGCAGAAGAACACAGCAGTGTTTTTCATTAGCCTCCCGATGGGCCGGGTTCCAGGGTCAGGATGGCAGCAGACCATTTGGGCATAGAGGTGAAAGAAGAGGACAACTGGAGAGGGCAGAGGGAAAAAAAGGTGGAACAAAAAGCAGGCCTAAGATGAAGATTGTATATGGAATTCAGGCTCACGCAGATTGATGGAGGGTGGGAAATGCTCATCATGGAGAGAAGGTGTGTAAGATGTATGAAGGACTCACTTCCCTTGAGTTAAATAAGAGAGATGCTTGAAATTTAGAGAGATCTGCAGTTGGTCCCCCCAGGATTTCACGACGGGGGATTTTAAACTAGTTCCAACCCCACAGGAAAAGGGGGTGATTTCCAATGAATTTGTGCGATGTGAATTGAGTTGGGGTTGTAGATTTAAAAGTTATGCGTTACTTTACTCATTACTTGAAATAGTATTCTGATTTCCTAACTCGCCTTACTTGTAATGTGTTAACCCCAACATTAAAAATGACAAGCGTCAGATATATAGTAGAAAGAGAATGTGTATGCCTCATAAATCCACTGACACAGGTGCCCTGTGACTTCTGTGTGGACAGGGATGAACAAGCAACCAGAAAAGCATGTGTGTGTGTGCATGTAATTCGGTTTCTTCTCTCTCTCGCTCCACATCCCCCGCCTTATTCCAGACGCCGCCAAGTGAAGTTATTGCATGTGACACGCTCAGCAGTAGGAGAGGGTTGCGAGCTGAAAAAAATTGCATTACTCAACAAAGCAGAATGCCAGGGGAACAAGATGAGATACATCTCTGCTTCTTGATAACACTGGAATTATTTAAAATAGAAGAGGGGGAGAAGGAGTGGATAATATTTTCCAGTCTATATTTAGATTGGGAGCAATTGCAGCAGAGCAGACAGGCGGAGCTTCTATCTGCTTCAGATGAGCTACACGGTGGGCCGTGAGCAGGCAGATCTATCTGTCTCTGAGCTTCAGATTAAACCGCAAACCGAATCAGAGGGAAAACGGCAGTTCTAAGAGAACAGACACATTCTCATAGGCTGCATGTACACTGTAAGACCTAATGCACAGATACGATAATTTGAGACCTAGCTGATTTTAAATCCTGTCTGATTAGATTCACTTTAAACTAGGGCTGTCAGTCAATTAAAATATTAAATCGCTATATTAATACAGTTGCTTTTTAAGAGTAGACAACTTCATAATATGTGTAATTATTGGGTTCACCAGTTTGTGTGGATGATACTCAAGGCAGAATATATGTGCAAATCCACAAAAAGAAACTGAACCGAGGTTGTAAAAAGAACATATGAACCTTGATTTGGTAGATAAAAAATGTAATTCACTGTTATTATTTATAGTAAACTAAAACCATATAAAATATTTTCGTTACTTGAAATAAAATAAATGTTAGCTGATATATAGGGCTGTGCCAGTCAACTCGACATCCGCCCCGTGGCCGAGTACCATCGGTGACTTACAAAAGAAAATATTGGTTAGCAATTAAATGTTACATCACAACCATGAGAACATTTAGATTCGTGTCGAATGAGAAGGGTACATGAGCCGATAAAATCAAGCCATTTGTCAGCATAATATTCTGTTTTGCGATCTGGTTGCACTGGAGATGAAATCTCTTCTTTCTTTCCCCAAATCTTCACTCACGTCTCACCTATTTTCACAGGGGATTATAATAATTTCTTCCTTTTGTAAACTTTTTATTACTACGTTTGCATCCTTCGGACGATGGAGACGGAGCCGAAGGTGGTGGAGGTCTGAGCACAGATGGCGAGCAGATGGAACTATTTTTTGATATGGAACTTTTATTTTTGAATTACTAAACCTAAGTGACCAGATAATAGATACGAATTAGACTCAGATTCACATTTGGAAGTAGCCCAAATCAAGAAAATCTGACCCTATGCCTTAATTGACCACAACAAATTCCAATCTAAAGCCAGATGTCTGTGAGAAGAAAGTTTCGTTTTTTTTACAAAATTTCCTTGTGAGCAAATCTCACAAAAATGGTCAATAATGTCCAAGTCATATTTCACACCAAAATTAAAGGATCAAAATACGAAATTATATATTGCATGAAGAAAATGAAGAATATGTGAAATAATAAACATAATTTTCTCACGCCACTCATAAACTGGTACTATTCCAAATTGTTAAAAACAGATTAAGACATTTGTTTCCTATCGGACAAATGCACGGAAATGAGGGCCTCGATATACTCAAGTTCTTTTTTTCAGCACTTTCGATTGTTTAAAAGCAAGCAGATTTACAGTATTAGAAAAAAGTGTCAGTGTCTATTCAATTAGATTAGAATTACAACCTCAGTTTCTACTATGAAGTGACTCTCCATTGTATTCATGTATTTCACTTGAGGATGTCTGACCTCGATGGACCGGACAGAAGAAATGAACCAGAGAAGATTTCCTCCTCAAAGAAGGGGGAGTCTCAGAGCCACACTTACCTATTACATCATCGCCACGGACCAATGGTAGTTCAATGGTGCTTACCAGCCAGAGGGAAATTTTATGGAAGGAGCTTTGCCAAGCTGTTTCGAACTCCCGAAACGAACACAAATGAACTTCGTTTTGGCCTGATTTTGTTCAAAATGAAGTCACACCAGTTTAAGGGATATCAAGGTAGAGGATGGATACCCGACCAGAGCCCGACAGGACCCGCCGGGCCGGGTTCGGACAGATATTTAGAAATTATGTCCGGGTTCGGGTCGGGCTCGGACACATCAGCGCGATAAGGCATTGAACATTTTCAATTTAAAACAGCTTATTATGTAGGTAGCCAATGTGCCTGATGCTTTCACTTGATGCAAACGTTCGTTTTTGTGATTAAAATACATGTAAAATATTACCATAACATCTGTCTTCCTGTGTGCGGAAATTTGTTTATGTAGCCGTGACAACGAAACACGTGCATGCGCGCCTGTGTTAAGTGCGCTTGTTGCTCCGTGCGTGCTGATGCGCTCATCCTGTTGACATTTCCGAATGCCTTCCTACAGTTGCTTAATAAAAGCGGGCTTTCCACACAAACAAACGTACATGTGTCATTAGTATGATAAAAAAAAGGGGATTTTAACTGTCGGTCTCGGGTTGGGTTCGGTCACTGCTCTGTCGGATGCACATTCTAGGGGCATTATGTCACATAAAGAGTGATTAAATGGCTAAAATGGTCCTCATTCCAGAATTATCTCAAAGATTATAACTTTCCAGGACCTTGCATGTGCTAAGCCTCTAAATCAGTTCACTTTAATTGCATTTACCCTTCCATGTTAAGACATGCCCACAGCTTCCTGTGGATGCCACTAAACTGCAATTACTGTGAGCCAAACGGCTCAGCTGAATATAGCACATGACACAATCTGTCTAAATCAATACTTTATCGATACATCGACAGCAGATTGTCCATCAGTGAAATATCTCGGCTAGGATATCTATTTTATCCTAAATTGCTTCAGTGCATTCTGCACCATGTGAAAATATATAGTGTTGTAATATCATACATTTAATTTTTTTTTTTTACTTTTGCTGTATTTTAGAAAGTTCTCGGACCAAAACAAGCTAAGCTCTAACAAAAATCTGTGGCTTCAGTGTGTGCAATATTGATGTGCTTCCTGCGGATTGATGTATGAAATCCCTTTTTCATATTCCTAAAAACATCATACATAAATCACCAGATTTAACAGCATTCAGAAGTCCATCGAGCTTAACTCGAATTGAACCCGCTACATTTCTTTGATGCTTAAATTAGTGCCATTAAAAAGGCATTCTCCTCCTAATGGCTACATTACATTGCAGTGCAAGTCTAAGAATATTAGTCACCAAAGTACCATTCATTTTAACGCTCCTAAAGTAACACATAGTAAAAATGACTGCGGTCAGTAAAGCTTACCGGAAAGTACAGGAGGAGTGCTCCAAACATGATGGCCTCTAGCAGGATGAGTCCTGACGCTCTGATACTCTGAAACACATCAAAAAGAACATCACATTGGAAAACTTATCTCCTTAAACTATTCTTTTGCTAGAAATGGGTCAGTGGAAACCTTCCATTTGTGACTACTGCATAACTCATCCCTTTGCGCACAAATGCATTCTCCTTGGACTATTCTAAAGTGTTCACAGGGGTTGATTCATCTTTGTTCTCTTCAGACTAATGCCTTGCCCTGGAATAAACCTTCTCTGTTTCACAATGACATTCACAACTTGATTCATTTTGAGTTTCAAAGCAGTGCACTTTTTTTTTTTCACTTTCCAAAGAATATCAGAGAGGTGTTTGCTATGAAGAAGTGTTTTCTATAATGCTTTTAGTTGCCAAGCTAGTGCACAGTGTTCTGGGTGGTTGCTCAAAAGATTCCACCTCCAAGTGTAATTGATATTCTGGTAAATAAAACAAAATAAATTGTTACTCATGATAAAGTAGTATCATATTTCAATGGAAACATATTTTTACCATTAGTTACAGTATGTGAGGCAAAATAAGTTGATAAACTGAAATTCATGGCATTTCAACACTACTTCTACTCAGATATTTGAAGGCTTGCTATCCGCCTTTTAAGTCTGACGTTGTGCGATACCGTATCCGAGTTTAAACGCTCCATCAGATCCCAAAAGCAAACAACTCATGTGCTCATAAACGCACGTCCTGATTTTGCAGAGTTAGACGCGCATTCATAGGTCAACATATTTTGTTGATCCTGGAACAACGTTCCACAATTTAATGCTAACCATATTCCTACCCCTAAACCTACCCATAATTTATCCCTAAAATCAGTGGGAAATGATAGGTGAATGACACTGATGTAGAAGCACCTAACCTGGGTTGTAAGCCTAAAGTTGACATAAACTTTAAACTTGTTTCTCAAATCTGATTGGTTGATTGGAATATTGTTCCAGAATCAACAAAGATGTTGATCCAGGAACATGTTGTACTTGTACTTGATGAAATCAGGTTCTGCCTCATAAACAGGGGTTGAAATAGTATTCTCACTTGAAACAGAGTGGAGGCTCCCAGAAACAGTATACGATATGTCACAACGTAACAAGCGGATTGGATCATTGAAGGTAAATATTATTATGCGACTACGCATTACTTTACGGGTGTAACGAAACAGACACTCCAAACAGGAAAGTAGAAATGAGTAACCAGTTTATTGATACACAATGAGAAGTTGCAATGGGCACCGTAGTGGATTGTAAACAATGAAGGGCGTGGAACCGTGGATACTGACTGTCCTTGATGATGGTGGAAGAAGCCGTGGTGAAGGAAGCACACACCAGTGTTGGAGAGAGATAAACTCAGACAACGATGGTTAAGATGAAGAGGGTGACGAACTTGGAGACACAGAAGACTTCAAACTAGACGATGGAGATACTCCGTAGAGAGTTGCTTGGAAGGTAGGCGAAGAAGCTTTGAGAGTCCTACTCATTTACGAGACCAGACAAAGTACCAGGGTGAAGTGTGTGCTTATAAGTGTTTGTGGTGATGGCGTACAGGTGCTGGTAATTAATATTCAGGTGATAGTGATCTCAGTGATTGGGTGGTGGTGGAGCCTGGCTGATCCCTGACAGTACCCCCCCCTCCACGGCCTGCTCCTGAGGGCCGTGGACCCCGACGTCGTGGTGGTCGGCCTCTTCCTCGGGGTGCTGGACGATCTGGGTGAGAATCATGGAAAGCAGTAAGGAGAGTAGGGTCTAGGATGTCATCTCTAGGTGTCCAGGAACGTTCCTCTGGTCCATAACCCTCCCAGTCCACCAGATACTCCAAGCGACCACCACGGCGCCGGGAATCCAAGATCTCCCGGATCGTATAGATGGTTCCATCTTCCTGAATCAGTGGGAGAGGGGGTTCATCTGTCGGGCAAGGCTCTGTGGAGGGAACAGATACAGGTGAGTGATAAGGTTTAAGGAGTGAGACATGAAATGTAGAGTGGATTCTGTAGTGCGAGGGTAACTGGAGTTGGTAGGTGACGGGGTTGATTTGTCGGATGATAGTGAAGGGACCAACGTATCTGGGACTCAGCTTCTTGCAGGGCAGGCGCAGCTTGATGTCTCGTGTGGATAGCCAGACCTTCTGTCCTGGCTGAAAGGTAGGTGGCTCTGCCCTCCGAATGTCTGCTTGGTTCCTTTGTCTGCGCACTGCCCTCTGAAGATGATGGTGTGCGTCGTCCCAGACCCTCTCACTCTCTCGGAACCAATAGTCAACGGAGGGGACGTCGGAAGGTTCCCCGGACCATGGGAACAGTGGAGGCTGGTAACCGAGCACACACTGGAAGGGAGTGAGTCCAGTGGCAGACTGACGAAGGGAGTTTTGTGCGTACTCGGCCCAGCCTAGGAATTGGTTCCACGAATTCTGGTGGCCGTGGCAGAAGGTTCGTAGGAAGCGCCCAACCTCCTGAATCTTTCTTTCCGTTTGCCCGTTCGACTGTGGGTGGTATCCAGATGAAAGACTAACGGTCACACCTAGGAGTTTGAAGAAAGCCTTCCAAACTTGTGAGATGAACTGGGGGCCTCGATCGGATACTATATCTTCAGGGATTCCATAGTGCCGGAATACCTGATTGAAGAGGAGCTCTGCAGTAGTCATTGCTGTGGGTAAGCCCTTTAGGGGGATCAGACGGCAGGACTTTGAGAATCTGTCAACTATTACGAATATGCAGGTGTTACCATCGGATGGAGGGAGGTCTGTGGCAAAATCTACTCCCAGGTGTGACCAGGGTCGTTGAGGAACGGGTAATGGAAGAAGCTTGCCGGATGGAAGGTGGCGTGGGCTCTTGGAGATGGCGCAGTCATGACATCCTTGTACGTACCTTCTCACATCCCTAGCCATGTTAGGCCACCAGAAGCGGTCTTGCAGCAGTGAGAGAGTGCGGTTGGCCCCTGGATGGTCAGTGCCCACAGAAGTATGTGCCGAGTGAGTGAGATTGATACGTTGAGACCTGGGAACATAGGTGCGACCGGGAGGACACCCCGGCGGAGATGGTTCAGAGACACTGGAGGAGATTTGTTGATCGAGAGACCACTGGATGGGGCATACGAAGATCCTTTGAGATAAGATGGGCTCAGGTTCCTCAGTCTTCTCTTCAATGGTATGGATACGGGATAGAGCATCAGCTTTACAATTCTTTGTACCAGGACGATATGAGATTGTGAAATGGAAACGGGTGAGAAATAAAGCCCATCTTGCCTGTCTGGGGTTGAGCCGTTTGGCTTCTCGGAGGTATTGGAGGTTTTTGTGGTCGGTGAGTACCGAGAAGCTTTCCTTAGCTCCCTCCAACCAGTGTCTCCACTCCTCTAAAGCAAGCTTAATTGCCAGTAGTTCTCGGTTACCGATGTCGTAATTCATCTCCGCCGGGGATAATTTCTTGGAGAAGAAGGCGCATGGATGGAGACGAGGTGGAGTCCCCTGCTGCTGAGATAATACCGCTCCTACTCCGGTGGTCGAGGCGTCTACTTCAACTATGAACTGTTTATTCGGATCAGGGTGGACTAGAAGCGGCGCATTGGTAAAAGAATTCTTGAGGCTCTGGAAAGCTTGAGTGGCTGCTGGTGTCCAGGACAGAGATTTGGGCTTGTCTTTGAGAAGATTGGTTAACGGGGAGGTGATGGAACTGTAGTTGTGAATGAAACGGCGGTAGAAATTTGAAAATCCCAGGAAACGCTGAAGTTCTTTAATGGTTGAAGGAATTGGCCAGTTTCGAACAGCTTCCACCTTCCCCTCGTCCATTTGGATGCCGTGTTCGCTAATGTTGTAGCCGAGAAATTGGGTGGTAGACTGGTGGAAGGAGCATTTCTCGGCTTTAAGAAAGAGCTGGTGTTCCCGGAGACGTTGGAGGACCTCCGCAACATGGTGGCGATGTTCTGCCAGGCTCCGGGAATATATCAGAATGTCATCTATATAGACGATCACAGTACGATGGAGGAGTTCCCGGAGCACCTCGTGCATAAAGTCCTGGAATACGGAGGGGGCATTTACCAGGCCATATGGCATGACCAAGTATTCATAGTGGCCAGTTGGGGTTACAAAGGCCGTCTTCCACTCGTCCCCCTCACGTATCCGAACGAGATTATACGCGCTGCGGAGGTCCAACTTAGTGAACACGGTTGCACCACGAAGTTGTTCAAGGGCTGCTGGGACGAGAGGAAGTGGGTATCTGAACTTAACGGTTATCTTGTTGAGGGCCCGGTAATCGATGCAGGGCCGCAAACCTCCGTCCTTTTTGGCCACAAAGAAAAAACTCGAAGCAGCAGGGGAGGTGGAAGGGCGGATGTAGCCTTGCTGGAGGGCCTCTTCTACGTACTCCTCCATGGCCTTCTGCTCTGGAAGTGATAGTGGGTAGATCTTACCGTGGGGCACTGGCTCATCCGGAAGGAGATTGATAGCACAATCCCATGGTCGGTGTGGTGGCAAGGATGACGCTCGTTTGGGACAGAAGACATCACTGAAGGGGGCGTAACAGGTCGGAATGTCAATGGACTGCTGTTCCAGAGGGCTCTCGATGGAAGTGGAGTTCATAGGAATGTGAATCACCGGTTGAGGAAGATGTGGGAAGCAACCCGGAAAACAGCTATCGCCCCACTTCAAGATTTCTCCTGTTACCCAGGAGATGATGGGATTGTGTTGCATGAACCATGGGCGCCCTAGGATAATCCCAGCTGTGGAATTCTCCAGAACCAGTAGAGTGATGGATTCAGAGTGAAGCAGTCCAAGTTGCAGGTGGATGGGTCCCACAGAGAAACGGACGTTCTTCTTATTGAGAGGCTTGCCAATTATCGAGTGTACCTGGTAGTGGTTTTCAGTGGGCCTTTTCTGTAGGTTGAGCTGGCGGCAGAGGGAGTCTGAAATGAAGTTTCCTGCTGACCCTGAGTCAAGGAGGGCGTGTACTGGAAAGGAGATGTGAGAAGTGATAAGGATGACTTCAGTGGTGAGTGGTTTAATATTGACCAGGGAGGAATGAATAACACTCACCAGGGGTCGTGGTGGACGAATAGGACATGCTGAGACAATGTGTCCACCGGCGCCGCAGTATAGGCATAGACCCTGAGTCATCCTCCTCTGTCGCTCCACAAATGTTAGGCGGGTGTTATCCACTTGCATGGGGACTGGTTCTGGAGTGCTGGTATTCTCTGGTTGGCGGGGTAGAAAATGTGACGTCTGGCCATGCAGATCCTCCATGCAGGGCTGCATACGGCGATCGGTACGAACTGCGAGCTGCATAAACCGCTCAATACCCAGGGAATCATCGTATGCAGCGAGATGCAGTCGTAGACGAGGATTAAGTCCCTGCCGATAGGTGGTGAGGAGCGAGCACTCATTCCATCCACTGGCGGCCGCTAGAGTCCGGAATTTGATATTGTAATCAGACACGGACTCCTTCCCTTGGCGAATATGATATAACTGTTCACTGGCAGTTGAATCACCATCTGGAAATCCAAAAACTTCACGGAAGTAAGTGGTGAAGTTACTCACAGACTGCGTGGCGTCGGCATCTTGATTCCAGAGGATGCGAGCCCAATTGAGAGCCCGTCCCGTCAGCAGGGAAATAATAAATGCTACTTTAGATCTCTCTGTGGGGAAACGGGGCGACTGCATCTCGATGGCCAACGAACACTGAAGAAGAAATCCATCGCAGTCCTCCGCCAGACCTGAGTAGGGCGCCGGGTTGGCCACTGGACTGGAGACCACTGGTGGTGAAGGAGGGGCGATGACGGGTGGTGCGGAAGTCGACATGGTAAGCGTGCGTTTGAATGCATCCACAAGATCCTGAAATGGATCGGGTGAACTCACTTCGGCGGTTTTGGTCTGGTCTTCTGTAACGAAACAGACACTCCAAACAGGAAAGTAGAAATGAGTAACCAGTTTATTGATACACAATGAGAAGTTGCAATGGGCACCGTAGTGGATTGTAAACAATGAAGGGCGTGGAACCGTGGATACTGACTGTCCTTGATGATGGTGGAAGAAGCCGTGGTGAAGGAAGCACACACCAGTGTTGGAGAGAGATAAACTCAGACAACGATGGTTAAGATGAAGAGGGTGACGAACTTGGAGACACAGAAGACTTCAAACTAGACGATGGAGATACTCCGTAGAGAGTTGCTTGGAAGGTAGGCGAAGAAGCTTTGAGAGTCCTACTCATTTACGAGACCAGACAAAGTACCAGGGTGAAGTGTGTGCTTATAAGTGTTTGTGGTGATGGCGTACAGGTGCTGGTAATTAATATTCAGGTGATAGTGATCTCAGTGATTGGGTGGTGGTGGAGCCTGGCTGATCCCTGACAACGGGGAGCTTACGACCTACTAACATTCTACCCTAAGAACAAATGGTGCAACCCGATAAAGTACAGAGTTAGTTTCAAACTAGCTAGAAGGTAATAAATATTGAGGAATTTATATTATCCAGCAAAGCTAAAAAATAAATTACAAAAAAATTATCTGACAGTGCGGCATGTATATTTAGTTTGGCCGGCTGGCTCAAGTATGTCTCCTTTAAAGCAGAGAAAATGAGAATTCCATTAAGAGGCAACAGGTGAGCTGTCAACTCCTTTCTGAAATCAAACGGCCAATAGAAAGCACTTGACAGCGCGAGCTGAAACAGAACAAAATTTCTAATCCTAACTCTGTCGCTTTCATTTAGACTTCTCCAGCATTTATGGATCGCTTTCAGGCAGCGCCCAGACGGAGCATGCTTCCAGAGTAAATTAAAATGCTGGCACTATCAAAACTGAGTGCCCTACATATCGACAGCCTAAACGGCGCCTCACTGCAGGGATTAATGAACCTTCCTCGCAGTCAGTGTGAATCCAGTCCACTATTACTCAGACCACAGACTGCACGTCTGCTCAAGCTGAGACATGACGGTGTACACTTCTAAAATACTCTGCGCATACGCCAATGGTGTGTTAAGTGTAATAAGTAGCCGTCTGCATTATAATCTGTGCACTAATCTACAGACTCCTCCTGAGAGAGAAAAAAATTATAATTTTAATGAATCTAATTAACAGAGAGACAATCCAGTGACTGGGCTTGCAATTAACTGACAGAATCAAGGAGAAGGTCAGTGTTAAAGTACAGGTTGGACTGAACCATGTTGGCATATGCCATAAGTGACAGAAATCCTTAAAGGGCCAGTTCACCAAAAAATTAGAATTGCCATTCATTATTTACTCATGTCGTTCCAAACCCGTAATACTTTCATTCATATTCAAAACAAATGAACATATTTTTCATGAAACCTGAGCGATTTCTGTTCCACCCATTGAAAGTCCACCAAAGCTTTTGAAAGTTCATAAAGACTTTGTAAAAGTAATCCATATGAATTGAGTGGTCTTCTGAAGAGACACAGTCCCTGTATACAGTATGATGAACATATTCACATATAAACATTGATCATCACACAAATATGGTAAACCAAAGCTAAACTGTGCTTGCTTGACATGCGAGAACGAATTAGGTTTATTCTTGTGTGTCAAGCAAGTATGTTTAAACATCCGTTTACCATATTCGATGAGCTCTATGTACTATATGTGTGAAATGAAAGCAGTAAAAATATCTGCATCTGTGTTTCAAAGATGAATGAAAGACTTATGGGTTTGGAACGACATGAGGGTGAGTAAATGATGACAGAATTTCCAGGTTTGTCAATTATCCAGTAATCACACATATTCTAAATCATAAAATTAGCTGGTTCAATTCGCTCAGCGCCCTCTTTCTTCTCACTCAGCAAACTAAAATCAACTTACTATAAATCAACATTTCATGTCTATTTATTTATTTATTCTGGGAAGCAGCCATGTAGGATAATGCAGTCAGCCTCAGCTTTGTGTTGGGTTCTGATCACCCTGTTGAGGTTTCTTTTGTGATAATGATTGTCTGACTATACATTATCCCTTACATAATGCCATGGAAAGAACCTTGACACTGTAGAGAAATAAGATCCCTAAGTGTAGTCGGGCTGGACTGATCTCTCCCTCTCTCCTTCTCTAAGGTAGTTTGCAACAAATAACACCTCTTTCTCCTTCCTCTGTAATTCCTTTGTAAATGTAGTCTCTCTCTTTCCCTTCTAATGGTGTAATCCATTCATTTAGTCATCCGGAAACTCCATTCTCTCTGTCCTTTATCAACATTATTTGTGTCTCAACCTGTCTATGCACTAAATATCTCTTTAATTAACTCTAATGCAGGCTTAAAATATACCATTTCTTATCCCCTAGACATGCTGTCTTGAATTTTTAAGTAAAATCAAACTGCAAAGTGAGAACCTGCAGTGATTGCGCTTTTGTTGTCACACTGAATTTAATTACTGATAGATAATTTTTTACATTCTGAAAACTCAGATGGAAGCAAAGATGTAGTTGCGACATGATGATGAAAGCGGTGCACAATGTAGATTTTTTTTGTAATAATGTATCTCAAAACTGTCTACTTTCTAATTTAACAGGGAATAAAATATGACCTAACAGGCGAAATACTGTACGCTCAGAGTACGAGTGACTAATTGTAATGTAACTCAGCATGGAAACACCCCGGTGTCAATAAGAACAGGATGTGCTTCATGGAAACAGTTGCCATCTTAATGAGCTCCCTCCGGCAGCACATGCTTACCTTGTTCCTGCGGAAATGGTAGAGCAGCACCATACTGATGAAATCCACCAGCATGCACAAGCCCTGGAAGGAAAGCACCGCCATACGCAGGGCGCCGTCACCCCGGGCCACGCAGGGAGTGTTGTCCTTGCAGAAATCACAGCCTTCCTGGCAGGGCAGACAGTGGCTGGTACTTTCTGGAACATCCCTGTGATGTGGTAAACTCTCCGTGCCCTTCACAACAGCTTTCCCTAAAAAAAAAAAAAGGGAATGATGTTACCTGATGTTTTTTTCTACCCAAATCCTTGGCCTTTTTGGGTTGACATTTTTTGGGTTATTTTTGTTCAGTGTTTGGGTAGTTTTTGTGTTACCCAGATCCTGGGTCAGACGTAACAACCCAATGTTTGGGTAGTTTTTGTGTAACCCAGAGCCTGGGTCAAACGTAACATCACAGTGTTTGGGTAGTTTTTGTGTTACCCAGATCCTGGGTCAGACGTAACAACCCAATGTTTGGGTAGTTTTTGTGTAACCCAGAGCCTGGGTCAGACGTAACATCCCAGTGTTTGGGTAGTTTTTGTGTTACCCAGATCCTGGGTCAGACGTAACAACCCAAAGTTTGGGTAGTTTTTGTGTAACCCAGAGCCTGGGTCAGACGTAACATCACAGTGTTTGGGTAGTTTTTGTGTTACCCAGATCCTGGGTCAGACGTAACAACCCAATGTTTGGGTAGTTTTTGTGTAACCCAGAGCCTCGGTCAGACGTAACATCCCAGTGTTTGGGTAGTTTTTGTGTTACCCAGATCCTGTGTCAGACGTAACAACCTAATTTTTGGGTAGTTTTTGTGTAACCCAGAGCCTGGGTCAGACGAAACAACCCAGTGTTTGGGTAGTTTTTGTGTTACCCAGATCCTGGGTCAGATATAACAACCCAGGGGTTGATTTATTGATCGCAGGCTTTTTGCGACCTCTTCAGGAGAGAGCAGTGCAGCTCCGTCAAATTAGTGCGTCTCTTCAGTAAAATACAGGTTTGTGTAAAAAAAATTTGTATAAATTTGTTATTGTTCTGTGTATCGTTTAATTTTATGTAAAGCAACATAGGGCGCGATGTGAGTCACCTAAATAAGTGTCGTGTCTGTCTTTTCACGTGATGCCTTGAACTTTTTATAATTTTGTTCAAAAAAAGATACAAAATATAAATGCTTCGAAAGGTAAAATATGTTCTCAGAATTGTACACTGATTGTTTATGGACAGGTTATGGAGTCAGAGCATATTTCGGCTACGAGTTAAACACAGGGCGACGGTCTGAAGTTAGAAGTTCCCCCGCTGAACATGATACAAGTTCTGGGACGAGATCCAGCGCCGTTACGGTGGAAACGGGACAGAGACTGGTCGATTACACTTGAATTGCTTATTTTGTTAGCAAAATGAACAATGTATGCATTGTCAAGCAAACTTAAATGTATGTAATATGTATTCAAAACGATATAAAATATGCTATACTGTAAAATATGATTAAAAAAATTAAGGAATTATCATGCAAACCAGTGGTTGAGTTTTTTTTTTTTTAGAGGATTTAAGTCAATCCGTAAATATTAATTGATGTATGAAGTAAAAGAAAAAGAAAAAAAGTACCATTATGCTGGGTTAAATAAACAACCCAATTTGCTGGGTAAAATTAACCCAACATGTGTTCTGTCAAATATTACCATCCTTTGGGTTGAAAAAACCCCAAATTGGAATGTTTTTAACCCACTTTTTTAGTGTTCAAACAACTCAGTTATTTTAGTGTTCACACAACTGCAGTTATTTTCAATCTCTGTATTTTATCACTTGCATGCATTTGCATATGATCACACCAATAAAAAAGCATGAACAATCGTGAAAAGTAGCAGCACAGACATGACATTTAAAGCGATCCAGCCCACCATATCCTCCAGTCATTGGTGGTCTCATCAGTAGGCAATTCACACTGTTTCATGCGCTAGCCAGGGTGGATGGGTGTGTACACACCATCTGGGCATTCACTTTGATGCGCCAGTTGTTTCTGCCTCAGTTACACATATCACATCTTTTCATGATGACAACATCATGCTCTTTAACAGTTTAAATTTTTCTTAAAATCTAACCATAAGCCATGGTATCACAAGAAACAATAAAATAAAAATATAAAAATAATAACAAATGCCACTTTAGCTTTATGACTGTCTGTGATTGCCCACATTGCAAGGTAATAAATAACAATAATAATACAGTAAGTGACACCAACAATGGCATTTTGAAGGCGAAGTGAGTAATGTTTTTTATAGGTTACAAATCCTGCTCCTGGAGGGTCAAGGTCCTGTTGATCGCCAACATACCAGTATAGAAATTTAAAGTAATCCTGAATACTTGGGAGCTGGTGTGTTTAATTAGGGTTGTAGTTAAACTCTTCAAGACAGTGGCCCTTCAGGAGCAGGACTGAACACCCCTGCAACTAATTTAATGTGGAGAGACTACTTTAAATGGGACGTCAAGCATCATCCTTTATTATTTTTTTATTTTATTTTAAAACAGAGGTCAAAAATAGATTGTGCTAAAAATTCAGGACCATTTTGCACCCACCCCCTCAAGGGTTAGTAAAACAAGTTGACATCGAATAAGTAGAATGTCTGTTGGGGAACCATCAAAATAAAGTGTTAGCAGATATGGGCCTTATCATGCACCCAGCGTAAATTACTTTGTACGCCGACACATGTATCATTCCTATTTTGCACCTGACGCACAGCGGACTTTTCCCTCCACAGACGCACGTCGGTAAACTAGGGAATTAACATGTGCTCGGGGGGGGCGGTTCAGCGAAAAGAGGAGCGTGTTCTGGTGCAAACGTTCCCTGGTGATATTTTGCAGTTTCTGAAAATTTAGAACAGGAGAGAGGGCGCACTATGCATAAATAGTCTTTTTATTTGCACAAACGCGTTTCGGCACGTGCCTTCTTCAGTTTCTGAAAACAATTCCGCCACTGACCAGGAAAAACCTAGTCTAAAGTCAGTGGCGAGTTACTCAGATGCTATTTTAAGGGCGCATACTTGGCTATAATGTAGCGTGTGCACAACGCGCATACACTTTGCTTCTCTCATCTACACAGGCGCAGCAGTTCATATTTTTGCAAATCATACATAATTACAAGGGAAAATATTACCACACAAGGGAAATCATTGTGGAGTCCACGAAGATTTGAAAAAATAGGCATACATCTAGCTTACACATTTATAACAGCCCTTTAACGCAAATCGGATCAAGCATCACAATATCAACAAAGGACGTCTTAAGCTATGAAACTTTGAAAACTAAACATTTAGACTATTTTAGCACAAGTTATGAGCTTATTTGCCGATTTTGAATAATTCTTGACAAAATTATAATATATTAAGTTGTTGTTTTTTTTAAGTAGAAGAAAAGTTTTGGGTGGGCCTGTTGAAAAGTGGGTGGTCTTAAACCCGTCAGGCCCGCCCATAACGCCGTGCCTGGTGTAAACAGCCCCTAGAAGATTAACACACAAAGTCAAACCTGAACAGAACAGATAAACAGATTAAAAAACAAACTCAAAACGTAACACCGTTAGCATTTCCGCTAAAGTTTCATGGCTCCAAATATTTTGTTGTATGAATATCTGAACATGCAGTATAGCAAAAGAAAGAATAGACCCTCTGCGTTAAATTCTTTTTAAATAAAACTTTTATTCTAGCTTTTTGCATTTATTTTTTATCAACACCTGAATGTGGGTAGACTTTATAAAAAAGCATTTAAAAAAATCATGTTTTTGTTAAAGACTACATCCAGATCAGATTCAGCTGGAGATGGAGTAGATCAACAACCCAAAAGTCCTATAGCTCTTCCTGGATCGACATTTCATTCAGTATTTTCTATTCCTTTAGGGTAGTGGTTCTCAAACTTTTTTGGTCATGACCCCTTTAATTGTTTTACCTGTTTATTTAACCTTTTAATTTAACCTTTCACTTTAATTTTGAGAACCACTGCTTTAGTGTAACTGTACTATAATATATAGAATACAAATCTAACAGATGACATGAGACTGTATACACGCACCAGTGTATTCTTAACATAAACCAGGATTATGAAGGCCAGGCATGAGACATTACCATTACTTAATCAGAAAACTAGTCAATAGAGCAGATAAAAGAGAAATACACAGAACACAGCCGACTTCTCCCAGAACACACTTATCGGAGATCATTGAAGGAGAGCGAGAGAGGAGCCATCACAGATGGAGGACCTGTGGTGATGTCTGTCTGCCTCTCTACCTCTCTCTGGAGTTTGGAAGGAATACAGCTTTACAATCTGTTCTCAAAGCAGATGAAACTTTATGACTTTTACCAAAACCTCAGATTCATGGTAACTATTAATTGTTTTAGGCCAATTTGAGTGGTCTCACATAGACAGAAACTATAAACAAATGAACATCTGCATATAAAGTAACAGTTTCGAACATGGGAGAATGAAACATAAAAAAATTAAGCAAACTTTGAAGCATTATACATTGTTGTGTTCAGTGAGGTGTAAAAGAGTGCCATGTGCCGGCCGGGCCCCTGCTGAGGGCCTGCCAGCATAGTGCTGATCACATGTTTCTCTTTCTGCCAGTCTCTTTTACACATAAGTGTGTTTGTGAGTTTGTGTATGCCAATTTTTGGAGTGCTCACTGTGGGAAAGGTTTTTGTTCAGAGAGCTAATTAATTATGCATAAGGGGTGTGGTCATAGTGCTCCAATAAGATGAGAGGGAAATCAGGTATGCTAAGTGCTCAAAAAATCCTTTGTGTGCATGTCTGAGAGGGTGAATATAATATTTATGTAAGACATTGCATCTAACTGCACAGTGGGTCCACACTGAAAACGTGGGATTTGAAATCTAATTTAAACCTAAAAGAAAACGGAACGTTTTGAATCGTTTTAAACAAAGGAAAGATATGGCATTGAATAAGGAAGTCATCAAACATGAAATACTAAACACTCTGATATTCATACTTCTTCAAACAAAGTGTTAATATAATTTGTAATTAAAAACATGTATTAAATTACAAAAATGCAAAATAGAAGCATTTTTATAAGTAGAATTCTACACCCCACTGTACAGTATATAGGTTTATAGACATATAGACATGTGTAAACTAAGCATATGAACAATAACACATTTCTCATTCTGTCCATGAGTATATATTATATAAAAAAAAAAACATATATTACATGAAATGGGTCAACCCATTTATTGACCCATAACATTTAGTACTTACTTTTAAAACCATTGACTGCAACTCTGCTTGGATGATAAAAGCCGTTTTTGCAGTGGCATTTATACTTGTCCAGCACAAATCCATGACCTGGGATGGGCAAACACTGTGGAAAATAGAGAGAAGATGGAAATATCAAAACTGTACTGTACACAAGGTATATAATGGGGGGAAAAAGAGCATTGTAAAATTCCATACTTATGCATGGATGTTTGTGCAATAATATATATTAGTTGTATGTTTTTATTTATAAAGAACCATTTCTGAATAGATTTCTTGAGTTGTCTAAATGGTTCTTTGGGGATGAAAAGTCTTTTGTCTGGTGGTTTTTAAAAGGGCAAGTACAATAAAAATAATACTGGAGAATAAAAAGAAATTTTCAAAGAAATGAATAAAAGGTGACATGATTTTAAACCTTGAAAACATGGTCAACGCAATGGATCTGTCTGTAGTTTATGGGTAATTTGTTGAAATGTAAGAAATGCTAACATTTTCCATTTACAATGTACAAAATATTGTTTTGTATAATTATTATAGAATTATAATCAGTCAGTATAACATATAATGTCAGTTTACAGTGGCTTCATAGATTAAATAAAAACATAAAAAACACACCTGATGTGCATTATTTGTTAATCAATAAAAAAATACAAAAAAATAAAAAACTTTCTGTGACCTGCAGATTATGACCAGGACTTTGAATTACACTTTCGATAGTCCACTTTAAACATTATACTATCTATAAGTAAATTTGCAGCTACATTTCAACTAACTTTCATTCATTTGCAACTGTAAACTAACTCTCATTATTAGTTGGCTGTTAGGACAGGGTTAGGATTAGTAGAATAAGTTGTACTTGCAAAGTTACTTTATAGTCAGTAGAATGTCAGATGTTCGGAGACCATCAAAATAAAGTGTTAGCGGAAATTAAGCACACATACTAATACTCCAATGATTGTTAGTTGACATGTACAGTAGTTAAAAAAGTTA
Organism: Phoxinus phoxinus; assembly: GCF_949152265.1. Classification (NCBI taxonomy): domain Eukaryota; kingdom Metazoa; phylum Chordata; class Actinopteri; order Cypriniformes; family Leuciscidae; genus Phoxinus; species Phoxinus phoxinus. The sequence goes on along the minus strand of NC_136899.1, from coordinate 20,091,333 downwards.
CTTATAGTTAGTAGGATGTCTAAAGTGGACAAATAAAGTGTTATTGAATATGGCTCTGTTTCAAAACCTTATCTGTCTAGATGGGCAGCATTTTAAAGCACATGTGCTCTCCAGACCAAAAAATAAATAAAAATTAATTTCATTCAGTACAGAAAAGTAGCAATAATACACAATAATGTACTATTGCGCCATTAGCTTAGCATCATGCTAACATCGAATACTTGTTACAAACGCCAGTGAAGATTTCTTGTTGCCTGCCAGTGACCCCATCGCTTGCCTGGACTGTTACTTGGTTTGTTTGCTGCCTGCCCTGATCCTTTGCCCGGTTATGACCTCGATTGTCGTGTTGCATCTGACACTGTTGCTTATACTGATGATAAGACCCACGCCTGCCTGTACTGTGAACTTGCTGTTTATTAATAAACCGCATTTGGATCCCACTCAACCTGAGTCCTTGTCACAATACTATTGGAATCAATTGTCTCTTGTTCAGTGTGTGTGCGGCACAGAGGTGCTGCCTACTGTAAGTAGACCATTATAAATTGTTAAGGTTTTTTTCTTCTTCTCCGTAATGATGGTGTATGGTAGCTCTGAAGGCAGTACACAGCAAAGCAGATATGATTTTGAAATAAGAACAAAAAACGAGCCTATATAGCTTGTACTTTATTGCTTAATAATAGGATCTTCACAGTTTCTTCTTTGTCAATAAAGACAAAAGACTAACTTTCTACTAATAGCAAAGAGCCACTGGGGAGGCTGGGCTGCCGACTCTAGAGCTGCAAGCTTTGTTTCTGCTTTCAGCAGGTTCAATATATGAGCAGTGCGAGTTTGATATATAATATTCAAACGGTGACAGTTTTGGCACAGATCTCCTTGCATGTGTCAAGACATAGTATCTGATTCTGAATTAAAAATATATATAATTGAGTATCTCCTCAGTAATTCAGGCCTGATGCTCTGTACACATTGTACAATTTTGGGCTGTCCCAGATGAAAGAAGACCAACTGTGGTGATTTCTGTGGTCGTGGCTTCTAAGCGGTGGTTCTACGTCGTTCAGTGAGAGAGGTTCAAAGATGACCGTTGTCACGGTCATGACACCAAACATAGCCTGCGATACTTTTCTGACAGTGTCAGAAATTTAGCATGATCTTCTCACAGTGTGTTTGCTGCTACGACCTACGTCTACTGACTAGCCAATAAAAATGCAACATTAATTGGTGTATTGATCAACGCGACATGACGCTAAAACTTAAAACTACCTACCTCAAATTCCATCTGCACAATTGCCATGCCAAGTTGGCCTCTTTTCCCTATCCATGACTGCGTCTATTTTCTTCTCTTTCCAGTGCACATAAAAACCACAATTGCCAAAGTGCGATTCATCTTGTTCTATTTGTTTACCACTAGCGCATGCTAATGATGTTTTATTCTTCTATACTAACTTGCGTTGTAGCCCACGATTTAATAGGTGTCATCATCGTACAGTCTACATGCATGTCATACAGTGTGATTTGTAATGATCTGGATTGGCAAAATCGCACAGTCTGTAGCAGGCATGAGTGTTTCATGACTGCAGTCCAGGGCCTAAAGCAGACGCGTTGACCCCTGCTCAATACCGATCCACTCCAGCACACACTTGACAAACTATGAAGGGCCAAAGCCTTCATATTTGAGCAGAACAGCAGCGACATCAGCCTTAATGAAGCACAGAACGGTAGAACACTTACACAAATCCATCTTTAGAGAGAAGGCTACATTGGCAGTAACACTTAAATGTGTGTTAGTTGGCACACTCTAGCATAAAAGAGTGCTTTAATGACACAAGTACACTGAGTACACAGTAAACAGAAAGAGGTCATCTGTTTATGTTGATGTGAAGTGAAAGTTATTTGGGCCAAAATCTCATATTCTATTTTTGGCTTTCTGTGAACCTGCAATCTCTTACCAATGCTTGATCATAGAAAAAACTATAAAGGTAAACTTACTCTACGTTAATTAATTTATTCCTGTGATAAAAAAATAATATTTTCAGCATCATTAATCCCGTCTTCAATGTCACATGATTCTTCAGAAACAATTCTAATACCCTGATTTGGTGCTAAAACATTTTTCTTTTTATTAATATTATCAAAAAGAACAGCCCTTATTTGAAATAGAAATCTTGGTCACAGTTTAGATTATTGTCCAATCCTCACCATTAACTAATACTTTTTAATCAATAAACTCCTAATTACTGCTTATTAATAGTTAGTAAGGTAGTTGTTAAGTTTAGGTATTGGGGATGTAGGATATGGTAATTCAGAATAAGTCACTGCACTGATATATGCTTTATAAGTATTAATAAACAGCCAATATCCTAGTAATATGCATGCTAATAAACAGCTAGTTAATTGTGAGAATTGGACCCTAAACTAAAGTGTTACCAACATATTTTTTAACATTATAAATGTCTTTACTGTCACTTTTGATCAATGAAAAGTGTAACTTCACAGATTTTTAACCCACTTTTTATTGTTAATGTCAGAACTGAAATTAACTTTCTCTGTGTTACCTTGACAGACAATTGTATGTTTATTTGTCAGCAAAAGTCCACTGGATAGAACAAAATGTTGTTTGCAATGTTTGCAATATTGTTTGCAATGTTGACTACAAACACTGAGGTTTTTCAGATTTTCCATTGCGGCGTTCTCTCCATATTTATACAAATGTTTGCAGCCTATCCATTGCCGATAACGTGCTGGGTCCTTCACTGGAAATTGAAAATAATTCACTCCTGCTACGTTTACTCTTTGAATTCTTGCACCCAGGGACAATAGAAGTCAATACCATTATGATGAAAAGTACAGTAGTATTTCCTACTAATGCCTGCTACATACAGGTACTGTACGATTTCGGCAGTCCTATAAGATCCTTACAAATCACACTGTATGACATGTATCTAATAAACTTGGGTATGACATTTATGTAGATTGTATGATGATGACACCTACTGAATCGTAAGCTACAGTACAACGCTACAACGCAAAGTTAGTTTAGAAGAATAAAATGTTGTCAGCATGCGCTAGTGGTAAAACAAATAGAACAAGATAAATCGCACCTTGGCAATTGTGGTTTTTATGTGTGCTGAAAAAAGAGGAGTAAGCAAAAGAGGAGAATATGGAAGTGATCATGGATAGGGAAAAGAGGCCAAATTGGCATGCTAATTTTGCAAATGGAGCGTGAGGTAAGTTGTTTTAAGTTTAAGCATAATTTTGTGATATGCTATTTCATGTTGCATTTTTATTGGCTAGGTCGTAGCAGCAAACACACTGTGAGATGATCATGCTAAATGTTTGACACTGTCAGAAAATGATCACAGGCTATCTTTGGTCAAAAGACCGTGAAACCGTCCGTCTTTGAACCTCTCTCACTGTATGACGTAGGACCACCGTTTAGGAGCTACAACCACAGAGATCGCCCTGATTGGTCATCTTGGGAATGGGGAAGCCCAAAATCATACAGTGTGTACTGACCATAAAGCAAGGTTGTATACAACTCTGATGTATCCATAGCAGACTGGTAGGAGTGGCCTTGGATGGCAACATGCCAACTATTATTGGGTGTTTATGTTTTCTTACCTACAATCTAAAAAAAAGTGGTTCTTCATCGGTTCATTACAGTGCTTATGGTGCTATATAGCACCACTGCCATTTTAAGAACCTGTTAAGCCCAGTTTGGTTCTTCAGCAGTTCTTCAGCAGTTCTTCAGCGGTTCTTTGGGGTGGTTTAGGTGCTGTTTTGGTTCCACATAGCACCATTTGACAAAAGTGAGGTGCTATATGGCATGTAACAACAACATGTAGGGAGGTCCATGGACCCCTGAAATACCAGCACAAGGAGTGGTTGTCGACAGTGTCATTGAGGAAGATTCAGGAAAGAAAAGAGAAGAAAGCAGCCCTCAACAACAGCAGAACAAGAGCGGAGAAGGCCAAGGCACAAGAAGATTTCACAGCCGCAAATAAAGAGGTAAAGAAGTGTATTAGAACTGATAAGCGGAACCATGTTGATGGTCTGGCAGCCGAAGCAGCAAGAAATGGCAATATGAAAGATCTGTACTCCATCACAAAGACGCTGTCAGGAAAGTTCTGCAAGCCAGGTAGGCCGGTGAAAGACAAGGAGGGAAAGATATTGAAGGGAGAGGAACAACAAATGGAAAGATGGAGGGAACACTTCGAAGAACTGTTAAACAGGCAAACACCAGCAAACCCGCCAACCATCAATCCAGCAGCAGAGGATCTACCAATAGACTGCAGTGCGCCCACCAGAGAAGAGATCCGCAAGGCAGTAGGCCAACAGAGGAATGGCAAGGCAGCAGGTCCAGACAGTATACCAGCAGAAGCATTGAAGGCGGACCTGGAAACAACGGTAGAGATACTGTTCCCGTTGTTTAAGAAAATCTGGGAGGAGAAAAAGGTGCCCACGGAGTGGAAGGAGGGATATATTACAAAGTTACCTAAGAAAGGCGACCTCAGCAAGTGTGACAACTACCGAGGGATTACGCTACTGTCCATTCCAGGGAAAGTGTTCAATAGGATCATCCTGAATAGAATGAAGGACCAGGTGGACACCCAACTCCGTGAGCAACAGGCAGGCTTCCAGAAAGACAGATCCTGTACGGATCAGATCGCCACCCTGCGTATCATTGTTGAACAGTCACTGGAATGGAACTCTTCTCTCTACATTACCTTCGTAGACTACGAGAAGGCTTTTGACAGCCTGGATAGAAGTGCCCTTTGGAACCTTCTACGGCATTATGGTGTGCCAGCCAAGATCGTCAACATAATCCGAAACTCGTACGACGGTATGACCAGCAGAGTGGTCCATGGAGGGAAGCTTACGGAGACCTTCGAAGTGAGAACCAGGGTTCGTCAGGGATGCTTGCTCTCGCCCTTTCTCTTCTTGCTAGCCATCGATTGGATAATGAAGACTACAACGGCACGTATAAGAACAGGAATCCAATGGACACCTTTCACACAACTCGACGACCTGGACTTTGCGGACAACTTGGCCTTATTATCTCACACCCGACAGCAGATGCAGGAAAAGATAAACAGCACAGCTTCCACCTCTGCTCAACTAGGTCTGAACATTAACAAACAGAAGACAAAGATCCTTAAGGTGAATAACATCAACAACGACCCAGTCCAGTTGGACGGAGAGGCGTTAGAAAAAGTGGAGGCCTTCACCTACCTGGGCAGTGTCATCGACAAGCAGAGTGGAACAGACGCTGACGTCAAGGCACGAATCTGCAAAGCAAGAGCAGCCTTCCTACAGCTGAGGAACATCTGGAGCTCAAAGGAATTGGGCCTAAGGACAAAGGTCAGGCTGTTCAATACCAATGTCAAGGCGGTCCTTCTCTATGGTGCAGAGACATGGAGGAAAACAGTGGCGACGATGAAGAAAGCTCAGACCTTCGTCAACTCCTGTCTGCGAAGAATCCTCCAGATCCGCTGGCCAAACACCATCAGCAACCAGGACCTTTGGCAGAGAACCAACCAGCTTCCTGCAGAAGACGAGATCCTGAAACGACGATGGAGATGTATTGGCCACATGCTCCGCAAGCCAGCTCCCAACATCACCAGGCAAGCGCTCACCTGGAATCCCCAAGGCAAAAGGAAAAGAGGAAGGCCAAGAAATACATGGCACCGAGATCTGGCAGCTGATACCAAAGAACTTGGATACACCTGGAGCCAGCTGGAGAGAAAAGCCCAAGACAGGGATGCCTGGAGAGCTCTTGTTTGCGGCCTATGCCCCAGGAGGGGTAGCAGGCAAAATGATGATGAAATTATGATATGGCACTTAAAGTGGTTCCCCTATGATTACAAGCCAATGAAGCACTTTTAGTGCTATTTAGCACCATTTTTGTTTAGAGTGTATTCCACCTATCTAAATGTATTACTTTCTTAAAAAATGTGCTTATTTTGAATATAAACATATTTTCTATAAAGCAAATACAATGCATTTTAAAGGTATCCATAATGCCTTAAATAGATACTTAGGTACAACTTTAATACACATTAATGCATGGCCATTAAGAACATATTCATGGTTACAGGTCTTACACTAAAGTAGGCTATATTACATTATAACCTGAAGTGGCAAGTATTACAATCCAAAATAAATGCAGTTGCAAATATTTATGAGGACACAATACTGATTACAAGGTGCTTTTATAAGGCATTTTGAAAAAATTCCTTCATGATGCATTAAATATACAGGTTTCAATCATCTTCAAAAACAAATATGACATATTGGGAGACTCAAAATAAAACAAAACAATTAACCACTAATCTGAATATGTTTTTTATGACTCAGCTCTATATATTTTAATTTACATTCTTTCTCCATTTAGCCATCACATTGTGAACTGCCACTTTCATCCTTAGCCAAGCCGAGATCAAGCGTATATTGACTTGCAGTAAAGAGATAGCAACACTCCCAATATTATTCATTGTGTACTCCGGGCACTGACCCCTTGAGCTTTCAGTCAATTCCTGCAATAAAAGCGTCAGGAATCACACAACTGATAACAGCTTCTGCCTGAAATGAGAGAAACAGACACTGGCCCATGCTGAGAGGAAGGGACAGGGTCTTCTGAGAGAGCACAAGCTGACGGCGGGTATTGAGCAGGTGAGAGCTTCAGCTGGGAACACTCTATCCTAATTAAAGCCAGACAGACACATCGCCGACACAGACACTGGCAGATCTAAGCCGCTGGGAGTACACAGGATGATTTCAGTGGCTCCACACACCTTCACGCTGTTCACTTTTAATCAGAGAGAGAAAGTTAGAAAGATCGTTTGATTGACTAAGACTAGGGATGTGGGGATTGGTTTAGATAAAGGAACACCTCTCCTCTCCACTGATGTCCATATGCACAAAACTGAAGAAAGTATCCATCTTTTTCCTGAACAACCAATGCATGCTTCCATGATGACGCACAGACTAGTCTAAACAATGCATAAGTCAACTCAAAATTCACCTTTTGTGTCCCACAAAAGACAATTTCAAATCTTAAAAGTGTATTTGGCAACACTTTATTTTGACCGTCCGTTTTCTACTAATTAGATGTATGTACATGTCAACTAACTTTCATTAGAGTATTAGTAGACAGTCTGCTTAATATCTGCTAACACTTTATTGTGATGCTCCCCAACAGACATTCTACTGACTATATGTAACTTTGCAACTATATCAACTTCTTTTACTAACCCTAACCTAACCTAACAGTCTACTAACAGTCTCATAATACTCTAATAAAAGTTAGTTGACATGTAGTTGCAAAGTTAGTTATGGTTAGTAGATTGTCTAAAGTAGACCAATGAAATAAAGTGTAAACATAGGGGCAAATAGTTTTTGCACCTTAGTGTATTGTAGAATATTATAAAACAGTCTGCAATAATGACAACATATTCAGTGTTTATGACTATATCTATTGATTTCATAAATGGATGGCGCCTTATTGGGAAATTACTCGTCCCACCTCTAACGTAAGCCGTTAAACACTTTATTCCCACTATTAAACGCCCATTAGGCAATTCATTTCCACTGTCCGAGCTGATATGTGATGGGAAAAGAATGAGTTAGGATTCAAAATCTAACGCCACCTGCCTTACTGTCGATACCACTGCTTTTGTTATCAGCAGGAATTCTTTCATAATTTTGTCTGGCTCACTCAGACAATGGTGGGCGGAGTTAGTGTAAATAGCCTCTGCTGTGTAAAAGACATGCTGATATGCTGCAAGATTTGTTTATAATGATGCAGGATCATAGGACAGATAAAAGAGGATGAAACATCAGTGGAGTCTTGGTTGAGGTGTTTGCTGGGACATGCTGTATGCAAATGGACCTCCTGGCATGACAGCGCGATCCCCGCTATTAAAAACCTCTAGCTCTGAGTGTGAGCGGTGTCATGGGCTAATTATCCTGTCACACACACTCACTGACTGACAGCTGCCACAACTGTGCCTTTGACATTCACAAAAAAGACTGAGAGACAATGAGAGAGACAGGGAGAGCATGAGAGAAACAGGTGGACGTCTGGGGTCACTGAGATTTATGGCTTGACAAATTAGATCAATTCCACCACTACAAGCTGTGAGCCACTGTTGAACAGATACTTTGTTAATCTGTTAGTTGTGGCACTGCCGATGTCATAGCAAACATGTTGTTTTTGCAGTTTCAGATGACACAAATAGCACCAGTGACCACCCATTTTTATCAGCAGCCTGCGTTCTGGAAGTATATTTCCCATTCATTTGATCAGGCATTCCAGAACATTATTCAGTAATGAGTTCTAAGCCTGAGCCAAACTAACCCGCTGTGAGATGAATTTAATTATATCAGATGATATGAAATTTGTATTTGGAAATCAGAACAAATCCCAAAGATAAAAGAAGAACACTGTAGCTTACATTTAAAGTAATATGCTTAAGTGCTGACTGAATGACAAGTTTTTAGACACTTAGGGCCTGTTTACACCTGGTCACTTCATGCGGATTCTCGGTTAGCTATTAGTTTGCACAAAGACCAAGTGTAAATGCTTTCTAAAAGAGATGCGTTTAAATCCGATTACTCAAACCACGTAAAGAAAGTACAAAACATGTCATTGCATGTTATGGGCTATATGACAAGTTATAGCCAGATATGACAGCGCTGCAATACGCATTGCCACAAATGTGCTGAGTATCTCTTCAGCAAGCAGTGTGCAAACTGCTGCAAATGAAACAACAATCAACAATCATCTTCACTAAAAGTAGTGAGACTAAATTATCTTTCTAGTGCTGTATGGAGCCAGATAAGCCTAAAAAATAATACATTTACAAAATCCGATTTATAAATTCATAAATACTAGGGCTGTCAATCGATTACATTTTTTTAATCGCGATTAATCGCATGATTGCCATGAGTTAACTCGCGATTAATCGCACATTTTTTATTTGTTCTAAATGTACCTTAAATTAATACTTTTCAAGTTTGTAATACTCTAATCATTATGGGCATGGATAAATATGGATGCTTTATGCAAATGTATGTTTATTATTGAAACCATAGTCAACACAGAGCATGAAGACGAGACATGTTTCAAAGGTCATAGATGTTTTTCAAAGAACTTGTTCATGTCTATTAGACACATGAAGAAAGAACAAAGAAATACCAGGTTCCCAATACTTCTCTTTCTTTGCACTGAGCAATTTACTAAACCAAACATCTTAGCTTTTTGCATGACAGGGCAGCTCTTCTGAAAATGCTAAATGTACATTTATTATTTAGTATTAAATTAGTTTGTCTCTCTCTGTGCCCATTTTGATGAAGCTAAATTCTCAATAAAACTGTTTTCATTGGTGTATTTTACTGTTTCTGTTGTCAAACAACAAACTTTGTTTCATTTCACAAAAGCTCCTACCGTGTGTGGTGGCGGACGGTAATGCATCGCGCATCACTCAGCCTGTTTGCCAACTGCCAATAAAAGCTAACGAATATAAAGAATATAAATCTTCTTCTTCGTCGTTGTCATCAGGGGCTGGTTGTATGTTTTCACCGGCGTCGTAATGAGCTTACTGGCTAACCGGCTGAAGTTAATATGGACATACAAGTTTTACGAATAGAGCGTCTGGCGCGAGTGATTTCAATGTTTGAGTCAATGTGAAGACGCGTTTACGTGCGTCTGGAGGTCCTGCGGCGCGGATGAGGCATTAAGCGCGGCGCGGTAGACGCGAATTCGCCTCATTCGCACGTCCAGTTTTTTTTTTTTTTTTTTACTGAGTAACTATCATAATTTTTCCAGATAGTGTATAGATTTTTAGGGATTCTATTATCTCAAACAGCCTGAAAAATAGTGCATTTAGCTGACGTAAATGGGAAAAAAATCTCTGATGGGCACAAAAATCCTGATAATCGAGCTGTCGTCTGATGAAATCAAATACACATAAGATAAAGACAATATCTGTGCTTTGATTTCGGCTATACTTAAATGTAAAATTAGAGAAGCAACATAATATCTGTGTTTAACTGAATTAAAGCGCTGCTCCTTTCAACAGAGAAAGAGAGAGAGAGAGAGAGAGAGAGAGAGAGATAGAGAGATAGAGAGAGAGAGAGAGAGAGAGAGAGAGAGAGAGAGAGAGAGAGAGAGAGAGAGAGAGAGAGAGAGAGAGAGAGAGAGAGAGAAAAAATCGCTAAAGGTGTCTGCAATGTCGCTAAGTTGGCAATACTGTGTAGGCTATCTCCATTTCTCCAACTAGGGGTTGGGCCACCACGGGTCAAACAGAAAATAAGCGCTGCGTTAATCGCGCGTTAAAAAAATTAGTGCCGTTAATATGATTTTGCGTTAACGCGTAATTAACGCGTTAACTTTGACAGCCCTAATAAATACACAAGTAAAAGTATAAATATTCCCTCAAATGCTCACACAAATGCAAATTACCTAAATAAATTAAAAAACTTTAAATAAATTTGATGTTACATGAACAGTATTTATGGATCGTTGAATATGCATTTGTAAATCGTCACACGTGCGTGGACTGCTTTGAATTTGTGTGCTGTGTTGAGACCTTCCTGACAGGTTAAGATTCATAAATATATTTTTTGGAGGATGTTCTGTTTAGCCAATTGAGGTGAGCTTTTAATCAACCAATCAAAACGCTCCTACTGAACAGACTCAAGAAGCTCAACGCTGCGCTTGTACTGTGTATTGTTCCATGATCGGGTCCTTTATGTAAAGACATTTTAATGGGTACTCTTTTTTTAAGCACCTGGTTACAATTTCTACAAAATCACATTATGATTTATATCATTCGCACAAAGCGATTAGCCGTTAGCCTGCTGTCTTATAAACCAAAGTTGCACGTACTCTGTTTATTCAGATCAATCTGTAATGTTATTAAATACGTGTTAAATGTCCAGATGTTTCATTTAATAACAACAATTATGTAATGTGTTCTATTGTTGTTGCTATCAGTAATAGTAGTATCATGTTCGCAGTAACTTTTGATCAGGCATTAATAAAAACAGCTACCTTTACCTAAGAGAGATTCCAAACACACTCAGCGGAGAGATTTCAGCATGGAGGATGAAAACCAGAATCAACGAGTAAGTAACGTAGTTTTTTTATCTGATGGCATTTTCTTATGATTAAAGGTTGTTTTAGTTAATGAAGTGCAGTTTTCAGTGTTGCAAAGTTTTTAGACCACGCCAGCTTTCTTATAATATAACTGGTGTTTGTAGGAACACTTTAGTAATCACAGGATAAATGGGCGATAAACAATCAATAAAACAACGATTTTGATGATAAACTATCGAGAAATAAAAACAGTTTGTAGTCAGTGGGTTCTAAATTTACCATCGAGACCAATATAGGGATCCCACGGATTAGCTTTTAGAATTATTTTATGCAGTAACACTTGAGTCATTACCAAAACCTTACAATGACTTCAGTCAATATTAGGGAGTTATCATGCTGTTCACTAATACTGTTCCAAATAATTAGTAACTCCGATTTGGTAATAATTGAGTCAATACTAGTGGGCTAACATTATCTTCACTCTAGAATTAATTACACATTATGCATTACTCACTTTATGAACCTTGCATATAATAGTCTTTATTATTCCTCCAAGAGATGTGAAAAAAAAATGGCACATTTTCCTACCACATTCAACTGAGCGCTTTTACGTACTAATTATTTAATCAAAGTATCTTATTAGTTAATAGTAGTTCATAGAATGTTAATATTGCTTTACTCATTTGTTCCTGTGCAGTTATTCATTAATGACGGAACAATTTTCAACCAAATGCGGTTGTCACTCCTGTATATTACTGAACTGTGTGTGTACAGAACGGGATTAAACACTAAAAGGTCAACTGACAAGGTGTACGTGACCAAAGTGTTTTGTGAATCTGATGGTCCAGTTAATTAAACATTTTATAAATATAATGTATTTAAATTAATTTGATTATTTTTTCCTTTTATTTGGAACTTCATGGATGAAAGCAAAAAGAACAATCAAAATAAATGAATAAATCTGACATTATATAGCACAAAAAGACTAATAACAGTAAAACTAATATTATAAAAATGGATAGTTGCTGTCTGACAGGATGAGCCACATTCGAAGCTGTATAATAGAGTAATAGTGTGACTGCACTTCAGTTATATATACAGTATTTTTGAAAATCAACGATACAATACTGTACTTCAGCATGGCAAAAAATACAGTAAAATGTTGTATTTAATTTTACAGTATGATAAACACTACTGTAGTTAGTCTTACGGTAATTTTACTGTTGAATGAAATACAGCAACTACTGGATAATTGTTGCCAGTAAGTTACTGTTAATTTGACAATACATTTTTTACAGTGTACAGTTATATATTCAGTCTATATTAATGCAGAGTATAAACTGTATTTGTGTCCTGTGTTCTGAAAGGAAACTAAAGAATATTGTTCCTGAACTGAACCGAACTCTGACGTCCAGTGTGAAAATGGACTAAGTTTCATTATCTATGCCTCCATTTATTACCCCCATTGCAGATTGCTTTAATTAGCTTGCTTTACATTGTTTGTTTGAGCATTTTTATGCTCTCTCACAGGCATAATTTAGAGAACATGCCAGCATAAGCAAACAGCTCTACCTCAAATTGGCCTGGGAGAAGAGAAACAATAACGCTGTGGTGTAGATCTATTTTTGTGACGGTCTAAAACAGCAGGAGGGCCTTTGAAAGTGCTGCTAAACATAGAACAGCAGCACACAGCACGCAGCCCATCGCTCCTGCGTCTGCGGGCCGACAGATCCAGGAACAGAGTAAAGCAGACACGTGCACTGGGACGGAGCGGTTGGCCAGCCTGTGGGGTCAAACGCTGGCCGTATACTGAGAGACAATGTGCCCTGAGATCTGGCCTCAGACCAGCTATTAAGCTGTGCTGAAGCTAATGTGAGTCCTCGGGTGGGTTCTACACCAGCTGAGGGTGAGAATTAAAAAAACAAAACAAAATCCATCTGCTCCATATGCTGATGTCTAGCAGTTTCCAGGTTGATATTATAAACAAAAGGTGCATCGCTGCAGGAAATAGACCTCAGGGTGTCTTTCTACAGCTTCCCTAGTCGGCGCAGTATGCAGTAGGCTATGTGCTCATCAAGTCTCTGTGGTGTAGAAGTGTGTATTATTTTCAATATTTTATACTATACCTCAATATGCAGAGACAGCTCTATGTAAGCCATTTGTTGGTTGATTCCCATAGAAAGTGTAAACACTTTATCCTTGTGGTGCTTTCAAAATATCTTGATCAGCCCATTACGAAAGTGAGCTCTAACGTGAATGACTGATATAAGATTAAAGTTTGTAAAACAAATCTTGCTCCATCCTTTATCATTACTCAAAGTACAAAGAACAACAGAAAATCTGCATTGATAGACAGTCTTAGGGTAATAGTGGGCCGACAGTGTCAGGGTTCTGTCACTTTAGTCTAGTTTATTTCTTGGTTTTGGGACAGAGCCCTGACGCTTCTGTATTGTCTTGTTTTTGTGTGAGTACGCGGGTTTTGAGCGTGCTCGAGCCGTGCGCTCTCTTGTCTGCGTTCCTTGCACTCATTTCTAGCTTGGTTTTGGTTCAATGTCGGGATTCGGACATTCATGCTCCGAGTGTTTGTATTATGTCGCGAGTGTATGGAATGTGCTGTGTGAACACGCGGCTTATGTACTCATTAGCTGTGTGTTCATGTCTCGGTTTGGTGTGAGCACATGGTACAAGGAAACACACATGACAAGCCATGCGCTCACACCAAACATGACAAAAACATGAGCACATGGCCAGCAAACACAATCACAAGCCATGTACCTGTATTCCCACGTTACCTGCCTTGTCGGCTCCCTATTTAGGCTTATGTTTACACGTGGTCAGCTATTTTCATAAGCGGACATTTCACCCCTCTCCGTTTTCAAAAATAACATTGTGCACACCTGTCAGTCTTCAGAAAAGTGTTTGTTTACACGGACCCGTGAATATGCCTTCAAGAGCATGCCAAACCTGTAGGTGGCAGTGTAACGAGAAGCTCAAGCCCACGTTAGCCAATCAGAATCCTGAAAATAGTCACATACTGTGACGTCGGCTGCCTAAAACTCAGTTTTTCTCAGTTTACATGCAAACATGCAAACAAAGTTTTCCAAAATCTCCACTCTGGCCGGAGTTTTTAGAAAGAATCGTTTTCAGAGGCGAATTCTACGTTTGCGTGTAAACGAAGGGCACAAACAAACTGAAATGTCTCCGTTTTTCAAAATAACCATATACGTGTAAACAGGGCCTTATTCTCCTTGTGTTTGCAGTCCTGTGCCAGATTGTCGTTGTATATCTACTGTTGAAAGTCAAGTCAAGTCAAGTCAAATCAAGTCAAGTCAAGTCAAGTCGTGATTCAGAAGAGCAAGTTGGTCTAAATAAAGTAGGTACTGTATTCTTTAATAGATATCCAGCATTGACCTCGCAGAGATTTGAGAAGCAATCATCAAAAGGTTAAACTGCTTTTGTATCGCTGTGGTAATTTTAACCACTGACTCTTCACATCCTCATCCTTTAGAAGAGAATTTGCTTTTGCAGAGAAGAAAATAACGTCTTCTCGACATGTACAATGTCCGAGGTGAGGGCGGGTCAAAGTAGATTGTAGCCAATGAAGACCATAGGTGGGCATTATGCAAATGTGTTACTTTATGTATGCATGTTACAGAAGTGAGACTGGAATTACTGACGACTCGGTTTGGCAGTTCAAATTCTTTTTTTCAGAAACTAACCCTCCCCCTTTTTTTTATCCCCATAGCAAATTGCTGTAATAAGCTTTACATTGTTTGTTTGCTTTCTGGCAAGCAGAATTGAGGACTCTCTGTACACTTAATATTATATTTTCTGCAAGTACAGTTTTTTATTTATTTAGTTCCCTCTTTTACCCCTTGTTAGTTTTCATAGTTTCTGGTTAGTTTCACCAATGTCTTGTTTAGTTCCCTCATTACCACTTGTTTAAACTTTTCCCCTTGTATTTATTCCCTGTGTTTATTAAAGTATTTCTCTTGGATATTCTGCACAATCTGTGCAACTCACTACACGTGCACTTCTTTTTCACAAATGTCCACATGACATGCCTTTTTATTGTTTTAAATAACCCTTTGGGGTTATATTATGCTCGGTTTTGGTGCTGTATCCTTTAAGATTTGTCAGTAAATGCCCTGTGTTATGAATGTCTAACATCATTGCATCTAAAAAAAATGTAAAGCAGACATTGATGTGTTGTTGCAGAGGCGGTCAAATGCAAATATCTACCATAGTGTGAAATCACAATGTGGAGGAAGTGGAAAATGAGTTGTTTCAGCAGCTTGGCTTCAACAAATGCTCTTTTTATATTTGTAGCACAATGACCGGTCAAAAGATCTAAGAACATTTGATTAATGTCAAGACCTCTTTAAGAAACAGTGAGGAGTCAAAATAATTGTCTGTGATAATCGACTGCATGCGATAACCAAGAATATTCCTTAAAGACCAACTTTAGTGTTTTGGCTTAATTAAAATTCTTCCTCAATGTCACCTGATGACATGTGCTTAAAAAAGAAAGTGTATTTCCAGCCACATGTATTTAAGTCTTCAAATAATTTCCCAGTTAAATTAAACCGTCCTTCGGATGAGACGTTAAACCGAGGTCCTGACTCTCTGTGTTCATTAAAAATCCCAGGATGTCCTTCGAAAAAAAGTAGGGGTGTAACCCTGGCATCCTGGCCAAAATATGCCCAGTGGCCTCTGTCCATCATGGCCTCCTAATCATCCCCATTTACTGAGTGGCTTCATCACTGTCTCCTCTCCACCAGTAAGCTGGTGTGTGGTGGGCGTTCTGGCGCAATATGGCTGCCGTTGCATCATCCAAGTGGATGCTGCACATTGGTGGTGGTTGAGGAGATTCCCCCCCTTCTATGTAAAGCGCTTTGAGTGCCGAGAAAAGCGCTATATAAATGTAATGAATTATTATTATTATTAAATCATAGTCGGAATCATTCTCTACACACCCAATTAAAGCAAGGACTGCCACACACACACACACACACACACACACACACACACACACACACACACACACACACACACACACACACACACACACACACACACACGCGACTGGAGGCTACACTTTAACAAAGACACATCCTCTGCCCATCTGACAAACATCATTAGGCAGAAATAGCCCGTCGTCTTTAATTGCAGCATCAGGCCGCAGCTGATGACCCTGTATTTGGGTTGTGAGGGGGTGAGTATTTCACTGACAAACGCAATTAATTGTTCGGGATTTTTATCAGGTCAGAGCATATATGTCACAGAGAATTCATTTCATCAATACCGAAATGAGGCCTAATATGTATGAAGAGTAACAACCAATCAAGTACATATTTTGGGGGACATTTGTACTATTAAAATTAATCATTTTATTTATGCAAAATAAAGGAATGATTTATGATTTTATATATATATATATATATATATATACATATATACTGTATATATATATATGTTAAAACTTTACAATCTGGTTTGTCCCCAACTACCCAAAGAAATATATCATATGATGTAAGACTGCAGTCTTGTCATGTTAGTTCAGGTCCAATAAATAATGATTGGAACGCATTCACATCGTTAATGTTAATACTTAACTATACAGCATAATTCTGGACCCTTAAAATAAAGTGCTTCCCAAATGAAATTAACATGAAGAAAGATAATAACTGCTTTAGA
The DNA here is from genome assembly GCF_949152265.1 of Phoxinus phoxinus. Lineage (NCBI taxonomy): Eukaryota > Metazoa > Chordata > Actinopteri > Cypriniformes > Leuciscidae > Phoxinus > Phoxinus phoxinus. The sequence goes on along the minus strand of NC_136899.1, from coordinate 20,074,538 downwards.
AGTATTGTTTGTTCATGTTAACAAATGTAACCTTGTTGTAAAGTGTTCCCATACTTAAGCATAATTTATCAGGATAGGATATGTCAAAAATATAACAAAACCCCATCATGTCATGGTCTAGAGAGTGTGTTCAAAATATCCTAGGACCTATAGGGTTCACTTGATGTGTCTCATGATTACACTGGGCCACATGGGAACCCCCGGATGGATGATGGCGTGATGTTTGCAGTGCTGGAAGCCTCCCGTGGGGATGGAGGAGATCAGGCTATTTTTACAATCAGACCTGCAGCTGACACTCACGCTAACAGCAGATCTCACATCACATACAGTACACATTTCACACGAAAGCCAATATGCCAATACCTGATTCTTCACTACACACTTGTTACTACGGTTGTAGGATGATATCAATTCTCAGTATTTTAAAGCCTTTTGATCTCAATATTTATGCATGATTTGAACACAGCCATAGTCTTCCAGGTGACTGCCATCTTGTTAAAGCTAGAGGAGACAATATTCGGGGGAGTGATTGGAAAATCCTGCTATGCTCATCTTGTTTGGTCTGACCTTCTGTCACACTCGGGCTTGGAGGCAATGACCAGATCTAGGTTGATCAAACTTAGAAAATTTTAGTAAACCTAAATAAACCTGAAACATTCAGGACACAGTGATTTGATTATTTAAAGGGATAGTTCACCCAAAAATGAAAATTAGCCCATGATTTACTCACCCTCAAGTCATTCTAGGTGTATATGAGTTATATAAAAAAATGTCCTGGCTCTTCCAAGTTGGCAGTGATCGGCTGTATATTTTTTGAAGTCCATCAAAGTCCATCCATCCATGATAAAAGTAATCCACATGAAATAACTGAATATAACTAAAATAACTAGCTTCCGGCAGACGGCAAAAGAGTAACACTTGACGATGTTTGACGTAGGATGCAGTAGCGTAAGCTTTGACGCCTTTCGTGGTTCTAACAAATAGGGCTGGGCAACAAACTCAAGCTCCTCCAACATTTCTCTATAAAAATTGTCGTTTTAGACTTCTAATTCGTGACTGGTGTTTAGCTTTGCTTCATCCTCTGCGCATTCGCGTTCATCAATCGCGTCATACGTCAGGTCAAGGGTTATATGGATACTGTAAATATGGATATTTTTCTCACACAAACGCATCGCTTCATTTTAGAAGGCCTTTATTAACCATCCAGAGCCGTGTGGATTACTTTTATCATGGATGGATGCACGTTGATGGGCTTATACATTAAAAAAAATACAGCCAATCACTGCCATTATAAGGCTTGAAAGAGCCAGGACACTTTAATACAACTTTTCGTCTGAAAGAAGAATGCCACATACACCTAGGATGGCTTAAGGGTGAGTAAATCATGGGCTAATTTTCATTTTTGGGTGAACTATTCCTATAAGTTCATCCCCCGTTTGTCTTGTTGCATCCAAGCTTGTGTATTTATTTATTTATTTATCTTACTAACACTGCTAAAGCAGAGCTCTCCTCTTGCACATCATTTCCCATCCTCATGTCACTAGATGATTCTTCCTACATCTCTCCTCTCCCGACCTCTCTCCCTTGATCCTGTGTTAACTCACTGGTTGTACAACAAAACCCCAGTTTACCTTGACAGCCTTGGACCAAATTCACAATATAAGAATCAATATCAAGAATCAATAAGAAACAGAAATAGTTTTGCATAATTTGCTTGTTTATTATAATTGAGGCCATACTACATGATAGTTTCAATGAATATTGCATCTAATGCATGTCAATATATGGCCTATAAAGAAAAAAAAATCAATGTTATTAATAATTGATAATGGTATTATTGGTTAGCATTTAGCTGAAGTTCAGCTAATTGCATTTTACATACATTCAAATTATAATACATTTTTATTTAATTGCTATGTACATGCAATTAAGTAGTTGTATTTCATTTTGATAGTCCACTTTAGCATTCTACTAAGTAATTTTGCAGCTTCATGTCAACTAACTCTTAAAGTATTAATAGACTGTTAGGTTAGGGTTTGGGTTAGTAGAATAAGTTGACATACTTTCAAAGGTTATTATAGTTAGCCTAAATGTCTAAAGTGGACTCAAAATAATGCATTACCTAATTTTGATATTTCATCACTTTTCATAATCTTTCCTAATCTTTCCCTAATGGGTATTAATACATTATTTGTATTACACATCTTCCAGGGATCTTAGATACCCTTCCTAGGATATTAAAGGGAAAAAATGCAATTTTCACAAATCTTGCTGTTGGGTTTTTAAAAATGACCATTATTATTTTTTACACATCGACCATTCCATTGATTCAAGCAACAACAAAAAAAACCCTACAGAGTATAATTTATGTTATGGAATTAATAATGGTCAAACTAATATAAACAATAAAACATATTTAAGCTGAATATATTTAAAATATTAAAAAATAAAAGTGTAAAGTATCTCATGCACTATTTATTGATCATAGGAATAATGTATCTCACTTCCCACCCTTTGAGGGCAGGGAAACAGTGTTTTCTTGTGGGTGGTCAGGCAGATAGCAGGGATCAGATTGAAACAGCATTAGTCAATTACATGCTATTCTGTTGACACCTATTTTAATACGGCCGGGGCAGCTGCTGCCGGTGCTGTCGAGCAGATGAAGTCTCTCTCTCCTATATGAAGATGAATGGCCTGAGCACTCGCCGAGGACACTGTCGTTCACCATTACAGCCAGTCAGCCGCGCAGCCAGTGAAATGAGGAAGAGAGGGGGAAATGAAGCTCGCTAAGTGGGGCTCAGTCAAACAGACTGAAGCCCTGAGCAAACAAACATGTTTATCCTCAGCCATTTTCAAGCGGCTCATTACATCAGAGTCACTAGCAGATCTGAGGATGGGACGGGAACATCACAGCACGCTGTCAAACCGTGAGGTTAAGGTAATCGCACACAGCAGACTATACAACTGCTTAAAGTTGAAGTATGAAATTTGAGCACCACTAGGGGCACAAACCACTTGGGGGTGATTGTTGGGCCATTTTTGCACATTTGCAAAGGTGTTCGGAGAGGTTTTACGCACATTCCAGTTGCTAGGGCACTGGTAGGTGGTTCCTGGGTATTTTGAAGGTGGTTGCTTAATTGGCCAAGTTTGTTTAAAGCCCTTTTTAAGTATGAGTAATAATATTAATGATGCTTACCTTAAGCAGGTCAGTGGTGTAGCACTACTTTTTTGTCCACTTTTATTTAAATCCATTTAATACAAAACAAGAGAATCGTGAAAGATTCCAGACGCTCCATGAACAGAAACATGTGTCCAGGAGGGTGGTGGAGAGGAGTGGAGGCGGACCAGGGGGAGGGATGGAGGGCCAGGCCCCTAAGGCGGGAGTGGAATAAATAAATAAAAACAGGTAGAGCTAGAGAGTAGAGAGTATTAGGAAAGAGTTCGGAGTTAGGAACGGAGTTGAAGGAGCAGGGGACCGCCAAGGCGGAGATGATGGAGCAGGGGATCACCAAGGTAGAGCCGACAGAGCAGGGGACCACTAAGGCGGAACACGACAGAGCAGGGGACCACTAAGGCGGAACACGACAGAGCAGGGGACCACTAAGGCGGAACACGACAGAGCAGGGGACCACTAAGGCGGAACACGACAGAGCAGGGGACCACTAAGGCGGAACACGACAGAGCAGGGGACCACTAAGGCGGAACACGACAGAGCAGGGGACCACTAAGGCGGAACACGACAGAGCAGGGGACCACTAAGGCGGAGTCGATGGAGCAGGGGACCACTAAGGCAGTGCCGATGGAGCAGGGGACCACTAAGGCAGAGCCGATGGAGCAGGGGACCACTAAGGCCGAGCCGACGGAGCAGAGGACCACCAAGTTATAGCTGACGGAGCAGGGGTCCATCAAGGCGGAGCCGACGGAGCAGGGGACCACCAAGGCGGAGTCGATGGAGCAGAGGACCACCAAGTTAGAGCTGACAGAGCAGGGGTCCATCAAGGCGGAGGTGACAGAGCAGGGGACCATCAAGGTGGAGCTGATGGAAAAGGCAGGGTCGGCGGAGCTGTAGACCATGGAAGGGCCAAGTCATAGAGCCTAGAGAGTTCAGGTCTGACCTCTGATTTTAACAGAGCATATAGGGGCCACAGAGAGTTCTCCATAGCCATAACAGTGACCACAAAGAGTTCAGAGACGGCCTTTATGGTGTGACAGGGAGCACAAAAAGACCAAAGATGGCCTCCTTGGCCATGACAGGGAACATACAAAGACAAAGAAAAGACAAGGAAAGTCTGGCGTGACTACCATGACATGAAGAGTCTCTGGAGTGATAGTGGAAGTGGGTTTGTGCTCTAGGTCAATGGCTTGCGAGTGGCAATCCAAGTCCTCCATGGTGAATGAGGACCAACTGAGAGCTTGATCCACATACTGTACCAGGTTCCAGCTGGAATCTCCCCCTGGCATTAGTCGGCTGATGTCGTAGTCCAATTTACTTCGAAAACAGTCCATTATAACAGTTACCTCCTCCCAAGAAAAAAGATGGCTATATCTGAGAAACACCTCCACAAAATCCTCCAGCGAGCATCCATCTTGACAGATACCGCACAATTACTCCGTGGTGTGGCTCTTTACTGCTGCAAGATTCATTTTCTGGGTCGGTCGTTCTGTTATGGTTGTGCAGGGAATAGGAGAGACGAGTATCTAATTGCAACAGTTTATTCAACAATTAGGTAGGAAGTGGACAATAAGATAATCCAAACAGGAAACAGGAAACACAAAAACACATGTAAAGACATCGACAGACAAAAAACTATATATATATATATATATATATATATATATATATATATATATATATATATTACAAGAGGCTAACAAGGGACAGGTGCGGGTAATGACATACTATGAAAAAACTAACAAGGGTAACTATGGTAACAAAGTAAAACAGGAACTAAACACAAGCAGTGAACAATGGGAACAATAGGAACTGAAAATATACGTCAAAATAAAAGTCCTTGAACCCAAAGCAGGGGAATTGTTACAGACAAAAATATATATTTATAATAGCTGCTGTTCTTTAGAACTTTCTGTACAAGAATCCTGAAAATCTTGTTTCCAACAAATATAGTAAACAGCACTACTATTTTCAACATTAATTTACCCGCCTCGAATAAGTGGTTGAAAGTCGACAAAAAGAGACTTATAGTTCATTACAATGTGAGATGTGCTTCAGATAAGCTGAAGAAAGTCAGGATTTGTCATGTGGAAGTTATTTGGCAGCAAATGCAGCAAGTAGTGTGGGAGTGCGTCCCACGGATGGGTAAAAGTGGATTGTGTGCCAGCCGAGTGATCAGTCACGCTCAAAACTCATGCTCTCCGTGTGAGCAGTGTGTGCCTGTGTCGGGCTGCACAGGGACTGACGCTCGCTCGTGTTTCCACTGATCGTCACCATAAGCTTTAGCACATGCTCTTCCAAATAAACTGAAACACAGTACGTCTGATTTCTATTGCTTTTTATCAGTTCTATATTGACATCACATTCTCAGTAGGATTTTATTTTTTAAGCCATTCAAGTCAATAAAGAAACTGCTTTAAAAGAAAAAGAACAAGAACAAGAAGAACTTTTTTGAATTGCGGAGTAAGAGCCCAGACCTGAATAAAATCTAAAACCAACTACCAAAAATAATACAAAATAATAATGAATTGACAAGAAGAAATTCCCCCAATAATTCGATTGATCTGGAGCTGTTTTGCAAGAAAGAGTGGGGGAAAAATAAAGATGTCTTATTCAAAAAGACTTACACTTCCAAAAACTTTTGTTAAAGTCGACATGAAACCGGAAGTTGCAATAGTCTTTTCTTCCCTGTTGTGATCTATATCCGAGTAAAATGGCTTCTAAAACCATAAAAAAGTAGGGTGGGACTTGATTTCGTCCATTGGGAATTGATTGGACCATTAGATGGTTGTGTTTGCTATTACTGTGATCTCATGTAAGTGACAGGTAGTTCCGCCCTCATGCAAGAGTTATTTAGATTTTATAATTTATTTTGAAAGATTACAAGGGCATATGGATAAAGAACAAACAAAAGATGTGCACAGATAAATCAGTTACAAGAAATATTGCAATTTTCCATTTCAAATTATTATAATTATATATTTTTTAATCGCTGTTTGGATTTAAATATGGCATGCTTAAAAGTCTATTATTGGATGATTTTTGCAGTGATTATGTTTCATGTTATATGTTTGGCAACAGTTCTTCTAACCCTAATGGAAATAACCTTAAAACATTAATCTCCATTAAAGAGGTGCATCAATTTTAGGTCAAGATCTTGTATGGACAATGCAAGAGTCCAGAACTCGATTGTCCAGGGAGCTTGATTGACAGGTGATCTGACCAATCATACTTCGCCATCCGCCATTTTGTCCGACAAAGCAGTCAGGAGAGTTAGTAGATTAACATGGGAGGATTTGAACTTGAAAAACTGTGGTTAAAACAACATTGCTTCTTACGTTCATTCATGTTTATTTGATGCTATAAATTAACTAGAAGGAAGAGATGATCAGTTCACGAACAGCTTTAACTGAGGCTCTACAGCGATCTGTGAGACACATGAAAGAGCCACAAAACGGTATTTTTTGTTAAAATTTCTTTTAAAAAATGACCAAATTTGAAAGGTGAGACTTTGTTTAATATCAAAAGTAACCTGGTCTGCCCTGTCTGAGAGCGCGTTGTCAGTGTGCTCTCTGCTCCACGATGTATTTTTCACTGGGTGAGAACATGGTGTGGTGTGAGAGCGGCGTAGCTTGTCGGACATAGCAACAGTAACTAAAGGGGGCGGGTCTTTGTGAAAGGTCAATTCTTCATGCTCCCTCCCATCCATTCTTTCACAATTTGAGCCTGATGAAACTTGACATTGTCATCCTGGAATTTGGCCACGATGTGTCTTCCTACATGGCTGTTTAAGAAATCAAAAGCTACAGTACACACTCCATCAATTAGGGTTAGAAGAACTTGCCATAAGAACATAATACTCACAGCAATAATGATACAAATCGCTTTGTAAACTCTTACGTATTTGCCTATTTAAAGATAAGCAGTGACTTTTTTTTGGTCAAGCATTGTAAAATGTACAGTAATACATCACTTGTTTGAGGATTTTTGGTAACTATTAGCATATACAATTTGTAACTGGCACTTTTTTTTTTTACTATTAATTTTTGGACTGCGGCCACATAAAATCACATCAAACCAAATCTACTTACAGCTCACGATCAGACTAATTCATTTACACAAGAGGAAACTGCTCCAAGCAGTCACCAAAAAAATTAGCACAGCTATTGAATGGTATTGCTGGCCTGGTGCCACACATCGTGATAGAATTGATTGTCATATATTGAGTGTTGCGGCAGTAGTTTTGCCATGACCAAATCAATGTGATTAATGAGTCTTTCCGCTTATGGCTCTGTGTCTATTGCAAGCATTCCCTCATGGGTGCTTTATAAATGAAGCTGTATACGCTATGCCACTGTCAGTAATTCTTTCATATCAGCATCCTATTAATTTACACAGTCTATAAATAGAGACATTATGACAGCATATTGAAAGAGGAGATCAGTTTATCATGAATGAACCAGGAGCTGGCATGATACTTTATGAACACTGCGACAGTCGGAACATGCCAAGGCAACTTGTGAAATTATTACTCTATCTATGGACACAAGTGGAAAAGAAACAACAAAGGGAAATCAGAAAGGAAAACAATCAAAAGTGCTTGCTTGGTAATCATCACAATATTTCTCACAGTGATTTGAACAACAACCTAAAACAAAGTATTAATCTTTGGCATGCAAGTCATTCTCTCCGTTTGTGCCACAGACATGGATTTCAGTTTTCACTAGCTGACAAAAAAATGGCAGGTTAGCAGAGATATTAAAGAGGCTATGATAGGTCAACAGTCATGCGCATTAGCTTGATCCAGCCAGAAAAATTACGTTTTCTCTGTCATGATTCGAACGTTTAGAAACTAAATTTATGAGACAGTTGTTGTCAGATTTAATTGGTGAATTAATTGGTGGCTACCATCACTTCCTCTAGAGCATCATCCACGAGACATGCCTACGTGTTGAAGTAGAACCTCTTCGTCAACTGGAGCTATTCTCGCAGAGAAGACCCCAGAAATTGCCCGATCAGTGTCATGCTTTCCTTCCTGCAAGAAGGGTTAGAGCGAAGGCTGTCTCCCTCCACCCTGAAGGTGTATGTTGCCACTATCTCCGCACATCACAACGCAGTCTAAGGTAAGTCTGTGGGAAAACACGACCTGGGGCCTCATGTACAAAGACTTGCGTTGAATTCATACTAAAACATTTCGTACGGACAAAGCTGTAAATCTGCGTACGCACAAAAAAACCCAGATGTATGAATCTCTGCGTACGAAGGATCCCACGCATATTCTCTTTGTACATCCCAATTAACGTAAAATTGAGTGCACATGCACGAGCACAACGCCCCACCCAGTCTCCTCCCTTAATTAAATAAATTTAAATATGGTAATGAGTCCACTTTGGCAAAAGAAAGCAGTAAGAAAATGGCTAAAGCAAACGGCAAGAAACGAAACTTTACAGAAAGTGAATTGGAGGTGCTACTATCGGAGGTAGAAACGAGAAAAAATATTTTATTTGGAACTTCGTCCTCCGGAATTAATAACAAAAGGAAAAAATATGAGTGGGAGAGTTTGGCTGATGCCGTCAATGCGGTGGGATCTGAAAGTCGCACTGTAAATGGCCAGAAAATCATTGTGGTCCCTAAAAACTCGTTCTCTTCGGATTCTGCCATTAGCAATGTCCTCTAATAAGGCCAAAGCTTCCATTGCCATAGATTAAGGGTTGTATCTATTTGCATGCTTTTATATGTTCTTAGGCTACTTAATTGCATAATTGATAAAATATTCCCATAAGGCTTGTGTGACAATATATGTCAATTGTTTTATAAATTGCAAATTAATAGCAATGCTTCCCACAGGTGGTGGAGCGATATGTAGCAGTGATGCGCGGGTCATTGTATAAACCGACGTTTTCAACTAACCCGCCCGCAACTCGGACCGCAAAAAAAAAAGAAAGAAAATATTGTACCCGACCCGCTCCCTTTTTTAAAGTAGGCCTAGCAAGTAAATGCTCATCGTAGCGTCATTGGGCCATAGACAAGGAACTAGGGGTGCACATTTTTCTGAATGCATGTATGATATAGCCTAGTGTTATGTAATAAAGGCTTGATTTATTCATTTATTTTGTTTAATTTTCTTAACAATTAAGATGCTGCATGTGTTTATCCAGTGCAGTCTAACCGAAGTGTGCGTCTCTCCCCCGACTTTCCCAACAAAAATCCCGCCCCCTCAGAAAATACATAAAACTGACATTACTGAGCTATATGCGTTTAAAGTAGCCTATTAAAATGGCACAATGGCATTGCTCAGTTCAACGTGTTGGGAAATCGGGCATTTTGTCCCGTGTCAGCTTTTATTCAAAAGTTAATAACGCGCTCAACATTCAAAAGGTAAATAAGGATTTCACACTTTCATCTCTGCCTGCAGACTGAGCTTGTGCGTCATCTTCGCACCAGTTATTCAGACAATAAAGTCTAGGCCTATGTATTTCATAGACAACAGTGTCTAGTAGGCCCATCTATATAAATTACAAAGGTTTAATTGGCATCTTTATTTCAAACGACCCGACCGACCGCGACCCGAATATCATTAAAAATATTTTTGGATGACTCGTAACCGCGGGTGACCGCAGGCACCCGCTCATTTTGGATCAACCCGCGCATCACTGACTTGTAGAACAATTCATTGTGTAATGTTTGCAACTTCACTTCATTGCCTGTAAGAGTCGCCAACGGACAAAAACAATGAGAAATGTACGTACGCCAGACATGAAATTGGCGTGGAGGAACGCACATTCTCGCGTTAATTTCACTGTTAGTACATCCGACCGTGAGAGTGAAAGCTGGCGTACGCAACGTTTTTGTGCGTACGCTGTGTTGATACATGAGGCCCCTGGTCATCAGGTTCCTGAGAGGAGCGAAGAGGCTGAATCTTCCTCGCCCTCCTCTCGTTCCCTCTTGGGACCTCTCAGTGGTTTTAACTGCCCTGCAGAGTGCTCCCTTTGAGCCTCTGCAATCAGTGGAGCTTAAGTTCCTGTCAATTAAGACAGCGCTCCTGGTTGCATTGGCCTCCATTAAGAGGGTAGGGGACTTGCAGGCATTTTCCCTTGACGAAGCGTGCCTGGAACTCGGGCCGGCCTATTCTCACGTGATCCTGAGACCCTGGCCTGGATATGTGGCCAAGGTTCCCACCACTCCCTTTCGAGACCAGGTGGTGAACCTGCAAGTGCTGCCCCTGGAGGAGGCAGATCCAGTACGCGCCCTCCGTGCTTACGTAGACAGAACGCAGTGTTTCAGGACCTCAGACCAGCTCTTTGTCTGTTATGGTGGGAAGCTGCAGGGAAAGGCTCTCTCCAAGCAAAGGTTGTCTCACTGAATAGTGGACAACATTGCTTTGGCATACCAGCAGCAAGGATGACCATGCCCCCATGGTGTGAAGGCCCACTCCACCCGGAGTGTGGCTTCCTCTTGGGCTCTAGCACTTGGCGCCTCGCTAACAGACATCTGCAGAGCTGCAGGCTGGGCGACACCAAGCATTGTTCGCGAGATTCTACAATCTCCGAGTGGAGCCAGAGCCAGTCCTCTAATGTACTCGCTTCAACCAGCCGGTACTAGGACCCGCTCAGGTGTCTTCGCTTGCTCGCCATTCCACTCCACGGACTGGATATGTGCGATATTTTCCTCGGGTGAGCCTCCCCGAGAAGCCCAGAGTTCCTCCAGCACTGTTGACGTCAATGCCAGAGTTATGCCGCCGGCAGCTTTCGCAATTGGCTAGGTTCCGCCATGTGCATGGTTCCCCCTCTGGGAGACCCCCACATGTGTATTTCCACTGTAAGCCTCTCTGAGCATGTGTCTTTAGTAGGAGTCCTTCGTCCGTGCTAGTCTCACGACAGGGAGATCAGACATACGCAGGGCACCGGAAGACAGCTGAGGTGGCGTGATTAGACTGGGAACCCCATTCGTCATCACTGACGTAACTCGTAGTGACAACAAAAGAGAACATCTTGGTTACATATGTAACCCTCGTTCTGCTGTACCGCTGGAAACGCCTGAGTTCAGTCTCGGCTCCTCAGCGAAGAAACATATCTGCATGTTGCCAGAGTACTTCCTTATATACCCATGAGGTAGGGTGAAGTTACGCTATGCAAATTCCACAGACACATGGCATTTCTTTGCCATTGGCTCGTTTCTAAATTCTCGAAGTTGATAGGCTTTCTAAGCGAAACCCCATTCGTCGTCACTGACGTAACGTCTCCGTTCCCCGAGTACGTAACCGAGACGATTTTCTTCCCACATGTGTCCTTTATACATTTGCAAACTTAATCTGTGCTTCTACTTTTAGAGCAGAATTGTATAAGGGAGAGTAGTTTCCTCATAAAAGTATATACTGTGAGGTTAGTAAAGAATATCAGGCCTGCAGAGACACAAGGTTATAAACGATGGCTCTCTTTAATGGCACTTCCTCTGAGCTTCTCTGTGCCTCGTTTCCTCATTAGTACCGCAGCCTATCGAAACCATACATCCCTGTCATACAGTGAGCACACACAAAAAAGAGCTCAACGGATATTTCATTTCACACTAAATCTTTTTTTCTTTAACATAACCTACAGAGAGACATAAATGGAAGAAAAAGTAATTACTCCACTGGTGGATGTATTTCTAAATATCAAACTTCAGAGGGGGTTCAAACGTGCAGGCTCATCTGTTAAGTTCAGTGCCTTAAAGTAGCAATAACAGCAGCGTATGATCAATGCAAAACCAGCAGGTGTGTGACTCACCAGGAAATGATCAATTCAAAGTGCCCCTGAAAATAGCATGGCTATTTCACCAATCTCCAAATAGAAAACGTGTGTTTCAGTCATGCATGTTTGTTGAGCACTTTCTGCTTTTCGACAGACTATTTATACCCTGCCGGATATTTGTCTGTCTTGTTTAATTTTGTCCTTATTCTATGACTGTACGGATATGCTGTTTACTCTTGTCTGGTTGAGTGTACAGCACAGAAAAAAACAAAAATGCCACAAGATTTTTCAAAGAAGATGTCTGTTTGTCCTTTTTTTCTTTTTTAACAACTGTTAAGAGGGGTCATGACATGAGAAATTAAATTTGCCTTGATCTTTTGACATATAAGAGGTCTTTGTACCATAAAAAAAAATCCTTTTAAAACGTCCTCCTCATTATAAACATTTATTTATTTATACATATATATTTAACGTCACATTTATTTAAATCAAGCTCAAAAAACAGTTTGTTTGGATATTGGAGTTGTGACGTCACAAAGGCAAATATAATTGCATATTCCTTCCTCCAGAGCAAGACATCAACCAATAGTTTTACATCATCAAAGGTCCCGCCCACTATCGTTCAGTCGCTTACTGGCTGAAGCCGCCTTTCCACTATCTCCGACAAACGGCAATCGAGAGACTGGAAGTATTCATTTTGAATAAGCGTAGAGTAGCGGTTGTTTCACGACCAATTTGAAAGTTCTGTGTGACTGCCGCTATAGGGGCCGAAATGCGATAATCGTATGTGAATGTCGAAGATAGTGGAAAGGGTGGTTTGAAACTCGAACCGAATGCGAGCGTTGCATCAAAAGAAAATAGAACCCATTATAATCACTGACGCTGTCCACACTGGATACAGTATACTGGTGCCCATTCACTTTACTCCACGCGATTGAGTCTACCAACTAGAGGACAAATGGAAGAGTAAATAGAAGCATAACGGGAAGTCTGTGTGAACTTATTGTTTTATCTTCATGTTTTATTTCAGAAAGCCGAGGCAGGTTTTTCAGTGAGGTCCTGACAAATCCTTGAAGTGGAAAAATTGAAGAGGTTGTTTGAAATTATGAGAGACCAGACGACTTTAGAGATATCAAGAAGAAAGAAAGAAAAAAACGTATGGATTTAAGACTAACCTGTGACCAATCTAAGATATGTAAAAGATTATAAATTACTCTAAATAACTGCATTCATTTAATGGAACCAATATCTATATATAGTGTCGTCAAAATTTTGTGTTGTGACTAATATTTCTGTAGTTCTTAAGTTTGGTCGTTGATAGGATATTCAGAAAGATTGCCAAATCGTTACATTCCTGTAGCTCACACAGTAAAATATGATGCTATATCAACACCAAAGTCAAAGTGAAATGTCTGATAATTGTAACATGTAAACATTGAGTTCTGAGTGTTTTTTGGGGGGCCATATTAGATGGTTGCCAAGGGGTTCTGTGAGGTTTCCAGAGTTTTGTTATGTGGTTGCTAGGATGTTCTAAGTGGTTGTTAGTGCATTGCTATGCAGTTGCAGTGATGGTTGCTAGGGCTAGGTGTTCTGATGTATTTTTAGCAATGCTATGTGATTGCTTGGGTGTTCTGTATGGTTGCTAAGGTGGATGCTGAGATGTTCGGAGTCTTTCCTTGGAGGTCTCTGGGTGGTTTCTGACTGGCTCAAGTCAAAAGAGGCAACCATCAGGTCTCTATATTTTCAAATATGTTTATGGGATGTTTCCACCCATTTCATCATCAACCAGACAAACAAATCTGATTTCTTAGAAGAGTAATAGCCTAGATATCCTTAATTAGCTACATGATTTAATTTATGTTATTATAATCTGAGGAGCACAAACACTACACATCAAAGCTTAATACTGAAGGTTAGAGTTTGTTCAGTTCACCAAGGCTATAATTAGCCATAAAAATAGTGATGCTTGTCTTACAGGATGTTTTAGCATGCAAAACCAGACCTTCAACCACAATGCCTAAATGCATATGCAGTATCGGATTACACATTCCGGAAGTCTTTGCTAATGATATTCTTGGTCTGATGAAGTAGGAAATCTCTGGTTTGGCGTAAACAGGATCACTGGCATGTGGGCTGTAGTTTCAGCGTCAGACATCCGAGACAATGAGAACGTATTACAGCTTTCTTGCATACATTGGGCCCTCTGATACAAAGCAGCTATATCACATTACAACAAAAGTCCTGATTGAAATGCAGTTTTGAGCTCTATTTATAGTCCGCATCACCGTCACCAGACCTGTGCTACGAGGGGAAGATGGAAGCTATTGTGACAGAGGTCACAATTCAATTGCATAAAGTGAAGATGCCGTGTCGCTATGTGCGGTACGCTCGACTGTGTCTCGCACGCGCACACTGTGCAGTGTCCATCAGGAGGCCGAGCACACAAAGAGCATTCTCAATTATTCAGTGCACCCTGTGCAATCTATTACATCACATCCATTATGAAGGAGCCAGACCTTAAAAATCTATTCTCTTTATAACTGCAATCCTCCAAGCATCAGGTTAACAGGATTAAGACACAGCTAAATCATTCACTGTTGATCCAGAAGGTCAAATATATATATAAAAAATGTCTTTTGTTATTCAAAATAACAGCAGGATGAACACCATGAATCAAGGGCTGAAACCAGAATTTGAGATGGCATGCCGCTGTGCAATGATGTGATTTTTTGACTGCCGTAAGAGGTCCTGGTGAGTTCAAATTGTTTTGTTCTGCAGCAAACCAGATATATTAAAGGAATAGTTCATCCAAAAAGAAATATTCTAACATCATTTATCCAAAGTTTTGAAACACTGCAAATAATGCCTAAAAGTAACAAGTCTGAATGTTTTAGGACAGGGATGTCCAATCCTGCTTCTAGAGGGCCACTGTCCTGCAGAGTTTAGCTCCAACTTGCCTCAACACACCTGCCTGGAAGTTTCTAGTATACATAGAAAGATCTTGATTAGCTGGTTCAGGTGTGTTTAATTGAGTTTGGAGATAAACTCTGCAGGACAGTGGCCCTCCAGGAGCAGGATTGACATCCCTGTTTTAGGAGATTATTAACAGCGACATGAGAGAACCAACGGCTTTTAGCATTAATTGCATTGACACACCATTATTATTGTTTTACTCTTTTGAGTTGTCTGTTATAAGCTATCTTTTATCATATACGAAGATTTGGAAGTTGTGTGGACTACTTGTACAGTACTTGCAATCATATGTTTTAATAATATAATATAATATAATATAAATTATAATATAATATAAAATATAATAAAATATAAAAAAATATTAAAAGGCTTAAGAACATCTTCACATGTAATTTCATAATTACTTCTATTGTCTTTGAAAAAATAAGTATATATATACACAGGCCTGTTCTCACGTAAATGCGTCTCTATAGCACGCAGTGTGTTTATCGTGCAATTTCTATGCGGAAATTAGTTTTTACGTGCATATGATACTTAGTTTTCACGTGCATTTGATATGCACTTCATTGCGTCTAATGCACACGCAACCCACATCACTAATTCTACCCAAACGTATAATACACACACACCCCACACCACTACTAAACCTACCCTAACCAACCCATATCCTATGCACGTAAAAATTTCCGCATATAGATTACACGATAAACACACTGCGTGCTATAGAGACGCATTTAGTGTGATCGGGTTGATATAATGATAATGGTGCAATTTATTACATTTAAAATAGTGAATATCAAATAACACACTACAGTTAAAATTATTACTTTTACAGTACATGTGCTTTATGTTAGTCTTCTTATGTAGTACTTCTTGAACGTTAAAGTTGCTTCTTTAAAAAAAAATTTAAAACACAATGTAAAATGTACTTTAAAGTAAAACCGTTTTACAAAGTGCACTTTGTGTTAAGAAAAAGTCATGAAAGTGTACTCTCTTTAAGCTTAAGTGGCCTTTTATGTCATTAATATTATATTGTCTATATTGTACTTTAAAGATTTGAAGCACACATCAAGTGCACATTTATTACAATCAAGTGGACTTTTTTTCAAAAGGACTGTGACATGAAATATTTATTTAATATCATATCATATACTCATATTGTCAAGCCTCTAAAAGGTTGGACTGGTCACCTGGAATGTTTCAAATAAGCAAAATCTTTGGAATTGTGTCACTGAAGCAAGAGCTTGAAGATGGACTCACCTCCATTGTGGTGAGGTTGCACCTGTGTGTTCCTGCAAACCATCCATCTGCAGAGCACTGATCAATATCCACATCCTGCAGGCTGACGTCCACACGTACAACACCCCTATATGATATTACAGAGCACAAGAGAGAAAGGCTAATTAGTCTATTGTTAGCCGTAAAGAAGCTGAGGGTTTATTTCAACATTTAAGTACAATATTAGCACTTTAATTATAGACTTCCTGCACACATGTAGAATTAATGCAACAATAACTATTCGGCTTTGAGCATAGACTACTAATCTGAAAAGTCATTGATTGACAACTATATCGAAACCATGAACTGTGTCTTTGTTCTAAAAGCTTTAACGGCCAATGCAGATTTGTGTATACATGGGCCAATTAAGACTTTGCTGTTTCTTAATTGACTTTTTTTACCTAGTAAACAACAAATCATCAATAAACTCATCAATACACTATTTATCACTGTAGTCTTCGTCTTCAGTCTACTGAGAAAAGTAAGCTTTTGTACTATCATCAGCACTCATAAAGTAAGAAAAGGGCTTCAAAATCTCCAGCCACATACAATGAATAACAGGCTCTCTCCATAGAGAACCATTAGAGGAGAATGATCTTGGTATTCTAATCCTGAACAAACAACCACTAAAGTACAATGAAATCAAAAGAGTGAATATTCCTATGGGCTAATGTAGAAGGCTTTTTAAGGCCCGTTGGCATATATATATCACCAGCAATGGACTTATTGAGTGCAGCCTGATAAAAGAGGCTTTCATGTTTATGGCTTCATCGTTTGGCTGAATGGAGCTTTGAGTTGAGAACTCAAAGAATGAAGTTGACTGACGTTGAATAATCTTTGATGGCATCTCTGTTCAGCATGTTTATTTTTATTTCTCTTCACAGCTGTCTGCACCAGCTTTCTCACATCTGCTGTCAACGTGCTGGAACATTTAGAACAGGATTGAGAGAAACCTCATTACAAAGCGCAGATGCCCATGCAATCTGAAATCCTCCTCACACCAACACAAATTCGGTTTGATTTTCGTATGCGTTTTGTCTGTTCAGATGGGCTGAATAAAAATTCAGCTCACTCCGCAACAGTAGGTGCCACCTAAATACGGGGGTATACAAGGGCAGCCGTGTGATTTCTTTTATAATGTTGTCTTGCTCAATCAGACAATGATGGGCCGAGTACCTGTAAATGGCCTCTGCCAACACGGCGGGCTATTTGCACTTGGTGTAATGCTGCCTTCACGTGCAATCAGAATTATCCTAAATATGAGTTTCCAAGTAAAAATTGGACATGAACGTCCTCTCAAGTCGTATTTACCACTGGGATGCTCTGGAACAAATTTGATACCCAATTTCCCGAGATGGGTAGGCCACAAACTTTAAACACGGCGGAGGTGAGAACGATTGCTGTTGTGACTGGTATTCTTTATTAGATTTTTCCTTAACAGCTTCATCGCCCTGTCTTGTCGTTAAAGTTGTACATATTTAGAAATATTTAGAATAAAAATTTAGAAATCCCTCCGCTAATACGACGCGAGGTCGTGCCTACTTGGACGGGGCGTTCTGTCACGATTATCTGGACTTATTCATCTTTAGTTTCACTTTACTGGACTTTCAGTTAGTTTTCATTCATCACATGCGTTCCTTTGTTTAATTTTCCTGCCACTTATCAGTAACCATGGACCCTAATCATCATCACCCTCCTCATCATTCAGTTCAATACCATCATGTATTCAAGTTCTTTCCTGTGCACCCTCAGATGTCAGTCGATGTTTGCGTGTTGTGTGTGTTAACCTTTGTTTCATGCACGCTCTGTTACACTTTCTGTCAGTTCCTGATTTTATTGTATTAAAATCACTTCGTATTGGATTTTTTTGTACCTTCGTCTTCATTCTCATCTTGTGACGGGTGTCCTCCATTATTCCTGTTCTTTCCGACAACAAAGCACTTGAATGCAATGTTCTCATAATTACGACTTTAGTGGGAAGTATAAAGTTTACTAAGTTTGATACAATTAAAATAGTTACTAATTTGGATTCTGTTAGATCATTATACCCTGACAAAGAAGCTTCACATTACTGAAAAAAATTATACATTTTATTATGCTGCTTAAAATTATATTAATTTAAGATAAATTGCAGTATAACAAATCTTGGGTCTGGATCTGGACCGCACTCTGTTAATTGATGATCTCTAGATAAGGTTGTCAGTATTTGGAACTGGGCCAAGGGGAAGGTATCACGTTTGTTAATCAGGAAAAGAAGACGTGTCATGGGTCATTATTATACTTACATTACTTTTAGTTTAACAAACAGTGTCTTTCAGGAGGAAGAGAGTAACAGCAGTCCTGATGCTATACAGTAAATAACATCATCACACATGCTTGTGCTGTGGAGCTTCATAACACAAAAAGCCAGAGGAGAGTGAAAATCAGCATCCTTGCATCCACTGGACACCAGCTTCTGCCTATGTATGCGCCGCATTAAAGCCATTAAATAATAGCTATTTGTCAATTAGTGTGGGTGAAATATACTTAAAGCACTCAGAAATACTTGAAGTAAATGTATCATTGCAAAAGTTTTGGAAGAAAACATTTGCACTTTTCTTCACTTTTCTTATCTACTGCAGGTAAAAAAAATCATTATAAGATTTACTGTCGTGAACGCTGGTCCTGGAGGCATGCAAATATTTATCAGAAAACACTGAGGAGATGGACTGCCTGAGGTAACGGAGATCTGTCTGTTTCTCTGCGACTGTATCCGTTTCCTGTATTTTTCTCTTTCTTCCTCTCAGACAGACACAGAAAGTGCCGTCATGGAATAGTCTCTGCTCTCCTTAATTGAAGCCTTGGCCAAGCAAGTGTGCTAATTTTAGCGGCCGTGTTCAAACGCCACATCCTTCATCCAAGGTCAAACAGAACCTATGGGCTGCGTATTGTTAATTGTATTAATTGTATTATTAACTCATAAGATAGAAAGTGGATTGGTAACAGTGCCATCGTTTTGTCTTGATGATGAAAAGCCTGATGATAATTGTGATTAGTATAAATTGACTGTAATTACTCTGCCAGACTGTGTGAGATTAGCTTGTATTTTAGTCTTCCCTGAGATTGAAATGAGATCTGGAGAAGCTGACAAGAGCTGTTGAAATTGTTTTGCATCTTAATTGACGATGTTTAACCAAGACATCTAAATTTAGTCTCTGCTACTATATGCATTATCTGTACATGATTGTCAAAATCTTGTCTGACTCTCGACTAATACATTATAGAGTAAGAAGAAGTAAATACATAGGAGAATGTTGGGATGACTGTTTTTTTTTTTTATCGTCACTTTATGTGAAATGAGTACAAATGCATTTTAATTATATGATTGCAAATTGTTTAATATACAATATTTATTATGATTTAAAATGTTAATTTTATTCAATATATACACTCTAAAAAATGCTGGGTTGTTCCAACCCAATTTTGGGTAAAATATGGACAAACCCAAACGTTGGGTTAAAACTGTAATTGAAAAATGTAACCCAATGGCTGGGTTTGTCCATATTTTACCCAAAATTGGGCTGAAACAACCCAGCATTTTTTAGAGTGTATATATTTGCTATTTTGGCAACCCTGCCATTTTGGATGTGACTAAATGGTTTGAAACCATGATTTGTGATTATTTTCTAGCAATAAGCATCACATTAACATCACGTAAATAAAAAAAATATACACATATTCGTGAATTGGTTGGTTGCAAGTAACACGTGTGCGAATGTAACCAAAATTAAGCTTTTTCTCAGTAGAGACCAGCAAGTTTGGGACCAGAATTTGAAGAAAAAAAAGGTTTATCTTTGTCAGGGTTAAATGGGATATTTTGATACAATTAAAAGCATGTGTTTTGTGCCTTTATTTATATAATGGGACACCAATTTTAACCTATATTTGTGGAAAGTGCCTTTTCATAATAATATAATAATAATAATACAAAATACTGTATGTTATACAAGACACAATTCCATTGTTTCTCCTTCAAAAATTCACATTTATTTAAATGTGTTACTTCTTTCTAATTGTTTGTTAAAAAATGTCCAACTCTTTTTTACTCAATTTTTTTGTCCTCAGCATCAGCATCGTTATCTTTGTTCTTGGTAGGGGAGGGCGATATGATATAGACACTATTAACCGGTAGAAATGTGCCAACCGGTAGAGATTTTAGACCATTGTCTCTATCGCGGTTACATATGGAAGCTTGTTTCTGCCGTGGAATAAAACAATTGAATAGATGATTGTGACTTTTTATCTCTCAATTCTGACTTTTTTCTCACAGTTTCGAGTTTACATCGAGTTTATATATATCTTAAATCTGAGATAAAAATTCAGAAATAGACTTTAATGTTATAAAATTAACTGACTTTTCAGTTTTCACACAATCATACAATTCTGACTTGCGAGAAAAATTGTCAGAATTGTGAGATAAAAAGTCACAATTGCCTTTTTTTAATTCAGTGACAGAAACGAGCTTAGTTACGTTCGCGTGACGTGCTCACAAAAGCTTATCTTTTGCAGGCATTTTTAAGCATCGCAGTTTATAAATTGTACTGCCACCTGTACTGTAATTTTTGCCACCTAATTGGCCTTGAACGGTTATACACATACTTATGTTTCAAAATGTCCGTCTTTGCAAGTATCCTTGTAAACACAGTCATTTATGTCTTAAAGGGCCCCTATTATGGATTTTTGAAAATGACCTTTCATGTAATGTGTAACATAGCTCTAAGTGAATGAAAACATCCTGCAAAGTTTTAAATCTGAAAGTGCACCGTATATAAAGTTATTGTCTTTCAGAAGTAAGAGTCGACTCTGACTCTGAGTCAATGAAATGAATTGTTTTTCAAACGAGTCATAAGCCTTTTCATTGTGACGTCAAGAAGAAACATTAGCATATTGTCCGTCCACTTATTGCGCGCACAGACACCAGGGAAACTTAAACCTCAAACACTACAGCGGATTCCTGTGGATGGTCAGCATCATGTCGAGGAGACGCTGTGCTCTACAATGTGACGGTAAAGACATTTATTTTCATTGCCCAAGGACAAGCATGTGAAGAACCTGTGGTTAAAATGTATCTTTACCATGATACTACAGCAGTATAATCCTAAACTTTTCCTGTTACCTTTATTTTACTGACGACTGCTTCTCAAATATCGGCGTTCAATGCAGGATTCGCAAACCTCTTTGCTCTTGAAAGACGGTGTTCAAAATACTAGTTTTAAGTTTTACATTGTGTAGGTCTCCTGCTAACTGGCTAACTCATGTTATCACTGTCTTACTGAAATACTTCTGCTGATCAGCTGTGGACCACTATTACATAAAACTCTGTCTATTAATGCAGATTGTCTGTCGTTCTCACTACTTTGAGGAAAGATTAAGCATAGAGCAAGATTTGTTTTACCAATGTTTATGTTACATCAGTCATTCACGCTAGAGCTCGGCTAATGTATACATTGCGTACATGCACTGTTATTGATACAGTTTCCACGTGTTCATCGCAATATATTAGAAACATACTCTGTAAATAAATTAGTACAAGTAAAATAATCGGTTGATGGACAAAATACTAGTTATGGACATAACTAGTAGCCTAGTTCTTCTAGTGTTTCATCATCGGACTCGCGCTCGGATTGATATGGTAAAATCGACGTCATTGTTCGTTACTGTGTTTAGTTTACGGTGTAGGACGCCTCAGGACATGTAGAGCTGTAGGTGTTATGGCAATGGGATTTTTTCGGTAAACCAATCACAACAGACTGAGCCGTCTGGCCAATCAGAGTAGCTCAGCTCGTGGAAAGGAGGGATTTAGAGAGATTGATTCATTTGGCGAGTCGTTTGAGAATCATTGAAAATGTGGTGATGTGCAAATGTATATTATGAGAAAATGAAACAGTTTTTTGACCTTTGATGCATGTAAACCTGTTGTAGGAGACTCCAAAACAACATTAGGAAACTTTAAAATATCATAATAGGGGTCCTTTAACTAAACATAAACAGTTGAGAAAGAAAATGCATGTGAATCAGAATATTGGATCAGTGTATTTGGTCTTAAAGTGACGGCAGCCTAATACCTGCTGTGTCATTAATGTTAATCAAACAACAAACATCTCTCACTGCTCTTGACTGAATCACTTTTGTAACTTTAATAAGAATAACTGTATATTTAATTTACACAGTGAAGACTATAAAGTGTATTTTATACATTTGATTACTTTATACAATTTGTGCTGTATTTCTTATTTCTAGTGCTTGAAGTTTTTCAAATATGTCTTTTTCATTTGTGTTCTTTGTTCTATTATAGTTTGTTTTCCTATATGCTTGTAATTAGTTTATTTGCTCTTGTTTTATCACGGTTTACTCATTTTCAGTAAGCCTGAGATTATTATTATATTTTTAGTTATATAGTATTCGTTTTTTTTGTGATATTGAAAATGGTGACAAGAATTTTAATGGTATCTAGCATTTTGATTTCATAAAAACCTTATTTAAAGCAAAAGTAACTTCATTGTTATTTATATAGTTATCATGAAATTTCTCATATCGTGATTTTGCTCATATGGCCCACCCCCTGTTGGTGGTAAATGTTAGTCAAAAGATCTGTGCAATGCGATTGCATTGAGTGATTACCATTGTGATGCCTGTCATAATAACAGTGACATCAGCGGTGATGCAGGGCTGTTAATTCAAGCTCTGTTCTGAGGACTATTTTAGGCCCCGTTTAAACAGAGAGAACAGAAAAGTGACAATGTTGCATTCCATTTAAAACATTCAGATGTTCGATATTCCTACTTAATATCTCCTACTTCTGCACGTTCCATTGCTTGATACTTTAAAAAAAATGCAAAACGTGTCACCAGCCATGTTTAACTTAAATCTCAAACAGCCAGCCCTTGTGAAAAAAGTAGCCTACACTTTAGCATTCTTTTAAAAAGAGTATTTATTATGGAAATAGTATATTTTAAAAGAATATTCTTAAGTGTGAACTGTTAAGTGTGTCCCCGGTTTGAATTGCAATTAAATGAAGATGTAGTTTAAATGTATATTAAATGCAAATAGCTACTTTAGTTTTTTTTTTTTTTTTTACCCACTTTTTCTTTGAAAAATGGTTTGTGTACTGCCAAATGTAATGACATTTATGGTAAACTAAAATATACTTTAATGTCAATTCTACTGAAACTTGTATGTATTTAAATATATTTGTAATTACAGTAACACTGTACAATAAATTTTAATTTTTTAAGATTAGTTAACCAAATTTGGTAACATGAACTAACAATACTTCTACACATTTATTATTATATGTAAATATCAGCATTTACTAAACTAATACAATTCTAAGATCAAACGTTAATAGTTAATGCACAGTGAAGTAAACTAACATTTTAATTAACATGTTTAATAAATTGTTTATTTCTTATCATTATTTCGCATTAGCTAACTAATGTTAACAAATTATAACTATTGTAAGGTGTTACTGTAATTACACATTCATAATAATAAAATTACAATTTAGTAAACGTGTAATCACTTTAAAAGGAATATTGAATAACACACTACAGTTCAAATTAAAATCAAGTGCTTTACGTGTGCTTCAGAATGTCAACACATAAAAATAAGAGTACTTCAGAGCACGTCAAAGATTATGAAAACAAGTTTTAAATGTTCGTTCAAGAAAAAACATTCATTTGACATTATTACAAAGTGCACATTTTAAAAAAGAATCAAGAGATGGGAAACATGACACTTAATATTCAACAATATTATTGATCTGACTGTAGTGAAGCTGTTGTATGAGAACTGAACTGAGCTGTATGATTACATCTTTTTTGTTCTTTTTTTTTTTTGCAGAACTGCTTTATAGATAAAATGAACTAAGTTAATAATTGATGATCTTTACACTGGAACTGAATCAACACTGAACTGACTTCAGCTGAACAACAGCCGACATGCACCATTATCATGTTTATCAATATCAAGCTGCTTTGAAACAATCTGTAGGGCTGTAAACGATTAATCGAATCCAAAATAAAAGTTTGTGTTTACATAATATATGTGTGTGTGTATTGTGTATCATTATTTTGTATATATATATAAATACACACACATGCATGTATATATTTGAGAAATATTTGCATTTATATACTGCATATATATTTTTATATGATTTATATTATATCATAAATAAAATAATAAATACACACACATATATTATGTAAACAAACTTTTGTGTTTACACAAAATGTATAATATATGCATATACTGCATATATATATAAATATACTGCATATATACTGCATATATATTTTTATATGATTTATATTATATATAAATATAACTATTTTATAAATAACAATTTTTTTTTAAATATACAGTATGTATGCATGTGTGTGTATTTATATATACAAAATAATTATACACAGTACACACACATATATTATGTTAACACAAACTTTTATTTTGGATTCGATTAATCACGATTAATCGTTTACAGCCCTTGTATAAAGCGCTATATAAAGAAAGGTGACTTATTATTCACAAAGCTATCCCTGACAGCAACATGTGTCGGCCAAGATCCGGCCCACATCTGATACACATGTTGCTGTCTGGGATGTGATATAACACATTTCCTAAATGAGTGTGTTATTTTATCTTTACGGAAGTTGTCAGCCTTATATATCATGAAATACCGCGGATGAAAACCTGAAGCAAATCACATAAATTAGCTTGTAAAGGAACAAAGGCTGAAGAGACAGTGTTTGTTGATGGGGATGGGTAATGGCGATGGGGTAAGGGGTGGTGCAGACCGAAATGTGAGGGCACAAAGAGATGCCGTCACTGCGCTCGCTGACATTAAAGATGGCTGGGCTGTCTGCTTTGATAACTGCCGACAGTACTCGATGGAATGACCCCGGTGTCACAGAGGAGACCACATCATCCAACTGAGGCCTTGAGTCACATTAGCAAAAACTCGTCCTGTCAACCTAATGCATTTCTCTCACATTTCCCTCATTTTGTTTCCTTAAAATAGAAGCACAACATTGCATTGGGATCATACTTAAACATAATGCTTCAGTGCACTTGATTTATTAAGAGGATGCTTTTAAGGCCGTCTGCCATTCAATAGACATGTGCCTTGAAGCTAGCTGAGGTTCTGTCGCCGCCTGAACAAATACTAAAAATTACTCTACGCTTCATCCATCCATATTTCATGAAGTCCAAGGCAGTATGACAGTTTGCTCTTTAGAGAGGATGTATAGCAGTCTCCTGTTTCATTGTGCAGGTTTTGTTGGCTAATTGAATTTTATCTAACTGTCTTCCTTTCTTTTTGGACTACATTAGCATAACAGCGCTCGTGGCGAGATCTAGCTTCGCGCTGGATGAAAAGAGGTGACATCCGTCTCCATGCGTATTCTTTTTAATGAGCTCCCCCCCTTTTATTATACCAAACTGAAATTCAATTCAAATAGAGCAGAACAGCAAGAAACCATGTTCTCTCTAATTTCAGCTAACAAAGGAAATGGATGGATTTCTCCCAAAGGGCTGAATTTGTTCAGACAAGAGGTCAGAAAGGACATCACTATTGATAGTAGCCATTTCCAATGCATTCATGTTCGCTATGTTCTGAATGGAAAACTTGAATAGCGCTGAATGACTACTGCACAACATACTGCATATCTCAGAATGTGACTTATGTGATTAAGTCCCCCTGTGGTGAAAATCAAGCTTTTAATGTTGTTTATATGTCTATGTGGCTTTTTAATATGCTTTAAGACAAACCATGTGCAAATTCACAAGTCAACACCATTGCGGAGTATTTTCTCCTTAAAACTGCAGTGAAAGACCAAAGACTGTCTCTAAAACGCGGGTTGAAATCGCTGGTCACAAACTACCTTGTAACCAATCAGGGGTGCGTTTCCCGAAATCACCGTTAGCCAACTATGGTCGCAAGTTCCGTCGTTATCCGCATAGTTCAACGATTTGGTGTTTCCCGAAACCATCGTTCCAACGAACGTTCGCAAACAGCATCGCAAACTTGTGTGGTTGCAACGACAGCTCTGGAGCTGTGGTTAGAAGCATAGTTCCTAGTTTACATGAGATGTAGACTGAATAAATCCTTATCTTTAGCAAAATAAGCAAGCTGACATTCAGTACAACCCGTGTTATTTATTTAGAATACATACAAATGTAATTTACGTCTTTTAGTTTGTCAAGAGATTTAAAACACCGTTTTTGAAGACTACGCATGTGCAAACGTGCTCAACTATGTAAGAACGAGCCAAATATTGAGTCTGGTAATAAAGCAAAATAACTGAGAAAAATTAGAAATGGTCTTCAGATGCCATGTCTGTAATTTATATGACAAAATGTAGTGCTAATTCGATCTCAAACAGATTAATTAAAATAATTTATTAGTCCACCACGTGCGAGACGTCATAAACCAACGTGGTTGAACGATACTTTGCGACATACGGTTTCAGGAAACAGTCGTGACGAGCTAGTTGATTTCTCCAACGATGCATCGTACTATGGTAGTTAAGCAGTGAGCTATATAGTTGTACGGGAAACGCACCCCAGGTCAATGTGTGATCGTCAACTGGTAGTGGATCTCTGAGATTGTGTGAGTGAGTGGAGGCGGGAATAATTTGCATATTCATAGAACTGCAAGGCTGGGGTGTCGAGTTACATTCAAGCTATTTTAAAGATACAATATGTATTGTTTTTCGCCGCTAGGGGTCGCTGACCTCTTACAATAACAAAGGCGTAGGTTGATGATGCAAAATTGATAACGCAAAACCTGCGGAATTATAGAACTTGTCGTCAAGCCGATGGATCTAATAATGTTTATGGATGAGTGAACACATTGATGTTTTCATCATGACTGTGGTATGAAGCAGGGCGCGATTGCTAACAAGAGACGCATCAGCGCCACACGTGAGTCCCGCGAACAGGTGTTGTGCCGAATTTCGACCCCCGCCAAATTATTACCCCCCTAGCATAGGTTTAGGATTGGTTGTGGGGGAGGGGTTGGGATTAGGGGTGGGGTTAGGATTAGGCAATCAGGTACTGACTTCAACGAGGGGGGTAATCATTTGGCAGGGGGTCGAAATTCGGCACAACAGGTGTTCGCGGGACTCACGTGTGGCGCTGATGCGTCTCTTGTTAGCAATCGCGCCCTGCTTCATACCACAGTCATGATGAAAACATCAATGTGTTCACTCATCCATAAAAATTATTAGATCCATCAGCTTGACGACAAGTTCTATAATTCCGCAGGTTTTGCGTTATCAATTTTGCATCATCAACCTACGCCTTTGTTATTGTAAGAGGTCAGCGACCCCTAGCGGCGAAAAACAATACATATTGTATCTTTAAAATAGCTTGAATGTAACTCGACCCCCCTGCCTTGCAGTTCTATGAATATGCAAATTATTCCCGCGGATAAAGGAATTTAATTCTACCGAACTAACGTTACCCGCATGGGCTGAATTACTACTCGCACAGGTCAGTTTATTTGACGAATTAAAACTTGTGAGGAAACGCAGCGCTGTTTCACTTGGTCTGCACTATCAACTGCATTTGTGTGTCTTGAAAGTTATAATGTTATTCTATGAGACTAGCAGTAAGCTAGATAAACATTAGAATAACACACAGATCATATATTCTAACATCTCGTTGAACTAAATAACATTGACTACATTAACTACATTAACTCACCTGTCTAATAAAGTAATGTTACATGTAAGAGCAGCGTCTCTGTCAAGTCGAAGTTTGTCACGGATGGAGCTCTCGGCGTCTCGAAAACGCCACGCTGATATTGATCCTCGTTTTAGTTCTCCTTTTTCCCGAAGTCTGCTTGCCATGGTCCATAATGTTAAATAAAATGAGCGAAACCATATCAGCGTGCAGCTAGACGTTACGCACTACCATCGACAGTATGCGCACTACGCAGTTGTCCACGTCTGACGAAATTTAAGTCCACGAAAATTAAAATTGGATTATTTAAAATTGGAATTTTTCTGAAATTAAAAATCTTTGGGAACTTTTGGGATATTGTAAGTACAAAACTGTAGGAAATATAAGTGATTTTTGGATATTTTATTACAAAATTCTACCCAGTAGGTTACCCATATTGCATTTTTTTCAAGGAAAAAAATAATGTTTTTATTCAACAGGGACGCATTTAACTGATTCGACAGTCAAGATATTTCTAATGTCACAAAAGATTTATGTTTCAAATAAATGCTGTTCTTTTGAACTTTCATCATAGAATCCTAAAAAAAGAAATGCGTCTCAGTTTCCAATAAAATATTAAGATTAAAAAAAGATTGAACATTGATAACCATAAGAAATAAATTACATTTTAAAATAAATTTAACCAGAAAACAGATATTTTAAAATGTAATAAATTGCGATAATATTACTGTTGTTACTGTATTCTCAATTAAATAAATGCAGCCTTGGTGAGCATGAGACTTCTTTCAAAAACATTTAAAAATGTAAATTATTTAAAAATGGTGACCCCTGGTGTATATTACATTTAATGTGATAATATTAAAAAAAATTATATAGTAAAATTTAACAAAATGTTCATATGAACATTTTGATCAAATAATGAGTAAAAATAATAACACATAATACACACACACACACACACACACACACACAAAAACTACGTATTCACAACAACTGCAAAATGTCATTCTAATGCCAATTCAAATGCCTGAGTGTTATTGAGTCCTCTGTAATGACAAGTATGAACATGATGTTATAGAATAGGCACTGGCTCTTTAAGACTACCATGTCAGTAGTAATTGGCCTATTCCAACGTCAGCCTCCCTTGGGCTCTTGGCAGGGGCTTGTAGGGCAGAGGACCTACAGCCCATGTGGGTTATAATAGGACATTGTGGATCTGTGTGTCCCCAGAGACCTCTGGCAGACCGGACAGCCTTAATAGAGTTCACTTTTCTCTCCAGCCAACCCTTACTCACACTTGACAAAGGAGAAAGGACCTAGAAGAAGAGATACTTTAATACTAAAATACAATGAAAGCACACTAAATAGCCAAATGTATGTGAGCGCTCTGTTCTAATGAACATGTTTGACTTTTAAACTAATTATGTGGAGACAAATCTTTGTTACGCTATACACTGAGATTCTGGAGGATTGTGAGGTTCTGACTTTGTTGTAACAATTTGGGGACAGTTAAAATCAAATGGGACACTTTAGGGTAAAATCATTAAATAAATGCCCAGCTACATAAAACGGCAGCATCTGTGAGAGAATAGCACAGCCTTCAATATACTGACAATCATTGTTGCTCATTTTGAGCTAAGAGAAAAATTTATTTTCATCTTCAAGAATCTAGAATGATCTGCCACTGCTATTCATTGTGTCATGAACCCTTCACATGTGATAATCAGACACAGACCCTTTAACTAACCTTGCTTTGTCATGAATTGTTATTTTTTAAAAGATGGATAATTTTTTTTTGTGGCGGGGGAGGGGTCGCACTATGATTTCAGCTTGGCAGACAAAGGTTTTTTAAATATTGACAAAAAGTTACATTTAAATATTTTCCCCTAAGAAATTAATAATAATGCCAAACTACTTCCTTTTGTTATTTCATTCTTTAAATTAGCCTTTTTTTTTATTTGTAATGATATCAGGACAGTTTTGTTTTACTTTATGCACCTAAAATATATCAAAATAAAATGTATTTCAGAACTTAAAAACATGCTCATGTTAAAAGATCTGTATTCAAGTAACTGTGAAATATTTTAATGCAAATTTTTAAATACATTGACAAAGTGGGGAGAAAGAAAAAAGGAATTGGTTATCACGTTATTGATTCTTGCGGTAAGCAACCACCCAGAACCCCAACATTAGCAACATGCTAAAAACATTCAGACCTCTTTAGAAACATCTTAGCAACACCCTGGCAACCAGCCACAACAACTTGGCATTGTGGCGATGAGCACAGCTTTCATATTTTATCAACAACAAAAAAACACAGAATATATTTACCGTTCATCACATGTGTGATCTACATGTCCATTACCTCAAGCTATACACCAGATAATGGAACTTGTCAAAGTGAAGAAAGACTCACCAAGATGCAATTAACTTTTCACCTGATGCCCTGCAAGTCTCACTTCATAAATATCAAGAAGTCTGCCATGATACAAAGTCAAGTCTAAAATTCCGACACACGACGTTAATCTAAAAATGTCTCAAATGTGTGAAAGGTGCCTCTAGTTGCTGTAGTACATCTTTCATTATTTATTCATTATCGTATTGACTGAAAGGCATCCTGAGAGAGAAGGCTTGAGACGCTGCATTGGAGAACACCCCTTCGCCTCTCCATTGCCCCTTTCAAATATGTTTAGGTGGCAAAAAGCGGGCCTAAAGACAACAGGATGGATCTACCTTAATGTCATGGCCAGCAAGTGTTTCGGAATTCATTACCCAGGGGATACGAGTCATCATAAGACGAAGCCCTGGCCAAATATCGACCTGCGCAGAGAGGTTACAAATTACAGCATAACTACTGAACAAACCCAGAGAGACACTGGCTTCCGCTGGCTTTCCTCATTTAGACGATAGACTGGAGAATTGGAAGATGGCAGATGTAACTGCTAACACCATTTTGCTACAAATTGAGCTTGGTTCCTGAACTGATACATACTATGCAGCAAAACACATTGAAATCCTGAATGATTCACCTGAAAAAAAGCTAGCATTCATATTAAAGGACCAGCTTGTAAACCAGCTTGTAAAGAACAATTCCGGCTGTAAAACCAGAGTCCATGTGGGATTAATTAGTAAACAGGAAAACAGCTCTATTCCTGAGCTCCGGTGTTACCGGCGCCCCTTAACACATCTTTGAACAGAGCCGAGGATCCTTGTACACAACATCTCCA
Source organism: Phoxinus phoxinus (assembly GCF_949152265.1). Classification (NCBI taxonomy): domain Eukaryota; kingdom Metazoa; phylum Chordata; class Actinopteri; order Cypriniformes; family Leuciscidae; genus Phoxinus; species Phoxinus phoxinus. The sequence continues at coordinate 20,043,432 of NC_136899.1, read as the reverse complement.
CCAAGTTAGCCTGATCAATCCAAACATCTCCAATGAACGCGGTTGTATATCGAGAAGCGAGCTGATTGTTCGGGGGCCGAGGGGTTTCTTGCTATGCAACCAGGGTTATTTTTAGAAGCACTCTACACCTTCAGTGATGGCTTACCATTCTAACCAACAGCATATGGCATAAAATACTCAAATGTGAACATTAAAAATAATTATTGTTACAGCAATAATGTTGTAATTCTGTAATAATGGACATACTTTGGCACACTCATCTCTGACAGATATCAGAATACTGCCTGGGTGAAATGCACACTGAATCATATGTTTTCTGTGAACCTGTTTTTAAACAATATGTATTGTGAACCATGCTATATCTACAAATAAACTTTGAAATAATTCGAATAGTGTGTTAAATGGATACAATCTGTTATTAATTACTCACCCTCATGTCTCTCCAAACCTGCAAGACTTTCATTCGAAGATCTTTTTGTTAAAATCTGAGAGCTTTCTATGCCTCCATTAACATTCTACGCAGCTACTACTTTGAGCTTCAAAAAGTTTGTAAAACCATATTAATTGAGCGGTTTAGTCCAAATTTTCTGAAGAGACTAGCTATATCGCTTTATATGATGAACAGATTGAATTTAGACTTTTATTCACATATAAACATTGATCAGCGAACATAAACAGGCGCAAAAACACATGAGCGAACATGCTTGAGCTTCCATTTACCTCAACTGATGTGTGAGTTGATCAATGTTTATATGTGAAAAAAAACATAAATTAAATCTGTTCATCATATGAAGTGATCGAGTCTCTTCAGAAAATGTGGACTAAACTGCTCAATTCATATTGATTTGTTTTATGATATCTTTATGAACTTTTTGAAGCATCAAAGGTTCAGTTGCTATAAGGGACAGAAAGCTCTCAGATTTCATTAAAAAATTAAATAATTTGTGATCCAAAGATGAAGGAAAGTCTTATTGGTTTGGAACGACATGAGGGTGAGTAATTAATGACACAATTTTCATTTTTGGGTGAACTATCCTTCTAACTTTCCAAAAAAGAAAAGAAAAGAAAGACCAATGCCATATAAATCCTCATAATAACAAATTGTGTGTGGATAATCTGCATTGCATCGTGTAATACTAATAAGCACAGTACATCCATTGTGAAATGTTACCAAAGTTACCTGAAGTCTGGATTCCGGTTGGGTTTGAGGCCATAGAAGCCAGCAGACAGTGTCAAGAGCCATCTGGGAATGAAATTCCCATTCTCACACTCCAAATACGGAGCTGACCAGTGAATCTGAGTTTTGTCGGTAATATAACTTTCTCCATTGCGCACAGACGCGTCAAAAGAGGCAAAATCTTGACTCAGCACACGTTTTTGGAGATGGGTCTTCTTTTTATTTTTATGCTCATGGTACCACTCTGTATCTGCCGTTCTGTTTTTCAACATATGGTGGGCAGTGCTAGATAAATCCTGGAGAATGATCTCTCCAGCTGCCCGTGTGGCCTGAAGGTAAACAGGTGGCCCGTCTGGAGGGAACTCGGCGCTCAAGGTGACCACTGCTCGATGGATCTTGAGGTCTCCCTCCAGGATACTCCTGACCAGAGCGTGGTACCACTCCATATCGCGTCTGGGACTCTGATCTCTGGACCTGTTCGTTTGTAGGATCATGTTGAGGAAGTTTGTGGCGTGAAGGACCGTGTCCAGCACGCTGCGCATGGAGTGATGCGCGTCTCCGCGCGTCCTTCCCCGCAACACCCCCAGCTCATATCTCCGTGAGCAGTTGGCGTGTTTTAAGGTGGAGGAATCCCCCGTGTGCAGAAACGCAGTCACCACTCTGGGTACCTGCTCCTCAATCTTCTGCGCTAAACCCGAATGGGGCTTCCGGAGGTGCGCTTGCTGGTTGCTGTGCGTATTATAAATGGACAGCTTTCCTTTTAGGTCCCAATCCTGTTCCGCATATCTATAATTTGATCCTATAACAAATCCGATTTGCAAGAGTAACGATATCCAGATTATGGCCATATCCCTCAATCCCGCTCTTTCACCTCACCAGCTTCAGTTCACCAAATCTGATGCGAGAAATCACAGCTGGAATGAATCAAATCAGCACAGCATTTTCACCTGTGGATTTCCACGCATTTCTACCACTTGATTGCTGGCCTGAAGACATTTATTGTATCGGTAATCCCTTTCCCCTCAGGTGCATTGGTGTTGTTTGTGTAAGTGATGCTGGTTTGGTCTTGTATCTTCTTGAATGAGCGCAGCAGATGTGTAGGATCCCCGATGCTCTCCTACCAATATGATGCTGGACCACAACAGACGTGATCGAATGAGAGAAAAAAAATCCTATTTTTCGGAGGCAGGGAGTCAGTACTTCACACTTGGATGACAAACACACTCCGCCCTCTTTCGTCCACTCCAGTCTTAAAGCATGAGAACGGCAGAAACCATTTGCTACAAACATCTAGTGATGTCCGATTCGCGAAGGGATCGTTTATTGAACCGGTTCGGAAGTCAGAATCATTCGGTCAGAGCACTTATCCAGTTCTCGGGTTGCGAAGCGGCTGCATTGAATTAAACTGTTCTAAAGAACCGATTCGTGGAAATGAGTCGGACTTCCCAACACTACCAACGTCCCGTCTTCTTCATCACCTTATAGGGTTTGGGAAAGTGCCCTTGATTGGTGTATGGTCATTTCTGCTGTCAGTCATTTGACGGAGGGCGTGTTTGTAAACCCGAAGGAGCTATCCAGTGCTGAAAGGAAAAAAACATACATCGTAAAACGACGATAAATCACATTAAGGTTTCGGGTTTCGGCAGAAATAGACGCTCGATGTGCAGGATCACGTTTATAAAGGCTCTGCTATAAATGTCAACAGGTCAAGCGGTTTAAAAGACACATTGCACTGAGACAAGCGTTGCTGTACAGGTTATTTAATTATGAGCTCGTATTGAGAGGAAACAATAAAAACGGAATGCCGTGGTTGTTCATCACAATAAACAAAACGCGTTCTTGTTTTCCGCCAGGGCTGTTTTTTTAAATGTTTATCTATGACATGTCTGACGTCTTTCGCCGTTGTCTGTTATTTCTATGCTTGTCTCGTTAAGACGCCCTCAACTGTTCAAAACGTGCTTTAAACCTCGGCGTTCGGTTTCATTCCGTTGCGTTATGAACGTCTTTGGTAGCGTTGTCGTGTCTCGTTGTTACAGCGTCTCGCGCGAAGTGAGTCGCTTTTTTTCTCAGACGCCGGGTCTAGTTAAATAGTGCAGCTTTAAACCCGGGTCTCGAGATAGGACTTGCGTGATTTCACATCCCGTTGCGTTCCGTCTAGCAAAACGCGTATTGTCACACTATACAACGCGGTTCGTCCGCGCTATATTATTTGGTCTTTGTAGACATGCGTCAGACGGACGTTATGGACCTTTCGTCGCGTCTCGCTCTTACTTGCAGCGCTGCGTTTTAAGACGCTGTATCAAGTTTTAAAGTTTCAAAACGCGTCTCCGCTACGCTGTTTAAACGCTAGAATGCGTCCTGTGTTGTTTTAAATTCAAGCCAATGCTGTAATACCCCCTAAGCATTTATTCTTGAATTAAACATATACAAGCTGAACAAAGCTGTTTGCTTCTAGGAGACATCCAGTGCGTAGCTCTGCTTGTCGCTCACTGGGGGAAATACTGCAGTGAAGCGAACAGCACAGGATGAATGCATGCAACTGCGTGAGGATGTGAATCATGGTGCAATATGAGTCATCATCGCCGCACGAGCGCTTAATCCAGATCTGTAAACAATGAGATGTTCAGAGCGGAATCTAAACGCGTGCGTCAGGGGCGCAAATGACTCAAGCGTCTAAAGGAACTGAAATGGCACATATACAAAAAACAATCGGTGATGCCATCACTGTCTGCAGAGGTGCATGGGTCGAGCTTACCAAAGCTCCTCACAGAAATTCATGACTCTGAATAACATGAGCATAAATGGACATATTTGCACATAAGACAAGATGACAAGATAATTTGGTGATGTTATAATATAGCCTAATGATCATATGCATAGCCTACACTGTTATGCATTATTTATAAGGGAGACAAGGGTTTGTGGTCATATAGGGAACTTGTCACAAGGGAGTAAGTACACGTTTCTAGGTCAAAAGTCTGACAGCATGTTTATTTCTTTGGCAGTGTCATTGTATTTTGGTTTTGAACACCTAAATTCGGACATTATTATCATTCGAAACAAAATGTGCAATATCATCTTAATATAAACTGTTAAACTTCTAAGCTGCTTGGTAAATAAACATTATGTGCACTTCTTGTTCAAACATAAATTAACTGTGTGAGAAGGTTCTCCTTATTTTAATTTCATTTATTGAACTCTTTGTTTTGTGTCTGTATTTTTGTATTGGCTCTTTTAATCAAATGTTTTATATTTCATAATTTTAAATTCAGACTAAAAGCCAAACATCCAATAATAGCCCATAAAACATTTAAAATGCAGAGTACTTTTTAGATAATATTTCACATACTCCGTATGTGTGAAAGCATGCCTCTGTGTGTAAATTATTATTTTTTCCTGGCAATAATAGTGGGAATATTAAGTGGATTTTCTATATAGCTAAACAAACTTTAAAAATACACTATGAAATATTCATTAAAGGAAAAAGTGTGTTTGCTAGACTCGTACCTTTTTCAGTACTTTAGCTGGAGACAACATCCGAAAAGTCCACTGCAAAAGGATTCGCCTTTAAGCAAACTTTTGTTTGATTGGCTTCTAATCTTTTGCATAATGCAATGTCCCTTGCAATAAAGTCAATATCCATTTTCTTGTATTGTTACAGATGTAGGCAACGTTTATAACTGATCTTCAGGTTGTGTGGCCTTCTTAATAGTGGTTCTGTTGTTAAAAACTCTCCCTTTCCCTCTGTTTCTTTGTCTTTTTTTAGGAGTTTATGAAGTGTCATTCATACCATATGCAGGCAGGAGGCAGGGAGAAGACAGGTGAGACCAGGGGTGACTGGAGAGTGTGGCCACAGGAGGGTTGTGTCAGTCCCAGAACCTGATCACATGCGTTTGGCAGCCATGGTGGTAGAATATGTCTATTTGTGTAACATCTACTGCACCTCACAACTTTTAATCAGAAACTGTTTATATAATTGATTACACGTGTATTTTTTATAATAATATTTTTAAATATCCCATTTACGTACCCTCACAGCCCCATCAGTGAGGATCAAGCACCACTTCAATACTAAAACAGAAAGTTAACTCATTCATTTTATACTTGATATCACAGTATTATCATTAATATAGTAAAGAGTCTTCACATGAGGTATATGGACACATACTACAAATATTCCACTATGATCCACACAAACTGAAACAACTTATTGTTTTGATTTCATGCCATAAAATAGAACGGAATGTGGTTAATGCAAAAAGATCATAACAGAAATCACAATTAATTATCACTGTAAACAATATCTACTATATACAGTAACAAATATCTACTGCTTGATTGCTTACAGTATTGCAAAATGTAATCTTTATTATCAACCAGCTCTGCTAAATGTGACAATATTGCATGAAGACATTGTTACGTGCCCTCTTTCAAGTCTAGGAGGGTGTAAAAAACAGGGAGAGGCTGAGAGAACTGCCATCTCCAGGTCCAGGGCAGACACAAAAGCTCAATGGCACCAGGTTTTAAATAAAACAGAAGTTTATTTTTTTTAAATTGTGGGATATCAATACACAGAGGCTTCTCACAGAGGGAAAATGGCAAAAGAATAAACAAAAGAGCAACCTTACAACAAGGTTTTTAGAAACAACTTACCTAACAAGACAAAAGACATTCTCCATTACCCGACTCCCACTCTAATCAAAACAAAAATTACTCTTTGAATGAACATAAAAAAAAATCATGGAAAGGATTTCCACATGATTAACTTGCTTTATTTCAGCATTATGCAATTTTGTTATTCCAATTTAATGTACTTACGTTGGGTCAACTTAATTTATTAAGGTTGATTCAACTTATTTACTATTGTTTGGCACAGCTTAATTTAATAGTGTCAGCCCAACTAATGTTAAGGTTTTCTGACATGATTCAAGTGTTTTTAATTTTTTCTATCATCCATTAATATTTCATTTATTTTAATGACACATAATTGAATCGATAGACTATAACTAGCTATTTGCTAGCAGTAGCACATATTAGCAAATGCTAAGATTTACATGCTCCTTCAACCAAAGCAGTTAAACGTAACCGAATCAGTCACAGCCAAACACAATGCTCCACTCTTCTCCACAATGGTAACCCACTGTAATTTAAATGGTTCTAATAATTCCAATGTAATTGAACATTAAACACAATTACACACTATCAAGTCTTGCACTTTTCTAATTTTCTCAAAAAAAAAACATAAAATAACACTTAATTTGAACATTTATTCTCTCTTAATTTAACCATATGCAAAGCATGCTGGGAACTAACAAGCACCGCCCAGTTTCAGTTAATGCAACACAAATCATTCATGTAATCCAACACAAACGGATTAAGTAAATTTACATTTTATATTTAAGCAGATTGAACACAATCAAATTAAGTTAGGGCAAAATGGCAGTTGGCGTCGCACTATACCGCCACCCTCTGGATGTAAGAATTTTTTACTTAACATAAATGGTTTGTGTTTAGACAACACGTTAGGATTTTGTACTGTTAAGATGAGACATAATTACGTGGACCTTAATAGAAAAAAACATTTCAAGTCAACAAACACAATTATTATAAGTAAACTAAATATAAATATATTATGTAAAGTGCACAACCTTCCTAGTTCATATTTTTGAGTGAGGGGCTCAAAAACAAAAAGGCATCTCCCTACAAATTATTTCACAAATAAATGGTCCAGAACAAGTAAAAAGATGATAATGAACAGGGCCACTTAATGTCTCACATACACAAGAGTTAGCTGAAGCACACTACACAGCTGTTCAGTTTTTACCTGACACTACAGGCAAAGCAACATACACAACTAGAGAAACAACAAGGACTAGGACCAGAAGATGATCAACATGGAAAGCCACAGTCTTTCTCCTCTGCCTAGAATTCTCTGGGGCTGAATCTGAAATCGCCCCCTATTCCCTCAAATAGGGTATTATTTGAGGGGACAGCCATTTGTAGTGGTGTCCGAAACCATATGGACGTTATTTAGTGCACTCATTCAATCCCATATTGCACCGCAATAATGGCAGTCCCCATTCGCTCACTTGTTTTCATTCACTCCTTCAAGTGAACTTTATTAGTGGACTAACATAGGGAACAGTGATTGAGGGTTTAGGGGGTGATTTCGGATTCAGCCTGGGTTTCTTTGCACTCCACCTAACGAGCTGGGACAGGAATCCGGTGGAACTCATGATCCTGTCAAGTGGACAGTGGGAGGAGCAACAGTTACAAACTCACTCCAAAGGGAGTTATTCTCAATATCAGTGCTCACTGTTTCTGAACTCCCTCAAACGCCTTGATTGTAGTCTGGAGTTTTCTTCTGGGAACGAATATGTCACAATTTTCCTCATTTAAATAATTAAAACCACTCATAATAAGATGGCGGGATACACTTAGCCTCAAATAGGGGGGACCGGGGATGGTTGTAGCATTTTTTGACATTTCTGTCTGTATCTTGGAGTTCTTTTAAGCCAGTGCATTCAAAATGTGATTAAAACTAGTTACAAGTGTCAGCTATGAAAGGACATATCTGTTATCTTTGCACAGTCCGGGTCAGTTGTAACATACCATGGGGTGAGTTGTGACATTATGAAATAAGGATCATCAGTGAATGGTGAGATATTTTGCTAAATAAAATGATCCTGTCAGAAGAATTGCGCGATAACTTTATTATTTATTTGTCCGTCTGTATCATCTCAGTGAGCTTTTGTGAGGTTTTACGCATGCGCAGTAACGTGAATTTAGCGTTTTCAGGCATTTTCCAAAAGTTTCTCATCCACACAGAAACGTCGGGATACCACCTTAGAGCTTTGACACAAATCGAACACTGCTTGATATATATAATATGCAGTTCGCATTCTGTTTGCAGTTACATTCTGCAATTTTTTCATGCATTCTGATTCCTTCATATATTGTGTCTTTTGCAAGGCCATGCAAAATATTAATCAAAACCTTCAGTAAATTACATATATTTTATATTACACTGCATCAGAAAGTTAGGTTATTACAGTATATGTAAATATCTGGCATAATTTATGGAAATAAATATTTATGAATAGATATTTAGAGATTCAGTTTTTCTGTATATTGTACTTCAAGGTATACATAGCAAAAGCAAATCTAGTGAAAGATGCACCAAAGAAGCTTCCTAAAATACGTTTTTTTTTTTTTGTATACAAAAGTTCCACTGATAAATGTAAAGTATAGTAAAAGTATTTGGACTTATATCTGTCATAAAAAAATTAAAACAAACCTTTATCTGATGATGTTTGGGATGCTATTGTTGCAAGATAATGTATACTGAAGTGAGTTGTATTACATAGCCATTGTCTTTAGCCATAATTTGTGGCAAATATGAATTATATATGTTGTTACAATGCTATTCTTTGGCTTAGTGTGTGAATTTAATCAGCTCAGTGACAGCAGATGAAAATGATCTGTTTATAACACCAGTGCTAATTAATGTGTTGTCATTGACAAAGAAATAAATACACAGTTTGTATACAATATATATTTTTTACTATACATGCATTCATATAAGGGATGTACAATTACAATATAAATATTAAATATTTGAAATGACACAAAATTTTGCAAATATGCTACATAAATAGTCAATTTGGTCTAAGCTGTCTGGATCCGACTGTTGGTTGTTGACATTGATTGCCATCCGCTGCTTTTTTTGTGGGGGTGACCTGTCCTCTCCTGCACTGTCCTGTTGAAGGAACAGACATAATCATGTAGCGCTGACCAGAATTAATGTGTTAATTAAATTAAATTAAATTAAATTAAAGTGTTTCTATATGAAAATCTAAAGAAAAAATGCTTCTACCATTTCGATATGAGGGGTCTGAATTGAAAAGGATATAATTCGCATGATCATCCCAGATTAAATTATTAAAGTATTTAGTTTCTAAATCTTCTAACCAAAGCTCTTTTCCGGGTCGGCTGGGACCTGGGCTGAAGTCTGTTCTGAGTTCTCCGGTTCGGTTGTGAAGTGGTTATCTGAGGGGCTGGATGGTTGTAGCGCCTCAGTTCTGGAGGTGCCTGACTCAGACCTGCGTTGTCCTGTTGAGAGAACAGATATAATCATGCAATTAATGGGTGCTTCTTATACAGACTAAATCTAAAGGTGTATCTTTTTTTATCATTTTGAAATGTAAAAGGATTTTAAATTGAGGACCTAGAAAACATAGTAGCATAGTTAAAGGCAATGTTTACTTGTTTGAATAAAGGGACTTACAGAAGCTTCTGTGCTCCACACCCTCTTACTCCATCTGGACATGGGAGCTCCCTCGGGAGACCTGGGTGGATGCTGTGGGGAACGCGGTGGAGAAAGTGTTTTCTGTGGGATCTTGGCAGGCGCAGACACTCCATTTTGGATATTCTTCTGCCTCTGCTGTTGCCCCCAGTGTTCCCTCAACTTCTTCCTCTGCTGCGTAGGGATCCTGAGGTTTGCGGAAGACACAAGCACTGGTGCATTTTGCACATGTTGCCTCAGCAGCTCAGGGTTTTTAGGATCTGTCCTCTCTGAGATCTTGTCAATGACAGATGCTCCTTGTGCATAACACACAGGCGCTATCTCAGGCTCAGGGATCTTTGGTTTTTGCCTCTTTGAGATGTTGTCAGGCACGGGTGGTCCTTGCAGAAAAGCTTGAGTCTTCTGCTGCTGCAGCTCCTGTCTTGCTGGCTCAGGGATCTTTAGTTTTGGCCTAGCTTCAATCTTGTCCTGCATGGGTGCTCCATGAGAGGAACATGTGACCACCTTCGAGCCAGCCACTGGTTTCCTCAGTAGAGACTGGATGGGCATGGGCGTTTCCAAAGAGGCCTTTTTCAGGTGTCTGGTCAAATGCTCAGGGATCCTGAGTCTTCCTCTTTTGGGCTCAGGTGCTTCCTTTGGGGATGCAGCAGGTACAGATGCTATCTGTGGCTTTTGCTGCCTCCACTTTCTCCTCTGGTCCGTAGCCATTGTTGCATCAGAAAAACTTGAGTGCTGAGCTTTCTCCGATGCGTCACTGAAGACCAGGGATGAGGGGAGGTCTTCTTTTTTAGCACTGGGAGAGTTCTGCTGGGACCTGACGAGCATACATTCTCCCTGTGTGGACCCGTCAGGCACATGTGCTTTCGGTGTCTGCTGCCTCCAAGGCTTCATGGTCTTCAGTTCTCCCTCCTCATATTTCCCAGGCCTCCTCTTTCTCCACTGCCCTGTGGTCTTAGATGCATTACTGAAAACCAGGGATGAGGTGAGGTCCCCCTTCTCAAAACTGGTGGGCACAGGTGCTCCCTGTGTGGATCTAGCGGGCACAGGTGCTCCCTGTGTGGATCTGGTGGGCACAGGTGCTCCCTGTGTGGATCTAGCATGCACAGGTGCTCCCTGTGTGGATCTAGCGGGCACAGGTGCTCCCTGTGTGGATCTGATGGGCACAGGTGCTCCCTGTGTGGATCTGGTGAGCACAGGTGCTCCTTGTGTGGATCCGGCCAGCACAGGTGCTCCCTCTGTGGATCTGGCCGGCACAGGTGCTCCCTCTGTGGATCTGGAAGAAAAGCGTGCATCCTGCGTCGTCTTCTGCCTCCACTGTGTGGATCTGGTGAGCACAGGTACTCCCTGTGTGGATCTAGCGGGCACAGGTGCTCCAGCCTGTGTGGATCTGGAAGAAAAGCGTGCATCCTGCGTCGTCTTCTGCCTCCACTGTGTGGATCTGGTGAGCACAGGTGCTTCAGCCTGTGTGGATCTAGCGGGCACAGGTGCTCCAGCCTGTGTGGATCTGGTGGGCACAGGTGCTCCCTGTGTGGATCTGGCCAGCACAGGTACTCCCTCTGTGGATCTGGCCGGCACAGGTACTCCCTCTGTGGATCTAGCGGGCACAGGTGCTCCCTCTGTGGATCTGGCCGGCACAGGTGCTCCCTCTGTGGATCTGGCCAGCACAGGTGCCCCAGCCTGTGTGGATCTGGTGGGCACAGGTGCTCCTTGTGTGGATCTGGTGGGCACAGGTGCTCCCTGAGTGGACCTGGAAGAAAAGCGTGCATCCTGCGTCGTCTTCTGCCTCCAATGTGGTGTAGTCCTCCGTGTTGTATCTGAGAAGCCCGAGTGCTGGGAATGAGCCTTCTCAGATGCATTACTGAAGACCGGGGATTTGGGGCATGATGTTTCTGCTGCCTCCGATGTTTCCCCCCACTGGCCTGAGATGAGGTCCCCATACTCAGGATCCTCAGATATGGGGTCTGAAACTTCCATAATCGCCCACCACCGTCCTGCAGCAAGGGCCGTAGTGAGCTCATCCGAGAATTCAGACTGCTCTGCACTCTCAAAAATGGTGGGCATGCTTGACAAGGTCATATTGATGTTGGATATGATGTGGAAAATTAACTAGAAGTGAACAATACTTGAACATAAAACACTATGAAAGAAAGAGAAAGGGAAGAGATGATGTGAGTAAACATACAGTACAAGAACCTGAAAGCTTGTTGTCTTAAGCCCAACGTATATACTTATGTCGTCCGCATTCTGCAATTTTTGTCATCTTAAGTTCCACGGACATCCGTGTGCAGCCTAATTTTTGTGTTCGCACTAACGGTGAGTGCACAACAACACTGTATAAAAAAAAGTTGGTTTAACTTAAAAAAGCAAGTTACCTTGTTGCCTTAAAAGTTTGAGTTTGTTGTAATTAAAATTTTGAGTTAATACAATGAAGAAGAATGGTTTAATAAACAGAAACTCAAAATAGTATGTTATCTTCACACGTTAGGTATCGAAGTTGATTTGACAAAAGATAAAAAGTTGTGATAAATCATAAAAAGTGAACAGTGAACGCATACACAGGGTGATTGTTTAGACAGAATAATGTTGACACGACTCTGTACTGCTCTTTGACATCTGCAGACTATAAATAAGAGATTGTGCGGTGTCAAACTGGTCCACCAACTAATAGCTGTGCGGACACAACTGTGCGTAAGATAGTGCGGAACGTGGAAAATAAAGTACTGTACCCAGGCCTTTAATTACCTAAAAAAAATGTAAAAAAAAAAATGTATACAGTGTATGCCCAGTGGCGATCCATCAGAAGAGGCAAGGGAGGCTAAGAGCCTCCTTAAAATGTATTTAAAATGAACAATGAAGCTAAAAAAAGTTAATTCTTATTTTTATCAATTTCCCTACTAATGTGCATAACTCAGATGCACATAATGTTAATGTAGGCTAGTATAGTCATTTATTATAATGGCCGGTTGTCGAGGCAAACTTGATTGATTAAACGAAGCTTAAGGCCAATAAGCTTTCACTTTAGTGTGTCATCAGATCTGCTATCGTTTTGTCAATGAAATATAAATTATCAACAATTATATATATAGCCTATATAAAAAGATTTTATCATTATTGATTTACGGCTCGTACGGCATTTTAAACATTTACAGGGGTAAGTCTGTGATTTTATTGCCGTCTGAATCCTAATGTCAGTGTTTTTCACCCTCATTTCCACTCAAACCGCCACTGTGTCATGCCTATTTATTTATCTAAATGTAGCTACAGCAAATCGAGACAATAATATTCCACAGTTTAAGCAGATTCTTCTGCAAATTATGAAAAGATTAAAATTCAGATCCCCAAACCCTGTAAAAAGCATACTCACACAATCGCCGACTCGCTACAAGAAGAATAAATTCGCTGCACTATTATATACTCACCGAACGTTCATTATTACGTGGCGATCGACCACACGAGTTTGTGAGTGATGGGAGACCCAGGCTGTTTTGTTGTATTAAAAGTGAACATGCAATACAAACAAAGACTGACTTAGCATTTTTAATTCATGATTGTTGATACAAAAAATAGCTGCTGTTTATTGTTTATTTTTAGAATTTGCAGCTGGTGCATAAACGGGAGCAAGTGAAGCTGGGGATGGCATACATTTTATTGAGCATAACAGACCACTGAAACAAAATAATCAATAGATATTATTATTTTGCAGCGATACAGCAAATTTGTTCTAAAACACTTTCAAAGGCCACTGAAAGCTGTCAGTTAAGTCCTATTCGGACGCTAATTGTTTATGGGCTCGTACGGCATTTTAAACATTTACAGGGGTAAGTCTGTGATTTTATTGCCGTCCGAATCCTAATGTCAGTGTGTGTGTGTTTTTCACCAAACCCACGTAAAAATCCCTGGCCAAATTTGACAAACAAGTCGTAGGCTATGGTAATTTAATTGCTGTCTGAATCCACATCTCTGAGTTTACAAGAAGATATTCAAAATTCACTGTTTAAATCCTTTTTTATCACTACCGAGCACCATATGTATAGCCCTGCACTTTTATTACTAAAATGCTGGAATAATTTACAAGAAAAATATTTAATCGCAGCTCCACCTCAGCGAACAAAAAGAAAGCACGTAAACATTTTATATGGTTATTGTGGCAGCAATATATGATACAATTTTAAAACAGGCTATTATAGTTGGATTACTTTTTATAATATCCCATGAGTCCTAATAAATGCAATTTCAACTATTTCTGACTGAAATGCTTCTTTTATAAAGAACACCGCTTTCTCATAATGCAGTGAAGCAGTCCCTGCACGAGAGAATAATTGATTCTCGAGCCATCGATATCAATCAACAGATTCAGCAGCATCGCCACGGACAGCACCGGGTAATGTCGCACGTAAGAAGGTAGGCCTATATCTTAAGCAGCTTCCTAGGTATGGTTCAAGGTACACGCCAAGAAATGTTATACCTTTAACCGCCGCCGGGGATTCTCCTCCGTCTTCAAGTTCATCCCCAGGATTTTCTTGTTCCTGGGGCTCTGTTACGACGAGTGGTGGTGTGTCTGCACCTTCACAATCTCGTTTCTCGTTTCAGGGTGTGACTCAGAACGTGGACGTTTAGGGAGCAAAAAACTATCCATGGTGTAGGCCTATTTTACTTTGCTAAAACTCGCTATCAAAAACAAGCTGAAATGCGTTAAGGTCAAAGGTTCGCCGGGGGCTGCGCCCATTGGCCAAAGAAGATCACCTGTTTCGGCCTCATGTTATTATAGACTAAAATATATTAAATTATTACTTGATTCCTATTTTAAAAACATGAAAAAGAATATTAAAACATGACATTAAAATATAAATATAAAAAATTACAGACATTTCTTGGGGGTGCTGGGCAGGTGCTATAATAGGCTATAATAGGGGGAGCTGCAGCACCACCTAGCTCCCCCCCGGCGCCGCCACTGCCTTTAGTTAAGTAATACCTTAAGAGTCTTTGTAGTGCGCTAAGAGACGTTATGGGAAACGCGCAGCCCTGGTCACTCTGGTGGTTAAAACTTTTTGCCAAGCACGTGTTAGATGTTAATGTTTACACTCTCGTATAGTTTTTTTCTCTCTCTCATCTGTTCATCAATGGTTACAGTAGCCTATATATCAAGCAGTATATATCATAGAGTCTCCACAACGGCGTTAAGTTGAAGCGCGCGTCCGTGTGAAGTGCGCGAGCCTCAGGAAAACAAGACACTGCAGCAGCGGCAAAGGCAAAGCACTTGATTTAAAGGGCACCTATTATGACATTTAAAATGTTCATAATGTTGTTTTGGGAGTCCCCAACAACAGTTTTACATGCATGCAATGACAAAAAACACTTTTGTTGTCGTATAATATGCATTTATTTTTACCTGATTTGCTCACCGACTCCCAAATGATTCGTTCAACGACTCATTTTTCCAAACCCCTCCTTTGCGCGACGCTAATCTGCGTTGATTGGTCAGATGACCCAGTCAGTTGTGATTGGTATACTTATTGTCTAACATGGAGTACAATGATGCTTTTATCAATTAAATTGTGTTATAATAATGATTATAGTCCACTGCTTTGTAGTTTGTAGTAAAAAACTAAAAATAAGATAAAGAATTTAATGTTATGTTAGCGAGCATAGCCCAGAGTTAATATTGTAAAAGCACAATCAGTCTTTGTTTGCATTAGCCCGATGCATAAAAACATAACGTTTTTACAAAAAAAAAAATGCAGTTTACGTTACTACGAGGTATTATTCTATTCTTTTAGACAACTCCGAAAACAACGACTAACACTTCACATATCTCAATACAATTGTCATTGAAGACCTAGAAGCTAAACGGTGCTTACACAACAAACAACATAATTATTAAGCATGCTACATAAAACATAAAAGCAACAATTATTAATAACACTTACAGGTTGTGATACGGAGGAGGAAGCTGATGCAAATACACTTGGAACTGAACCTTCCTTCAATATCAGCCGGCTCGCGAATCCAAGTTTGATTGCATTTAAGTTGGTAAAGCAATCGTCTTCAAAATGGCGCGAACAAAGCACAAGGCTCGGACTATACTTCTGTTGTATAGTTGTATATATTAATTGTAGCCACTTAGTCTTCAAATGCTCCTCCTTGGGCAGATGAGCCGCACTTCAGAACACAGCGTCTCGTCGCCATGTTTGCAAGTTTTCCCCATAGACAGTATATAAACCCTGGCCTTGGAGCGCAATAAGTGGGCGTATCGTATTCAAATAACTTGACTAGTTGACGTCATCTAGTCAGAGAAAAAGCTTCGGTCTTCTAACGATTCATAAAAATGATTCCGAGTCGACTCTTACTTTTGAAAGACAATAACTTTATATACGGTGCACTTTCATATTTCAAACTTTGCAGGATGTTTTTGTTCACTTAAATCTATGTTACACACTACATGAAAGGTAAATTTCAAAATTCCATAATAGGTGCCCTTTAAAAAACAACACATTTTAGCGCTAGACCGTCTTTTATTTAATAGCGAACTAAATGAATGCTGGGGGGTTCTAATCCGCTCTCGTAGCCTATAGTTAATTTTTTTTCTCTCTTTCTCTCATCAAAACCGAATATGTTAATCAGTGGTTACAGTATATATCAAGCAGGGACACGTTTGTGTGCATTTATGTCATGATTTCACTGGAACGAATAGTCTCCACAACGGCGTTAAAGGGATAGTTCACTTTAAAATTAAAATTCTGTCATCATTTACTCACCCTCAAGTTGTTTCAAACCTGTATTAATTTATTTCTTCTGCTGAACACAAAGGAAGATATTTTGAAGAATGTCGGTAACCAAACAGTAGATTGTACCTATTGACTTCCATAGTATTTTTTTTTTCCTACTATAGAAATCAATGGGTACAGTCTACTGTTTGGTTACCGACATTCTTCAAAATATCTTCCTTTGTGTTCAGCAGAAGAAATAAATTAATACAGGTTTGAAACTTGAGGGTGAGTAAATGATGACAGAATTTTAAAGTGAACTATCCCTTTAAGTGATAGATTGAAGCGCGCGTCCATGTGAAGACTGTGCGCGAGCCTAAATAACTGTATCACTGATAGCAGCGGCAAAGCACTTGATTAAAAAAACAACACATTTTAGCGCTAGATAGTCTCTTATTTAATAACAAACTAAATGAATGCTCTGCTAAATAACTGGAGATGTTTTATTTATTTTTATTAGGTAGCCTACATCCGTGCCTCGAAATGTCCCAGCCGGCATTCGACGTTGACCGGTGAATCAACGTCAGGGACAGAGTGTCAGGTCCACGTTGAATTGGTTTTCGATTTAGCAAATTGAATCAATGTTGATGTCACGACGTTGTTTCACCTTTGAATTATGCTTCGGTTTTGCAAATTTAATCAACGTTGATATCATGATGTTGTTTCACTGTTGTTTCACTGCCAGTTGTAGGCCTATTCAATTATACAACCAAGTTTTCAGTTGAAACATGAGTCATGATGACACTGCTGAAAAATATGTTCTATTTTTTGCCAAGCGGAGCAAGCCAGTCCAGTGCACGTATGCAAATTAGCCATATGCGCCAAATAGAAGAAGAACGTTGAGAAAACATACTAAAAATGGCTAGCAAGCGAAAGATTCACCAGAGTGTATCACTCACCCACTTTGGGTTCACAAACTTCACATCCGAAAAGGTTGCACTCAGAGATGAAGGCCCACTCGCTACCAAAACAGAGGATCCTCTCCCACCCAGTGACTCCCCAGAAGCATATCGATTTGAAGCCGAGTGCTTCAAAGACGAAGCAGGTGCTGAGGTAACTTCAGCGGCTAGTTCTGCTAGCAAAAGTTGTGTTGCTAGCTGTCACGTATTAGCCGGGACGTCCCGTATATTAGGATTAATATATTCGTCCCGTTTATTGACTGCAGTGATCTAACCACAGACTGATACAGCAGCAACACGACACATGAGAATTATCATGACACCGCCATCATACAATCAGAGCCTACTCACGCGCTGTAACGCCGGTGCGGCTGAAGCAGAGAAGAGGCAGGATCCAGATGCAGCACACGTTTTATTAACACACTAGAAAACAGGATAACGGGACTCGGGAACGAGAACAACCAACATCAACGTTAAACATTAAACAAGAACTCACAAGGACAGGACAGAAACACAGGTCTTAAATAATCAGAGACAAACGAGCTAAACAGGATAACAAGGGGGCGTGGGAAAAATAAGAGACACCTGGGAAAACTAATAGACAAGACAGGGAACACTAATCATGACATAGCCCCCCCACAAAGGAGCGGCTTCCAGACGCTCCAAACACGAACCAGGCGGGGGGCAGAGCGAAAGCGATCCTGGGGGAGGGACGGAGGGCCAGGCCCGTGCAGGGGAACGGGACCAGGACACAGGCAAGGCGGGCCTGGGCCATGGAGCGTGGGAGACCAGGGCGGAGCATGACGTGACGGCGGCCAGGGCGGAGCATGACGTGACGGCGGCCAGGGCGGAGCATGACGTGACGGCGGCCAGGGCGGAGCATGACGTGACGGCGGCCAGGGCGGAGCAAGACGTGACGGCGGCCAGGGCGGAGCATGACGTGACGGCGGCCAGGGCGGAGCAAGACGTGACGGCGGCCAGGGCGGAGCAAGACGTGACGGCGGCCAGGGCGGAGCATGACGTGACGGCGGCCAGGGCGGAGCATGACGTGACGGCGGCCAGGGCGAAGCATCCTTCATGGCCCTCCAGGGCGAAGCATCCTTCATGGCCCTCACAGGGCACCTCCTGCCCCCCCCCAAAAAATACTTAGGGAAATCCAAGACCTCCAGGCTGGGAACCGCCACCGGAAAAGGCTCCCGAAGCCCGAGATGCGCAGGTAAGGCAAGACGCAGAGGTGGGGCCGGCAGGGCGAGGCGCAGAGGCGGGGCCGGCAGGGCGAGGCGCAGAGGCGGGACCGGCAGGGCGAGGCGCAGAGGCGGGGCCGGCAGGGCGAGGCGCAGAGGCGGGGCCGGCAGGGCGAGGCGCAGAGGCGGGGCCGGCAGGGCGAGGCGCAGAGGCGGGGCCGGCAGGGCGAGGCGCAGAGGCGGGGCCGGCAGGGCGAGGCGCAGAGGCGGGGCCGGCAGGGCGAGGCGCAGAGGCGGGGCCGGCAGGGCGAGGCGCAGAGGCGGGGCCGGCAGGGCGAGGCGCCTGGGAACGCCCTCCGGAGCCTGGCGAGCCCAACGAGTCCTCCTCCTCCTTCTGCGACGGCGCTTCACTGGGCTTGATTCATTACAGGATGCAGTAGACTCAGTAGAAACACAGGATGCACTTGACTCAGTAGACTCACAGGATGCACTTGACTCAGTAGACTCACAGGATGCACTTGACTCAGTAGACTCACAGGATGCACTTGACTCAGTAGACTCACAGGATGCACTTGACTCAGTAGACTCACAGGATGCACTTGACTCAGTAGACTCACAGGATGCACTTGACTCAGTAGACTCACAGGATGCACTTGACTCAGTAGACTCACAGGATGCACTTGACTCAGTAGACTCACAGGATGCACTTGACTCAGTAGACTCACAGGGTTCGTCGAGACTGACGTAAAGCTCTGGTCCGTCGAGCGCGGTCTCGGCTGGGTTGACGTGCAGCGCGGGTTCGGCTGGGCTATCGTGCAGCGCGGGTTCGGCTGGGCTGACGTGCAGCGCGGACTCGGTGGGAACCTCCCGCGGCGTAGGCTTGGCCGAGCACGTGAGAAGCACCGGTTGAATGTAGCCCACGTGAAGCACCCGTACCTCCTCCGCTAAGCCCACTGCGGACGACGAACCGCTCATAGAAAGAGCCCACTCGACATACTGGATCAGAGTCACGGAAGGATCAGGTCCGGGCATCTGTGACCGAAGTGGGTCTGATAATCCCCCGTGGAAGAATATCTTCAAGCACTGGGTGCTCATTTGCGCGAGAGGCGCAAGTCTCATGAACTCCGCGACGTACTCCTCTATGGAGCGATTCTCCTGATGGAGACGGAGAATCTGCACGTCTGGATTCCAGGAAGGCATGGCTGCTGGATCACGTTGCGGTGAGTTCTTCTGTAACGCCGGTGCGGCTGAAGCAGAGAAGAGGCAGGATCCAGATGCAGCACACGTTTTATTAACACACTAGAAAACAGGATAACGGGACTCGGGAACGAGAACAACCAACATCAACGTTAAACATTAAACAAGAACTCACAAGGACAGGACAGAAACACAGGTCTTAAATAATCAGAGACAAACGAGCTAAACAGGATAACAAGGGGGCGTGGGAAAAATAAGAGACACCTGGGAAAACTAATAGACAAGACAGGGAACACTAATCATGACACGCGCATCAGACCATACAAATAACAAACTCTAAACTGACAACTTTAGTCAATGCAACCTCCTACGTCAGTGATGCTTTACGAATACTATAGCATATCGGATTAGCAAAAATTGTTACGTGTGTGTGTGTGTGTGTTGTCATGTAGGCTATATACTGATTGTCTTGGCTTGCATGCATCCATGAAATATTGTAATGTTATAGGCCTACTGCATAGAGAGAAAATTTTGATCGGTATTGCGCAACAATCGGGAGATGGGGACCCCCCCGAATATTGATGGGTAATTCGCACACTGGGGACCGGGAACACTTCCCGTAAATCCTGATGTACTTGGTACTAGGGCTGCACGATTTTGAGAAAAAACCTAATTGCGGTTTTTCTGACAAATATTGCGATTGCGGTGCGATTTTCGATTTTTGCGTTCGATACTTTTAAGTGCATAAAACCTAAAATTATGAATAAAATGTGTTGTTACTTTTACGACACAGAGGGTTAAATAAACTACATACATAGTGATTGAGGTAATGAGATTGTTTGATGCTTCGTGATTATTAAATACCAGTGGTGGAAAGAGTACTAACAAATTGTACTTAAGTAAAAGTATTGCTACTTAAGTAATAATTTACTTGAGTACAAGTAGAAGTACTGAAAAATAATATGACTCAAGTAAGAGTAAATAAGTAGTTAACTTAAAAACTACTCAAGTAACTACGTTACAAAGTACTTTAGTATTATTTTTCTATT
The DNA here is from genome assembly GCF_949152265.1 of Phoxinus phoxinus. NCBI lineage: Eukaryota > Metazoa > Chordata > Actinopteri > Cypriniformes > Leuciscidae > Phoxinus > Phoxinus phoxinus. The sequence goes on along the minus strand of NC_136899.1, from coordinate 20,022,857 downwards.
TTTACCCAACATGGGGAAATGCTAGCGATATGGAGCGTTCTGTTTCATTCATACTGGAAGCCCAGTACTAATCAACATTGTATCATAGAATTTAAGAAAATAATATTCTCACTCTGTGTTAAGAAGCAACATGAAACCACAGAAGTCATTTCAAACACGATTGACATGTATTTTGATTTTGGAGCAAAACATGATATTAAACTCATAAAATGTAGTGTTTGACGGTATGCTAAACAAACATACTAGCTTTCCCTGTTGTGAAGAGCAATTGTTTTAATTTGGAAAAGTCCAGGTAAGATAATTTGAATGTTTTAATTTAAATCATTTTATAATTGAAAGCAAAGAAGGTTAAGTGAGAGGTCAAAAAAGTGGCAGTAAAAAAAAAATTAAGTGAAGTATGGTTAACATTTATTATTTAAATTTTTTCGTTCCACCCGAAAATGTGCTGGGAGCCATGCATCTGATTGACAGAAATAATAAATGCGATCTTATTTCACTGTTGTCGAGTTTTTATCAACTTTGTACAAAGTTTGCTTTGTATATTTAGTTTAACTGTATTGGTAAAGAGGGCGAGCTTTACCATTAAATTAAACTGTGTGCATTTAAGACACTTACATTGTTTTTCCTCCGTCCACGCAATAACTGCGTCCATGTTATGAGCCGAGTTTTTTACTTCAACTGCTCAATGCTCTGGTATTATCAATGGGATGACCCATTTCAGGAGTTGCCATAATTAAAATTTAAAATCAGAATATGAGCATAGCTCAGTTACATTCACTGAAATATTGAAACGTTAGCGATATTACTGATTCAAAACACGAGCGCCAGTGATTGAATGTCAAAGCGCGGTTTGAACGCCCCGCCCTCCAGCCGAACTGGAAGTTTTGACTGGTTTTGCACCCGAGTCAGACCTGTCAGTTATTGGCTGAACTGCTTCAGTTCTGTCAGTTATTGGCTGAAGCGCAGGGCTCCACCGACCGCAGTGTCTGTCAATGTCAGCTCACCCTGTTGCTCCCAAGGGGGTAATCCATCCGCCGGAAACTGAAGCCTCCGCGGGCGCCGCCATTGTAGCAGAACTTCACCTGCTGTTAGCATTCCATTGACTCCCATTCATTTTTGCGTCACTTTGACAGCGAATAACTTTACATCTGAGGCGTCCAAAGACTCCATTTGTCCATTATTTATTTCTAAAGAAACTCGACAATGTATAAAAGGCTCCATTACCTTGTACCTTACGTTATGGCCCCGTAGAAGCCGTTTTTGTAAAAATAGGCTAACGATTGCGTCATAACTCACGCGACTCTCTGTCGCACTGTAGAGAAATTACCGTGTAGACCGGCGGAGAAGCTCGCAGGCAATCGGGGGAACGTGGAGGCATTAAGTCCGATAAAGTGAAGGGAGTAGCCCACAGAGAGTGATAAAGTTGCTCCTGCTGCTAGCTCATGGACAGCTAATACTCACGCTCTCCGTCTCTGCGAGATTCGGAAGGGAATGATTCAGATTTCTCTCCGCACAGCTACTAGAAGACTGACAGCTGTCAGACACGTTGCTCACGTGTTCAAGCTCAGTTTGAGTCTGCGCAGTTCGCCTGGCGATCAGGAAGTGAGTGCTTCAAATGGGCTTCACTTTTCTCCGTTGAAGTCTATGGGGTCGCTGTGTCCATCTTATATACTGTCTATGGTTGCTCCGTCGGCAGACTCGGAACCTTTGGCAGAGTACTTTGTACTTTTGGTGAAAAATAAATGTAGCGAAGTTGAATACTTTATTTTTATTCTACTCAAGTAAGAGTAAAAGTGAAGAAGTGCCTTCGGCCATTTCTGCGCACTGTGCGCAGTTACAAGCTTTTTCTATTGGCACAATTCGAGGTACACGACACGTTGTGTGTTAGCTGCTTTGCTGCTGACAGAAAGCCGGAGCACTGCATACAACCTTGTTTCCATTGCCATTTCTAATTTGCCAGCAAGCCAGGAACGCGAGATTCGACCATTTTGATTGGCTAATAGGTTTGTCACTCAAATGTCAGAGGCGGGGAAAAAAACCTCAGACTCCTGAGGTTAGGTTATCGCGGGAGTTAAAACCTCAATATCGATGCGATAAAGGTTAATCGTGCAGCCCTACTTGGTACATCATAAGAAGGATGGCGTCTACGCTAATATTAGTCTCTCTGTCTATCCCGAGGTTTACCGCTGTCCACCGGAGTCAGGCCGTATCCAGATCTGATGAAGGACCAGCGCCAGGACACGACGACGCCGCTGACCTGAAGTGTCAACCAGTCTCTCCTCCTCTCCACTCCGACTTCAACCAACCGGAACTGGACAAATACTCTGATTCATTCTGAACTTCATACACTGTTCACTCATTGGCCAGAGGAGAACTGGCCCCCGACTGAGCCTGGGTTCTCCCAAGGTTTTTTTCTCCATTCTGTCCCTGATGGAGTTTTGGTTCCTTGCCGCTGTTGCCTTACCTTCTGGCTTGCTTAGTTGGGGACATTTAATATTCAACAATATTATAGATCTGCCTTAAAGGTGGACGATGATGAAATTGTTTTTTGTATTATTTTCATGTTATCACTGTGAAGCTGCTTTGATACAATCTGTATTGTAAAAAGCGCTATATAAATAAAGGTGACTTGACTTGACTTGACCGAGGGCGTTTTAACTCCTTCGGTGGCCGTATTGTCTGCCAGCAGTCGCGAGTACTGGTAATTTCCCCTTCGCATTTGTCACGGTGCCACTGAGTGTAAAAGCGCGAAAGGCGAAGCTTGAATTTCCAGGTATCTCCCTGGATTGTATTTTCAAGATGGAGGCGCAACAGGGCTGCCGTCATTCGAGCGACTCACTCGTATGTATTCTGAATGGCAGATTCTGCGCTTACGAGAATAATTACACATGAATGAGCACATATAATTTTGAAAGAACTAAGTGTTTTTTGCTAAGAATCAACTTAAAAAATTACACAGTGTAGCTTTAAAGGGATGGTATATTGCCCTTTTCACAAGATGTAAAATAGATCTCTGATGTCCCCAGAGTGTGTGTGAAGTTCTAGCTCAAAATACCCCACAGATATTTTTATATTGCATGTTAAAGTTGTCACTTTTTGAGGGTTAGCAAAAACGCACCGTTTTGTGTCTAGCCCTTTAAATGCAAATAAGCTGCTGCTCCCGACACAGAGGGCGGAGCTTCAAGAGCTCCTGTGTGTTGTTTCATTTGTGCGCCCACAATGATGGTCTGAAAACGAGGTGTGTTCAGGCGAATTTTTGGTGCGTTGCTGTTTTGAGGCAACTGAAATAGACTGTGCCATTGACCAAAAACCCGGTCTAAAGTCAATGGCGCATTATTTTTTTTGGTTATTTTTTAGTTTTTTTGCACATTACGCCCAAAATACACCCATACTCATTAAGAGAATAGGGACAACCCTTTTAGACCATGCGCCGCACACGCCGACCATTTTTCCCGTCGTTACACTAGCATAAAGTACACTTGCGCCCTGCGTTTCAGACCATGTGCATAGATCGTTAAAATAGGGCCCTTAGACTTTTCTGTGAGTCTGTAAAAGTCAAGTATACTGAAGTGAAATTTTAAGTATATTTCTTAGAGGTACATACAAATAGGCGGAAAGTATGCTTTCTTATTTTTAGTTTAAATAATACTAATGGCACAGTTGAACAAAGTTTTTTTTTTTTTTTTTTGGTAAAGGTTGTCTTAAAAATGAATTCAGATTAGGACTTTCTTATATTTTAGAAAAGGTTTTATTTAATGGAGTGACTGATATCTCTGCTGTTAGCAAGTAAAAGAGAGAGTGCCCTGCGGATATATAGCTGAAAGGCAGAGACAGTAGCTGCCTTTTTAAAGTCACACCTTCTAAAGCAATCACTCACTTTATTGATATAGAGTTTACATTGGTTATCACACTCTATAAACTTGCAACAGTTACAGTACCTATATTGTGTGTGATGCTAAAGTACATTCATCTTTCATTCTCACCAATGGCCTGGGTTATACAGTATTTTATCCAAATTATATACCGGTAATTTAGGTAAAGAAATTCGGTCCCACTTTATATTAAGTGGCTTTAAGTACTATGTACTTACATTGAAATTACTAATTTGATACAATGGACTTATTGTGTACATACATGTTTTTACATTGTACTTATATTTTTAAAATACCTGTATGTAATTACAGCTGTAATTAATGTATGTAATTACATTTGTAATTACACAGTTGACCCTTCCCTTACACCTTAACCCACCCTTAAACTTAACCATACCAGCACACCTGTCCCTAACATTACCCGTATCACACCGCAATAGCAGCAAAAGTGTTTTACAATAAAACATGAACACAATAAGTACATTGTACTTATTTTTCAATGTAAGTACATAGTACTAAAAGCCACTTAATATAAAGTGGGACCAACTTTATGTGTTTTTAAGTGATATGACATACTTAGTGTCCAAATTCATATCCCTAAGTTTGAGCAATAGTAATAGCGATAATTTTCTTATCAAGCACCACTAATAAAAAATCTTATTGGGTAAATGTGCCTCTTCAAAAACATAAATGAATTCAGAAGCTAATGTAGAAGCAAGTTAAAATGGCATGGTTGCTTCAGCAAATGCTTTTCTATCTCATGTTTGCTTTTGTTAACACTGTCGGTTAGGTTAACAAAACGTGCATGATTTTTAAACATGACCTGATTCACATTCACCTCTTTCGTTTAAAACTGAACACAATTTTAGCGCCACTCTCTGGACATTTCATATTGAAACACATTGAAAGTGTAAGATTACGATACATATGGGTTTTATACTTCATGTTGCTTAAATTTACATAAAAAATACACATAATATATAGCCTATACAGTAGGCTATATGGGGCTGTTGAATGCTTGATTCTGATTGGTTGACGAACATTCTAAGGTGTGCAATTTTCAGGGAAACTCACAGCTAAAGTAGTTCCGGGCAGGTATTGACCGCATTACAGTTCCATATCATTTTCAAAGGTCTTTACAGCCTACATAACTAAAACCTACAATGACACTGACCCAGCAAATAAATAATATAGTCAACAATAGGATAAAAAACGACAAATGATGTATTATGCATTTATTTGTTATTGCAGAACAGCACATATCACGTGTTGTCAGCGCTGCTCTGACGATTTTATCAGTAAAATAGTTCGGTGCGGTTTCGAGTAATCGTGCAGCCCTAATATATACACTATATATCATTTTAAATTAATACATTTCAAACTGTAACAATAGAAAGAACACACTTTCTCTGCTAAATGAACCTGATAAGAACATGTAACTTGTATTTTACAGAGAAATTAAAGAATTCAGACTATATTTTTTATGTACAGTAATAAAAGCGGACTCAGTTGCTATGGACAGTCCGGGTCACTGCGCCAAGCTGAAAGCATCTCATTATTTGGAATACAATATATTTGGGTTTTCACAGTTTGTCTACACCCATGGAAATTGTCTTTAGTAAAAGCATAGTTATCATATGCCATGCTTTTGTTTTCAAGCATAATGACTTTTGGAATAACTTCAGGCACGATCATTGTTTTCTTCTTAGTGTTGGTTGAACTGCATGACAGTAGGGTCAGAAACACCGGGATGAAGATGATGCTGTGAGCCAAACCAAAAAGCATAACGAGGAACATGATCTTAAAGAAGACCCTGAAGATGTGGTTCTTGGACGCAGCTAATACGAGCACACCTATTATTGTTGAGGCTGCTCCTTGGAGAACCGGGTAGCCCAGAGAAAACAATGCATCAATCACCTTCTCATTGGCAGTTGATTTTTTGCTAGCAACAAACGCATATGAAATATGTGCAGAGAAGTCTACAGTGAAGCCAATACACACCACCAAGATGATCATGGAAATGGAATCTAAGCTGACACCCCATAATGCCATGAAACCAGTGACGCCCGTGATGACCGAGCCGATGGAGAACGTGACCCACAGGGAACAGAGCGGGCTTGGGATTAATAACAAGGAAACAACCAACATGACAGCTGTGGTGAAACCAACATTCTGAACGGTGCTGGACACTATCACAGAGTATTGATCCAAGTAGATGAACAATGGGTGGAACACCAGTAGTTTAGTTGCACTACAGTTTTGAGCTGTGTCTCTGAGTTCATGAAACATCGTTATCTCCATACTGGCGTTAGAAATATCCAAAGTCTGGACGAAAAATCTCGAAGCATTGATTTTGCCTTCTACGACATTGACGTCAAGCATAAACTCTGGATTGAGCATCAAAAAAGAGGATAAATTCCCCATGAAGACGTTTTCATTGTCTAGACTTAGGTTTTTGCTTTCAGCATATTGTAAGTAAATGTCTAACCAGGAGACGGACAGAGTTTGATTGACAAATCTCAAGTTGTGGAGTTTTCCCATGCAGTGGTTTAGTACGGATCTGCTGCTTTTATTCCAGTATGGAAACTCTTCGGTCACTACCACCATGACATTTGGCCCGTACCTGGAGAAGAATTTACTCTCATCATCATAATAATTTACAACATATGAATCATCAGCTGCAAGGTCCCTCATATTAATGCCCTGCTGTAAATGAAGACATCCATAAATACCTCCAGCCAAATAACCCGCATACAAAAACATCACACAGACTTTGATCCAAGGCTTAGTTATGAATGGACCATAATAGGACTTAAAGAAGTGTGTTATGGGCTGCTGTTTCTCAGCACCGGTCTCTTGGTCATAGTCTCCTCCTACACAGCAGAGGCGATACGCCAAAGACTTTCCTTTAGGGCTCTGTGTTGGGAGTTTGCACAAGGTCAGCCAGTGTCTGTTGCTCTGCTCTCTCCTGCCGTTTAGAGCTAGAAAACCTCCAAAGAAGAGGATGTTATAGATGTAACAGAAAAGAATGGATGTGCTGGTGTACAAGCAGAAGGACTGAACTGAGCGAAATTCACTCATGAGTCCGATGTAGAAGCCGAGTACGTCAGTCAATGTAGTGATAGTTATAGACATGGCGGCTTCTTTGAAGGTTTCTGCCATTCTTTTCTCCACTGGATCCTTCACTTTGGTCTGTTGCCAGTTGGAAAGCATGATGAACATGTCATCGACACCAATGCCTATGAGAAAAGATCACTCTTAATAAACTAAATCTGAACCTAAGAGTTAAAAATATCTAATAAAAAAATCAACACATTTAAACGGTAACCAAACAGTTGATGAGCCCCATTGACTTCCTAAGTAAAAAAAAATAAAAATAAATGGAGGTCAATTTGGTCATCACCTGTTTGGTTACAAACTTTCTTCAAAATATCTTATTTTATGTTCAGTAGAAGAAGAAGAAATTCATAAAGGTTTGGAACAACTTAAGGGTGAGTAAGATATGACAGAATTTTATTTTTTTGGGTGAACTATCCCTTTAAAATGATAGCACATGAGTTGGACTGGAAAAGAGCAGCATGCACATTCTGCTAAACATTTCATTTTGTGTTAATCAAACACAAAACAAAGATATACTTTTGTTTTTGTTTGTTTTGCAGTGCATAGCAATAATCCAATTAAATCGAAGAAGCTTCATGCATGGACACACACTTACCCAGAATCAGGAAAGGTGAATTAGCCACTGTTATTACGAACGGCACTTTAAAATAGAGCATCAAGCCAAAGCTGGAGACCACAGCCAGACCCGCAGACAGAACCCCAATGCAAGAGACCCAGAACTTGTTCCTCACATTATCAAGACTGAAATAAATTTAAATCACTTGTAATTAGCAGTCAGGTAAATAACTGGACGAATAATAAAATGCCGTAAAAGGTAAAATAATTTGCACTGCAAACCAGTGTGTTTAAGATTACGATAATAAATGAACAACAATATGATGATAAATGACATTTTGCAATCTCAAGCAGCAGAACAAACAGATTTTGCACAACTAAAATAACTAGAAGTGGATGAGGTTATACTGGTCAAGCCCACTCTTACGCTAAGAATAAAATAGGCACAATTATTTCAATTCCCCAAAATATACACTGAGGGTCCAAAGTCATGAGACAAGTGAAACATTTTCTTTTTTATATAAATATATACACCATCATTCAAAAGTTTGGGGTCAGTTATTAAGTTCATGGTGTGTGTGTGTGTGTGTGTGTGTGTGTGTGTGTGTGTGTGTGTGTGTGTGTGTGTGTGTGTGTGTGTGTGTGTGTGTGTGTGTGTGTGTGTGTGTGTGTGTGTGTGATCTCTTTCTTACCGCATGCAAGATAACACTGAGAAGGAGATTGCAAGTGAGTAAGTAATTGAAAACAGAGGAATGCCATCTGTTGTGTGTTTCTCGATCTCCTCTTGTCTGGACCGTGAGGTAAAGCGAGACACCTGCTGCAGATTGAGAAAGTTCTAAATAAATATACTTGCATATATGCATAAATCACTGAATTTACAGATAATTTGGTCTAAAATATGTTTTACTGTGACTATTTTGTGACTGTCCATCTGATTACAGCACCTACAGACGGCATGAATCAACACCTTTACATGGCCACGTACCTTGAGTCCTCCGCTGAGCGTTTCTTTGGACAGAACATGTTGGAACTGTTGAAGCCATTGAGAGGCTCCAGGCTTATCCTGCAAGAAGTAGAAAAGTCTGATGGCACGTGCCTTCTGGATCACACCTGCCCTCTCTTCAACACCTCCAACTGTGGAGCCAAGAAAAACATCTTTCCCTTCCCTCGTATGTGTTGGAAAGGATAAATTGACGCATTTAGATTCGACAATGTCCAGTATGGGATTTGAGACACAGCTCCCATTTACTCTTGCACAAATATCTTTGAAGCTTATTTGAGTTTCATTGACTTTGACCGTGAGATTAAGTACTACTCTGTCAAGATCACTGATTTCCTTAAACAGCTCATCTGTAAGAATGTTTCCTTCCACAATGGAATATATTATCACCGCGTAGTTCCCTTCAGCATAGAGTCTTTGACTTGAAAACAGCGAATCATTATTCGGAAACGTTTCTTTCACAAAATGTCTGGCTTGCTTGGAAGGTCCGTTGATGGGTGTGAATTGATTCTCGACGTCATTGTCCTCGTAGTCTTTGAGAAAGAGCAGTCCTCCTCCCAGAGCAGCGGACACTATCAGAGGAGTGACAAAGAACCAAACCGGATGAGAACCAACCAGATGGCCGAGTTTCTCAAAAACCTTAGAAATAGGCTTCTCAATGCAGTCTGTACGACAATACGCCATAGTCTTATATTAGACTAAAATATAACGTACTGAATGATGTTCTCATCTGTTCTCATCGTTTTTATGAGTCCACCTGCTTGTTTAAGCCCGCCCAGTTTCTTTAAGGAAGAAGTGGGTTCATAAAGTATAAGGAGGGGGTTATTCTAAAAAGCAGAAACACTTTTAATATTTCCTTAATTGTGTTTATGATTCCAGGACTTTTTAACTTCAGTGGTAGAGGACGTTCTTATTTGTGGAGTATTAAGTTAGTCACGTTATTCATTTACAACAGAATATCTAAAAATATCTATATGCATAATTCAAGCATAGTTTTGTCAAGGGTGTGACACGTGGATCTGAAAATGATACATGATAAACAGTGTTGCATGTGGAAATGGTGTTATTCAGGCATCTGTCTGGCGGATCATTAAAGGGTTTGTTCACCCTAAAAGGTAAACTATCCCATAATTTCCTCATGCTCAAGCCATCGGTGTACTGTATATGACTTGCTTCTTTTAGCCGAACACAATCAGAGTTATATAAAAAAATATATCCTGGCTCTTCCAAGCTTTATAATGGGAGTGAATAGTAACCGAAATTTTGAAGCCCAAAAAAGTGCATCCATCCATCAAAAAAGTAATCCATACGGCTCCATGGAGTTAATAAAGGCCTTATGAAGCGAAGTGATGTATTTTTGTATGAAAAATATCCATATTTATAACTTTATAAACTAGAATCACTGGCTTTCGTACGCAAGTCGACTTCTCTTGTGAACGCGCGGATGGATGTTACCGGAAGCTGCAGTTTATAGTCATAATTTTCTTACAAAAACGCATCGCTTCGCTTCAGACGGCCTTTATTAACCCCATTGAGCCATATGGATTACTTTTATGAAGGATAGATGCACTTTTTTGGGCTTCAAATTCTCATTCCCATTACAAAGCTTGGAAGAAACTGATTTTTTTTTAATATTAATTTAAATTGATTGTATTTGTCATATAAGTCATATGCACCTATAGGATGACTTCTTGTCTGGAGGGCAAGTAAATTATGGGATAATTTTCATTTTTGATTTGACCATTTAAAAATATAGCATGAGGTGTATTTAAAAAAAATACACCAGAATAGGTGAGGCTGGTGTGGACTTATACTTCTCCAATTATTTTTACAGATATCAGGCAATTTTTGAGAGTTTATTTAACTCAGCTCTATAGATAGCTCAGCTCTATAGATAAACATATAGCATAGCAAAACATATTGCAAATATAGCATCTATAAATCACAAAAGTCAAGTAACGTTAAAAAATCAGAACAGTTTACTACTGTATTAAGTATATATTTGATTTGCTTCATCTATATTTGTATGCGTGATTATCCTTTTTTATGGTATTTCAGGCACCCATTAACAATTACACTGTTCATTTTATAAGAATTATAGGAACACTTTAATTCATTTATAATAAAAATATGTTTTTAGAATGACTTGGTAATTTATAACTATTTTTGCCTGTATGTGCTTGCAAATTTTCTGGTTCAAGGAAAAGGAAAAAAGGGGAACGATGGAACCGATAAAGAGTTGTAGTGCTTCCTCATGCTATAAAATATCACAAAACTAAAGCTAATCATTATGGCTATTAAGGTGTATTAATTTTATAGGCCTGTTCAGTTTAACCATCATGTCTTGCTTGATCAGAGATTACTGTAAAATAGAGGTGGTGCTCCAGCCTATAAAACAACAAGGTTCTTTACACGGAGTAACAGTGCTGTTTAGAATCGCATCATCCTGAAGAACCCTTTTTGCTGAAAGGGTTCTTTGTGTTAGAGTTTATGGTTCTTTTCTTTATTCCCGCCTTTTTATTTTTCAAACCTGTAACTGTCAAAGCCTCCTCATTACTGATTTTCTGGAGATCAGCTATAACTACACTGTCAACTGTACTCTCAACTCTCAATCTATAAATTATAACTTAAGGTTATAATACTCATTTAAGGATATAATAAGCATTTAAGGATACTCGTCTATTCTTCTCCAAAAAGTAACAGAGATATGTAATTTATAATCCATATTGTTTTATATTTTTTTAAATTATTAGGCTACTTTATGCCTTAACAAAAAAACATTAAAGCTATCCCATGACTTTATATATCACACATTTTAACACGGTAAGACTCATACTGTCCATTATTGCTAATTTTGGCCTTCATTAACATAATGGTTTACATAATCAACTGGAAGAGTCACGTATCTCATCATCTGCAGAGAGAAACTGCCACTCAGAAGAATACACACATAATGAAGGACGTAAAGACATCACAGAGGATTGTGAAGATATTACACTGGAATTGGTCTTCATTACATCTGTATTGTGTACAATGCCAATTGTTATTTATTAATGTATTCAGCTAACAACTGTTATTAGAACAATGTCATTTTTTCTACAATCTGCCATGTCAATAAAAAATAAAAGTAACAAATTGACAACATGCTGTTTTTTTTAAATATAAAACCCAAATAGAGGGAACAATATATAATAAGGCCAGGCAGATAGAGGACAAAAAAAAACGATATTAATAAATAATAGTAATATTATTAATAATAATAATAATAATACGTTTCATTTATATAGCGCCTTTCCAAAGCTCAAGGACACTTCACAATAACAGTAAATAACAAGCAGTTTACACATAAACGGACAATATAAAATTCTTAATATGAAGATACATAAATACTAATATCAATGAAAATAAATACTGTTGAAAAGGTTATTTATAACATCATTAAAGGATTAGTTCACTTTCAAAAAATGTTTTGCTGATAATTTACTCAGATTTACTTTAGATTTGCATGTCTTTCTTTCTTCAGTCGAAAATAAATTAAGGTTTTTGAGGAAAACATTCCAGGATCCAATGGCAACCATCTATCCCAATGTTCCAAAGCATGGTTCTTTATGGAACCTTATAAAAAGGGTTCTGCTATTGTTAAAAGCCGAAGATTTGTTACTGTTTAGAACCATTTTTCATATTCTTGAAGATCAAACTTCCTGCTGTTCCAATACTCTTATAGCAAAACTGTCGTTTTCAAGCTCAAGGACATTGATCATGAGCTGCTTCAGGGGTGTATGATTAAACTAATGCTGCCTCCAAGTCATGTCAGATGATACTATTTATGTGTATGAATGCTACAATACTGAAGCACATTGTCACTGGTCAATAAGAAAGAGACTTCAGCTTTATCCAAATGAGCTTTGAAATGACGTGGCAGTTTATAAAGAAAATAATTTATGCATTAAATTATAATGCAAATTATAAATATGCATTTATGCACTTGAGACGTTATGCCTCTGTTACTCTCATAGAACAGGCCTACTCACTTCTTCTAACCCGTTTCAAGAATTTTTATCCCTGCACGGTTGAGTGCTGCTGTGACGGCTAGTGGAGAGTGCCGTTCCAGCCTTTAACCGGGCCGTAGTTTTGAGCCTTCCAGGCCCCTGTCACTCAGCTGTCAGTCCAGGCTTATATAGGCCCTCAGAGAATAGTCTCATATCAAATTTCACACACAACCCGCTCAGGGTCAGTGATTTCCCAGATGCGATGTGAGAAATTGACTCTTTATCAAGGAGAAAGAAAAAAGAAGGTAAAAAACAGCACTCAATACAGCCTTAAAACCATTCCAGACAGTTAATCTTTGATGCTATTCTGACGGGTATTTATTTATCATTGCACTAGTTTAGTAAAACATGATGGAGGGATGTTACATCAATTACTATATGAAGACTCCCTGCCATTCATTTATTTTTGTAAGTAAATGCTGGAACAATCCCCTGTGTCCGAATAAGCTTATACAGTAGGCGAACAAACAGTATGTGAGTCGAGTAGTATGTCCGAATTCATAGTTTTCATAAAACAGTAATCCCGCGAAATTCTCATGAGGCCACGGGAGAGGACTTGTGAATGCAGTGAAGCGACTCAACTGATGCCGTAGGTCACATGACAGACAACATGGCGGATGTACATCGGGATTACATTCATACTTCACAATCTTACTATAGAACATACTTTTTAATGGTCGCAAAGCAAGTTTCATAACATGTAATACATCATATACATAATTCACCATCTATATTGCTAAATGTACCTGATTTTTCATACCAACAGAAAAATATACCAGGATAACCTGGCTTCTCTTGAGACTCCCCTGCTTCGCAGCATAGTAACGCTGATTTGTTTAAGCCCGCCCACAAGTTGACCTGATTGGTTACAAAGTAGTTTGTGACATCAGCGATTTTTAAACCGGGTTTTTGAGAATGTGTTTGGTTCACTGCAGTTTTAAGAAGAAAATACTCATGGTTTGTCTTAAAGGATATTAAAAACACCACATGTATAACATTAACTTGATTTTCACCACAGGAGGTCTTTAAAGATTATGAAGGCACATGAATTTTAGAAAAATAATGATGATAATAATGATGAGTCTAAACTAATTTCTGGTTGTGTACATTATGGTTTTTGCAATAAATAAATAACTAAATAAAAATAATAATAATAATAATACATTTTATTTATTTGGCGCCTTTCTGGGCACTCAAGGTCGCCTAAAATAATAAATAAAGGTTATGTTCCAGAATGTCATACATGTTTGGAATGGCATAAAGTTATGTAAATGACAAAATTTACATTTTTGTATGAACTATCCCGTGTGTGATTGTTTTGCAAAAAAAAAAAAAAAAAAAAAAAGTTTAAGAGAAACTTCGATTTTAAAGGGATTTATAGGCCCTAATAACAATAAGAAAATATTGTCAGTCATGTCCAGTCCAGGCTCTGCAGTTTGTACTTTAATCCCACAGGCCCACATTAAAGAGCTGGAGACAGACTGGCACCTGCAATTATCCCTGTTCATCCAGCCATGGACCTATTTCCCTATTACACAGAGAAACACACACACGCACGCACACACACACACACACACCTGCCATTAAAGACTGATTATTATGACTAGCAGACCTTTACAAACAAACACACAAACATATTTTCATTCTCATGCAAGCCTCATATACAAGAACAGCCTCTTAAACAATGTCATGCATCATTTAATTATTCATGCCAACACCTTGCGAATATCGTAAAAGTTCCCTGCATAGTTACATTTCACTTACAATGCTAAAACTGCAGTGCCCTTAAAAATCCTGTCAGGACACATTGTCAGAAAATAACTGGTTAAAGAATCGCTGAATAACTATTCTGCTACATTTGTCTAAGACTAACAAGAGGGCACCAAGACTCCCTCTTGTTTTAAAAAACATGAATGTGGAGTTATTTTAACAGCTATTATTGCTGTCATAAGCAGTCCTGGAGATCAATGAAAGCTCTTTTCCTCTAGGCATACAACTGCTGAGTTAGCACCCGGGTTCATATCTCCTTCCAGTCCCTGTTGGGCCGAAGGAGCTGGCTCATTCATTATAGCTCGTTCATTCAGTAGGAAAGGTAGATGTTTGTATCTTATATTACATTAATAAATCCATGTATTATCGGACATTTCCTACTTCCTTCTAAAGTTATGACCACGAGCTTCACGCATTCAAGTGCTCAGAAAGTATAGTAGTCATGGAGGAGTTTATTCTTGTGTATTTCTTGGGAAAATCATATTAAAGACAAACTATATTAAAGATACTTAAATTTGAATAAAATGTAGCATTCCATTCTTTGACAACCAAACTTTGACCACGCTATCTGTGAATTTGTCTACTGGAATTTCTGTCAAATACATGCTATTTTCACTGTATATATATATATATATTTATATATATATATATATATATATATTAACAAGACAATATATTAACTATGTCGATGTAGCTTTTGTGAAAAAAAAAACAAATAAAGAATACCAGTCACAGCAGCAATCGTTCTCCCCTCTTCCATGTTTAAAGTTTATGGCTTTGGGTATCAAAATTATCTCAGTTTCCCAGTAGTAAATATAAATTGAGAGGGCGTTCATGTCCAATTTCCAACGAGAAAACTCATATTTACGGTAATTCTGATAGCACGTGAAGGCAGCAAGTTTATGGTAGGAGCAATGGGGTAAAAAAAAACCCCCACTTATCTATCAATTCATATCTTATCTATTCAAATCTTATGTAAACAGCATTGCCTACACTAACAAACAAGTAAAAAGGTATTCATGCCAATGCTGAAGCTCTTGACAAGACCAGCTGAAAAGTGCCCAATATTATATCATGTTCCGTGAAATAAGGAAAATCACAGGTAGTAAATGATGCCAATATTCACGTTTTTGCATAGTTATACCCTAAAGGCTTCATGTATTTTGTAGTTTTCACTTCCTTTTACTGGCACAAGTAGTTCCAGAAGTCCATCAGATTGAAGCGACTGCGTGCCCTTCACGCTTTAAATGCTGGAGCAGACCTTGTAAACATGTATAAACATTTACTGGAGATGGAAAATCATAAGAATTGAGCATGACCTCTATGTCTTGCTTTTATTATTTCGTGTTAACGCACAGGGTCAACTGCACAGTTCAAGAAGCAGAAATTGAATTCAAAATCCATCCAGCAGAATTAAATTAGCGTACTGCTTTCTGCACGCATAGTATGATCTGAGTGCTATCTGCTATTTATGAAAATGTTATATGTTAATGAAAATGTTGTATTTTGACAGAACAACCTACTGTACCATGAGCTCAGAGGTTGGTAAATGATGAAAGTGGCAGGATATGACATCATGATCAGTGTGCTGTCAACTTCAAAAGTCAAGTTTTGATTTATACTATAGGCCTGCTACCCAGAATCCTGAAAATAAAATCACCAATCATGGTAACAAGTTACTGTTATCATGGAAGGGGCAAGCAGAATTTCCAATACAATTTCCAATAAAGTTTTTCAATCCGTACCCACAGATTCATAATCCATGCCCACGCTTTCGCAAACAGTTTTGCAAACTGTACTCGTGATTTGTGGCCGTCCCTCATTTACAATAATATGAAGGGTTTTCATAGAAATGCTTGATGTATACTGTATTAATGTTTTCACATTGAAAAAATGTACAGGGGTAAAATGTATTTTGTATTGAAAGTACACCAACTGCTGTCTATAAAAGGATGCACTGCAAAACTCTGGGAAAGGATTGTGAAAGTGTGGCTATGGATTGAAAAACCGAAGGTACGGTGAACAAATCGGAGAGGACGGATTGGAAATTCGTGGGTACCGTTTATTTATCCGTTGGTGTGATCTGGTGTGAAGCCGAGAGAAAAATGTAAGAATCTGAGTATGGTTTATAAACTGAGGGAACGAATCGCAAAACTGTGGCCACGGATTTGCAGGTTTATTTTGTTTATTTTTGTTTATTTATTTGGATCCCCATTAGCTTCCACAATGTGGTTGCTAGTCTTCCTGGGGCCCATAAAAGTGCTAAAACGTATGTACAGTTAAAATACACAAATATAACATGCATAAATATAACAGACATATAACATAATCACATATATACATTTATCCACATATACACATTCACACACATACAGCATTTGAAAGAGTCAATACCTATAACAGTCACTAATTAACTGGTGTAATACTATTAATTGAAATCTGTTTTAGAGTCTTCTTAAAATTACATATGTTAGATATTTGTCTTGTTCTTAAGTCCAATTTATTCCAAGCAGATGACGATCTAACTAATACTGTTCTTTTCATACAATTGGACCTTGCAGATGGAACCACTAACACACCTGAGCTCACCTGACGCGTAACATGTCCGTGACAATAGCCACTAAAAACCAATTTGTCCACAAAAGATTTTGGATTGTTTTTAAATAGAGCATTGTGCATATAACAGAGAAGACTTATATTAAGTTTGTCCTCCACCTTTATCCAGCCCAAACAGGTATGCATTTTATCCACACTAGAGCGAAAAGAGCAACCAAGGGCTACTCTTGCGGCTCTGTTCTGAACAATTTGTAATTTTTTTAGATGTCCCTGTGCAGCACTGGACCAAATTACTGGACAGTACCCCAGATGTGACAGAACTAAAGACTGGACAACTGTTTTCATAACTAATGGTGGACAATATACTGAACATCTCCGGGATAAAGCAATGCCTTTAGCCATTTTAGACACAATATGATCAATCTGATCAGCCCAAGAGAGCTGACTATCCAGCTTCACACCCAAGAGTTTAGTCTGACTCACCTGCTCTACCACAGATGTATCAATAATTAGATTTAAGTTGCAAGGATTGCCAAGCATACGTTTAGTACCAAAGACTATACATTTAGTTTTAGATATATTGAGAGCTAATTTATTAAGTTTCACCCAATTTGTAATGGCATTAAGTTCATTCTGCAAAGTGCAACTTATGTCAGTTATTGTAGGTGATGCATAAAACATTGTAGCATCATCTGCATAAAGTACAACATCTGCTCTTGAAACAGCATGTGACAGATCATTAACAAACACAGAAAACAACAATGGGCCCAAACAGCTGCCCTGGGGAATACCACATGACAACTGTTTACAATCAGAAAAGCTCCCATTGAAAAATACCCGCTGACTTCTACCAGAGAGATAACTGCATATCAAGGACACAGACTGATGTGAAAACCCATAGCACTTAAGCTTAGACAGTAAAATGTCATGGTCAATAACATCAAAAGCTGCTGTGAAATCCAGCAGCACAGCACCCACAAGCTTTTTGTCATCCATAAAAGTTAACCACTGGTCTACCATTTGTACCAATGCAGTGTTAGTGGAGTGTCCTGGCTTATAAGCATGCTGTGAATTGGAGAGCAAATTATTTGATACAAAGTACTGCATCATTTGATTAAAAAGTAACTTTTCAAATATTTTGCTCAATATAGGTAGAATGTTAATTGGTCTACAATTTGATTCAGTGAGACCTAGTCTATCCTCTTTCACTAAAGGTATAATTTTAGACTGCTTCCAAATTTCTGGAAACACCCCACTTATCACAGATCTATTAAAAATGTGACTGATAGGCTTGCATAAGATATTAGCAACAGTTTTAAAAATTTTGCCATCCAAGTGATCTATACCTGCAGTTTTTTCCTCCGGGAGAGAGAGCAACATCTTTTCAACAATTTCCTCTCTAACTGTACCAAATGTCAATGAACAAGATTTATTCCTCATAATGTTCTTCACATTACTACAAGGTGAATCCTTATATGATAACATACTAGATCTTAAATTTGCAGTTTTCTTTATAAAAAAGTCATTTAAATGATTTGCTATATCCAAAGGTTTAGTGATTATTTCTGCTGCGGTTTCTAAATACATATTAGAACACTTTGGTTTTTTACACATTATTTCATTTATAACTTTCCACAATTGCTTGCTATTATTTGATGAGTTACTAATCTTTTGGCTAAAATATATTTTCTTTTTTAATCTATTTAACTTTGTCACTTTATTTCTCAACTTACAGTAATACCTTTCATCCATATCACATTTAGATTTTAGAGTTTCAGCTTTGGCATTATCCCTTTCCCTCATTATAGATTTCAACTCGGCATCTAACCAAGGAGCATTATTGCCTTTTATCGACCTTTTTCTAATTGGTGCATGTTTGTCAACTATTTTCACAAACCTATCCATAAAAATACGTAAAGAAGCATTAACATCCTGCTCGTCACAAACCGCCGACCAAGTGGACCTTTCAACATCTTCCACAAACGCATTAGGATCGAACGTTTTATAAGACCTTCGATAGACAATCCTTGCACCAAATTTAGGCAATTTAGTTTTCTTTGTTGTGATGATTAAATTATGATCACTGCATCCTACTCCAACTGAGATGACATGTGAGCACAACTCATACACATTTGTAAAAATGTGGTCAATGCATGTTGATTTAAATGTATTATTCAACGAAATTCTTGTGGGTTGTGTAACAATCTGCTTAAGGTTAGAAGCATTAGTTATAGTAATCATCTTTCTACGTAAATAACACTTCTTTGAAAACCAATCAATGTTGAAATCCCCCAAAAGAAAGATATCTTTGGTTTGAGCAGATGCCTTCTCAATGTTATCACATATCTTTTCCAAGTACTCTACATTTGAACTGGGAGGTCGGTAACAGCAGCCCACTAAAATGGGTTTGTTAAACTGAATATTTAACTGTAGCCATATCATTTCAATATCACTGGCCATCAAATCTTCCCTTGGAGTGACTGCAATATTTTCACTAATATAGAATGCAACACCCCCACCATTTTGATTTCTATCTTTTCTAAATAGTCTATACCCCTCAACAGCCAGCTGTGAATTATCAAAACTGCAGTCTAAGTGTGTTTCTGATAAGGCCAATACATGAATCCCATTGGAACAGATGTTTATAATTTCATGAACCTTATTTCTGAGACTACAAATGTTCAGATGAGCTAAAACTAAACCTTTCTTAGGCAATTCTGAAAGTAAATTTGTCATATTAATAAGATTAAAACATAAAAAAAACAACAACATCAGGATAAAAATCTAAATAAAGGTCATGAGCAGTTATTCAGATGCTTGCTTTTGTCCATTTGCCGGCCAAATTATAAGCTTATCATACCTTAAGCTGGCTCTTTCACCTTTCTCTCTTGCCTCTTTCAGTTTTGGCAGCAGTTCACGTCTCCTCTGCTGCACCAAATC
Organism: Phoxinus phoxinus; assembly: GCF_949152265.1. NCBI lineage: Eukaryota > Metazoa > Chordata > Actinopteri > Cypriniformes > Leuciscidae > Phoxinus > Phoxinus phoxinus. The sequence continues at coordinate 20,002,995 of NC_136899.1, read as the reverse complement.
AGAAAAGTCTTCATTGATGTAAATGTTTGTACCCTTTAGTTTCTTGGTGGAGGAAAGGATGCGCTGTCGGTCTTTAAATCTAAGAAGCTTCATAACAATTTTTCTTGGCTTTCTTCCCTCATGGAATTGGCCAATCCGGTGGACCCTTTCCATCTCAATTGTAGAACTATCCAGACCCAAATTATTAGACAACATTTGTTGAATCTTCATTTCCAATCCACTTATTGTTTCGCCTTTTTCCTCTGCGATCCCATCAATTAGTAGATTAGATCTCCTTGACTGATTTTCCATGTGATCCAGCTTCTCAAACAGATCCTCCAATTCCTGCTTTGATTTTGAAATGCCGCTCTCAAATGATCTAATTTTTATGTCAATATCATTCTTCTTAGCTTTCATCTCATCCATGATGCCTTGTGTGAACTGCAGACTAGTTTTTAGTTCTTGTACATCTCTAATCACACCATCCAGCCTTTTCGCATTTCCATCCATAATGATTTGAACGAAGCTCTTGAAGTTGTCCTGTTGTTGTTTTAACATTTCCTTATAAAATTCTCTCTGCTGATCCATCATGTGGGTCAACACACCCATAGTTACAACTGTTTCATCCTCTGATGGTTGTTTACTACCTTTGGGAGGCATGATTCCACAATCTTACCAAGATGTACTGAGATAGGAGTGGCAGGCCTACCAGGCCCAGAAGCCTCTCAAACAGTTGAAACGATGAAAACAGTCCAATTCACTCGCCGCACAAGTCCAATATTCAAAATGTGAAGACTAAATGCATATATTGACCAAATGTTGACCTTAAAGTAATGGTCCAGTATGTGATTACAATGATTTGCATTAGATTGTAGAGAGCTGGAGAACAAGCAGGTCTTGTTTTTGTTTCTCCTACAGGTGACTTCAGACTCCGTACCTAATAATAGATATTTTTTACTGCCCTTCCTGTAGGCCATTCTGCTCTGAAACATAAACTGATTCCTTGTTTTCAAGCACTTTATGATCTGATGCTTTTCAGGCTCAATCTATTTCAAATTCCCACCAAGTTACCGCCCTAGTAAAATGCAGAACATCGGAGAAACCGTTTTTTTTACCGTCTTAATTCTGCTCAGGTGGAGAAGAGAAAGTTATGCTTTCACTGAGGATCAGAGGCACACTTAGCTAATGCTGTGAACTGCCTGGCTGCAACTGCAACATGCAGGAAGTGTAAAAAGATTGGATATTATGCTAATATTTGGCGATCAGCGCAATCAAACATGCACGAGGTCCGTGAAATTTAATTGCCTGAAATTACTGTACCGTACATGGAATATTCAGCTCGTACTCGCAGTATTACAAGCACAGTGACTATATCTACTTCTGACTTACAGACTTGCGTGGTGTTTTTGTTAGTTGACAGAGTCTTCCGTATTCATTCTTCATTATAAACGTTGTGCTGTCGCAATCCAGAGCCAGGCTTGTGACGTATTCAAAAGCCCAAATTTTGGGTGGTTGGATGTTTGTCAGTGAACGTTTTTACATGACCACTCAGTCCCTACATTCTGGACACGACTCATGGGGAGGGACCTAATGTCTGCACTCCATGTGAGGATTGAAAACAATCAAGTCCTGCCTCCTAATGCCCTTCTTGTGCCCGTTTCTCCTGTGCCAGTCATTCTCTCCACCCTTGCTGAGTCAACTGATTTTTTGATCTGCTAAAAACATTATACACCGCATAAAGCTGGACAAAGCAGTCACACCTGTGCACCAAAAACTTTGCTGTCTGACACTCTTTGTTCATAATGCATTGTAAGAGGAATTAGAGGAAGGAGGATGTGCGTTGACCTCAGAGAGCCAAATAAAGCAGTCGTCGTGGACTCTTTTCCATTGCCACGCATGTTGAACTAGTCTCTGCTCTAAAAGGTTATTCTGTTTCCTCTATCATTAACCTGACGAATGCTTACTACCAAGTGCCAGTGCAGGACAGGACAGTCGTGAACTCACAGCCTTTATAACTCACGACGGACTGTTCAGTTTTGTCGTGCTCCTTACGGATTGGCTTCAGGATGACCATCATCCTGGCTGGCTTGTCAAGGGTTGAAAATGGCCTGGACGACATTATCATCTACGGACATGACATGTCTATGCATGGCAAAGCATGTCAAGCGGTCTTACAGCGACTAGAAGCTGATGGCTTGCAGCTCAATAGAGACAAATGTCACTTCAGGCAAACCTGCTGTTCTTAGGTTATACTATTTCAGCGGAGGTTCTTCTTTCTGATGAATCACGTGTATGTCCCTGTACGAGTATTCAAAATGTCCCTGCTGATTATCAGTCACGTTTGCCCTTGCACATTTCTTTTGCAGATATGCTGTTGCTCCAGCTCCTGTTGATGATGTTGATGAGGAGTTTGTTGCTTTTCTATCTGCCGATGTTGATCCTGCTTGCTTCTTGCCCTGCTCTAACCAAACTTCACAGATTTCTAATGGTTGGCCTCCTTCACCAAAGGGACTGGTTGGTGTGTTTTTTCCGTGGTATAAACTCTGTTAAGGACAACTTCGTCTTCCGAGGCTCATGGCTGAATGCATCTGCTGCTCTTCGATCTGTGCTGGTCTCTATAGCACATGAAGGACATCAAGAGGTGAGAACCAAACAACCCATTCGTGATCTATCCCATCGAGGGATGGATGCTCAGGTTCATGATGCTGTCCGTTGATGTCAAGTCACATCCTGCTCCTCTCCAGCCGGTGCCGGAGCCAGATGGACCATGGCAGAAAGTGACTGTGCATAGTCAGGCCATTTGACACTGCTACACCCAACTTCAGGTTTGCTACAACATTAACTGAATCTTACAGTAAATGGCCTGAGGTCTCCTTTACTCACACTGTCACTACAGATTCTGTGGTTTTGTTTCAGTCATGCCATGGAAATCCATTGAGTATAGTTACGGATAACGGTGTTCAGTTTATGTTTGCTGCTTTCGCTGCTTTTCTGGAAGGAAGGAATATTCTTCAACATCGTTCCTCTCTCTACCGCCCGGCAGCTAATGGTGCTGTAGAGAGGGTCAACCGTGTGCTCAATTTCTACATCTGCTCCTGAGCACACGTTTAACTGACATGGCTGTTTGCCGAAGGGTTACGTGGCTGCAACACAAAATGAAAAAGTACACAGATGCTACGCGGGGGGCTCGCACTCATTTCAGGAGGGGGATAGAACGTTTACTGATCCTCTCACGGTTACCAAAAGACTTGAGGTTGGCACATACAGTAAATTCGTAGTGATAAAAAGACATCTCACTGCACACCCATGCACACCAACAACTGAGAACACTGCTCACTTAGATCTGATGTTCTGGATCTTATGTGTGGATGTGTCTGCAGTGTCGATGCAACTCTGATGATCTATTCTGTTCTTTAAAAAAGGGGGAAATGTTGTGTTCATAAGTGAATTGGTTGTGGTGGACTCAAGTCAGAACTGTTGAAGAGTTGCGTAATGACGCAATGAACGGAAGTGCTGAGTAAACAAGATGGATAAAGTTCGCTACTCCAGTATCGTGTGCTTCATTGTTTTTTAACTCCTGACAGATACCACATATATAAATAGATGGACAGGATCATGACGCACATAGTTCTTATTAAATCGTTGTATATTTCACCCAGCCACCACTACAAATTATATAGCCTAGAATTAAACAATGCAGTTAAGACAGTTTGATGTATTCAACTTAATAATACAATATACAAAAATATTCGTTAACAGAACTGGGTGCTTGTTCTGTTCTTGTGACGGTAGACAAATGAAGGACGGGCCACAAATCTGTGTGTACAGTTTGCAAAACTGTGGGAAAGGATTGCGAAAGCGTGGGTATTGAAAAAAAAAACTAAGGTACAGTGTACAAATCGGAGAGCACGGATTGGAAATTCGTGGGTACCGTTTATTTATCCGTGGGTGTGATCTGTTAAGCCGAGAGAACAATTTAAGAATCTGTGAGTACGGTTTATAAACTGAGGGAACGAATCGCAAAACTGTGGCCACGGATTTGCAGGTCTTGTTTTTGTTTCTCCTACAGGTGACTTCAGGCTCCGTACTATGATCGTTTTCCTAATGAAAGAGATTTTTTACTGCCCTTCCTGTAGGTCATTCTGCTCTGAAACAGAAACGTATTCCTTGTTTTCAAACACTTGTGATCACACATTGCCCTCTTCTGTTCAGAAGGAGAACAACATTTGGTTACATGTTATTGTTTTGGTCCCCTTTAGACATTCTGTTGATTATAAGTTGCACCTACATGTCTAACTCTCATTAGAGCATTAGTTGAGTATTAGTGGACTGTTAGGCTTGTTAGAATAAGTATTTGCAAAGAATGTCTGTTGGGGGAGCCTGAAAATAAAGTGTCAGCAGATTGAGCCCACAGTCTACTAATACTTTAAAGGAGAACTCCAGCGCAAAATGAACCTTTGGTCTAATTACACATTGTTACCTAGTCAACCGTTATCTGAGATTTGCTTTCATGATTATCGAATGTAAATAGTTTTATCTCTAAAAACAGTTCAGCCTATAACGCTATTAGATAGAGTAATGACAAATACAAATCGCTTGTTAATACCACTAACAAGGCTCAAAATAGCCCCACACTAACACGGCAGCATAATGAGGGTCCCTACCTTCAAACCGAAGCATTGAGAACTTTGACAGTGTCCAGACAGTTTAATAAGAAGATATTTTATACATACAGTCAACTTCACGTATACAAGCAGAAGCCATCTTTGAAAAACAGACTCGATCAGTCAATCAACGAAACGCCAATCTAAATGCGCTGAACTGTGTAGAATCTCATATGGTCCAGCGCATTTAGATCAGCGTTTCGTTGATTGACTGATCGAGTCTGTTTTTCAAAGATGGCTTCTGCTTGTATACGTGAAGTTGACTGTATGTATAAAATATCTTCTTATTAAACTGTCTGGACACTGTCAAAGTTCTCAATGCTTCGGTTTGAAGGTAGGGACCCTCATTATGCTACCGTGTTAGTGTGGGGCTATTTTGAGCCTTGTTAGTGGTATTAACAAGCGATTTTTATTTGTCATTACTCTATGCCCCATATACTAGCGTTATACTAGCGTTATAGGCTGAACTGTTTTTAGAGATAAAACTATTTACATTAGATAATCATGAAAACAAATCTCAGATAACGGTTGACTAGGTAACAATGTGTAATTAGACCAAAGGTTCATTTTGCGCTGGAGTTCTCCTTTAATGCAAGATAATTGACGTGAAGGTGCAAAGTTACTTATGGCAAAGTTAACAGAATGTCTGGGGGCTATCAAAATAAAGTGTTACCCAACATTTAGCACTTTGTTAAAATGTTTAATAAAAATTTAAGCAAGAATTTACTCTACCAGTCATGAGTATGGACACGCTTGTCTTAATTGATGTTTCTCATGATCTTAATGATATTATGATTGCATCAATCTTTTGGCATATGTGGGAATGCTTGAATTTAGTTTAGTAGAAAATTGTACATATACTAATGAACTTCTTTACAAATCTAAAAGAATAAAGTGAAATTGGAACAGATATTTTGATAACGCTTTAGATTACAGCCCGGAAAGTACTGCGTAATTAAGACGAATTTACAGTGTAACTTTCTGTAATTATGTGTACCTATAAAGTACTTGCATGTAAGTATAAGGGAACAATATGTAAAGTTTGGGGAATAAAGGGGTAACCAGGAAAATTAAAAAAAAATATTTATACTTTTAAGTATTCTAGAACTAAGGGGTACTTATTATACTATTATACAACAATCTTACTAATTTGGGAGAAATTTAGTGAGAACACACACTATGTACCTTTTTGTAATAATTGCGTACCAATACTGTACATACTATATAGGCTTTTAAAAAATTAGGGTACATATCTATGCATTTATATATATATATTTTTTTTCAAGTGCAGATGTTTAAGTTTGGGCTTACATATTTAAAGTAAAGCTAAAACTATTGCAATGTTTTTTAAATACTGGGAATTGAAATTCTTGTTCTATGTAGTTACAGGGTAAGTACAGTAAAAATACATATAATCTAATACCGCTGACTCAGAAACCCTATATTTGAAAAACAACTTATTATAGTTGGTCTGAAGCGAGTCTACAATATTGAATATCTAAAATATTGTATTTTTTCTTACAAACACCTATCATTTCACTGGCAAAATGTGCTACTCTCTGTCAAGACTTTTGAAATTAATAGTTGATCAAAATGTTTTTTGAATTAGGTTGTTTTTCAAATAAAGTTTTCAGAGTCAGTGATATTAGATTGTGTATGTATTTTTATTGTACTTACCCTGTAACTACATGGAACAAGAGGGTAACAAGCACCACTAGGCAGTGTTGTTCTCACTAAATTGCTCCCAAATGTAAGATTGTTGTATCATAGTAGTAGAATAAGTACCCCTTAGTTCTATAATACTTACAGTATAAATACATTTTAATAATAAATAAATAAAAATGTAATTCTCCTGGTTGTTACCCCTTTATTCCCCAAACTTAACATATTGTTCCCTTATACTTACGTGTAAGTACTTTATAGGTACATTAAAATTACCCAAAGTTATACTCCAAAACTTCTTTAATTACGCAGTACTTTCCGGGCTGTAATCTAAAGCATTAGCGATATTCTTAGGGAAATAATAATAACACTAACAATAATAAAGAACAGGACTGTGTCCAACTGAGTGACTGCGAGACCTCAAGTCTACATTACATACACTACCAATGACAATGAGAAGACGCTGACAAAGATAATTTATTTCCAGTGTTTTTGTTTTCTTTGCAGTTGGGAGTCACACATATGAATATTCAGAGGTAAGATGAAATCGGCAAACATAATTATGACGTCAATCATACTCTTCCGAGGAATCACATGCTGGCTACACTGGTCAGCTCGGACAAAATATGTGACTTTTTAACAAAGGTAATATACACAAAGAAATATACACATTTGAGTTATTGCCTCAATAAAAGACCAGGGTAAAGACATATCCAGTGGCAAAGCACGAAATGACTTAAGACTATGATGAAGCAGTGGAAGCGCAGGGTCTGCTTTTGCATCGTTTTGTATAAAAATTTATTTTTCTTCTTATTTTTTTTTCTGATAAAATTCAGTCACTCATTCACAATACACATTCCATATTAACAAACAACAAAATGAAGAAATGGCACCTTTCCTGTCACCAGAACCAGTTGAGAGGCACTTTTTTGTAAAAAACAAAACAAAAACAATTCCTTGTAATTTCACGACTTATTTGCTGTCAGTTTGTAGTTTGCATTTCAAATGGTTTAACATGACAATACCAGTAAGCCTGGTGCTACAGATGTTCAGGCTCTGGCGCTTTCTTTTTAGCACTTACTTAAACAATCCTGTAGAAATATAAAAAGATTTAATTATTCTTCCACATTTATGTCTGGCTGTTATGATGCACTGTAAAAGAGGTTTCCACAGCACACAGCTCAGAAAACAGCCCATATCAGGGCTAACCTTCAGAATAAAAAAACAAAAAAACAAAATACTTCAAGTACAGACATTATTTACATTTTTTTCACTAATTAAAACTGCAACAAGCAATTTACGTGTTAGTCAATATAACGGCAAGCATATTACATTCTTCATATGAGTAACATCAGGAGTTTTCTTTTTTGTCCTAAACTTGGACAAGATGCCTTTTCTTTTCCTTTGATATCAGTATCCTTCAGTAACAGTTCCGCAAATGCATGTCTGTCCAAAAATTGTGCTGTCGCAGCAGCAGAGGCTGTCGGTAAACATTGGTATTGTACAGCCTCTGAATATCAGGCCACTTCACCGTCATGCATATATTACTAGCTTTCAAGAAAAGATCTCCAGTACTGATCCAAAAAAAATAGTCAGATAACTCAAATTCGTTAAAATTACTCCAGTTACTTTTTTATAAGCCTATACATATAGATATATACAATTTATATTTATAATATATATTCATATTTATAGATACTTTGTTTAAAAAAAAGGACAGGGGGATGGAAAATAAAGGTGGAGTAACCTTAGCTCTAAGTACATTCATTCATTTTTAAGGCCTGATCACACCTAGTGATGTTTGGCATGAAAATTGATTGAAAATATTGATTTTCACATGTGTTTCGTCTTTTTATACCAATACATAAAAATGGCAGGTTAAATTAAAATGTAATCTAACAGTGGGGTGTGATTATATATATATAAAAAAAACTGAAATACCCCGGTGACCCAGGTACATAAATCGCTGAGCAACTATCAGAATTTGACACCCGTTTGTCACGAGGAAAGAAATTCAAACAGTATTTACATGCTTTCAAACAGCCATTCAGATATTTGTATTCGCTAGGATGCTTATCAAACAGAGGCAAGAGACCTGGTTTTGGATTCTTCCTCTGCTATTCACTGCCATTTGGCAAAATAGTCTCTTTGTAAGCACCACCAAGTCACCAAGTTTTATGTAAAAGCAGCGGCTCTAGAAATGTGACCAAAAGCGCAAATCTTAATGGTTGGCCAGTTTTCTGTGAAGTGCGGTGGAAAAGAGATTAGAACTCTGTGTAAGAATTCTGTCACACTGACAGCATGCAAATGTTCACGTCGGTCTGAACAGATGCAATAACAGTTAGTGTCAGTCTGAACAGATGCTGTTTATTCAAATGAAAATGTTTATCGCACCCAATTTTCACACCAAACACTCATCTTGGTTTGAACAGGCCTTTACACACACATTATGAAACACTTACACACATGCAGATGATTCTTTTCTTTTAAAGATATTGGTAGAATCGTGAGCGCACCACTTGGGCTCCTGACAATTTCTGTGGGTGAGCATCAGCTCCAGAATTCAGGCTGTTTTTGGATTTGCCCTTTGACGTGCCTCCGTTTACTTGTTCAGAGCTGGATTGGGGGCATGGAGTGGCAGAAGGAGTCAGTTGCTCTGCACTCTGCACACCTGCATGGGTATCTCCCGCTTCTGTTGTACGTATCCCAACTTGACCTTCCAGCTCTCGACTGGTTCGACGATGCTCACAAGCAATCCAGTCCCGGATAGACAAGTCCTGAGAGTCGCACTTGGGTTTAAGGCGCTCCACAGCGGACAGTTCGGCACCTTGGTCCACCCCGCCCTGTTCCCTCCAGTCATGAATGACATCTAGTTCAGCAAAATCCCGCTGGCCACCCAAAGTATGCCGTCGCCGGATGCTCTTCTTCTTACTACGCGTCTCAGTAGAGCGGGCTTTCTGCGTGCCAACACCGAACATATCATCAGCGGAGGCGCGTAGCCGGAACTTGAGTCTCTCTGTGATTTTAAGATGCCACGCTGGCTCAACTCGGTCCGATTCAGTACGCAATGGGGCACTCAGACTGCTGGTGGAACGGCCTCTCTTCATCACTTCCAGAACTCGAGACAGTCTATTTGATTCATTCTTGCTGACCCCACCACCAGCTCCTGCCTCCACAGATGAATCGCTGTCCGTCTTTTGTCGCAGGGATCGCCTCCTAGACAGAGAGTCGCATTCTATCAGTTTATGGGAGGGCAGCAAGCGGCAAGCTAGTTTGGGTGTGGTGTTTCCACCATCTTCTGTGGTTGGTATGTCTAGTCTGGCGATGCCAGGGCTAAACATTGGGAAGTCACTCTCGCTGTCCGTTTCCATTGGTCGTCCCTCACTGATGAGCTCACTGCGCTCGTCATCTGCCTCGTCTCCTCCCCGGCTTTCAGTCACAGACTGCACCTCTGGGCTCAATGTGATGGATTCTATTCCCGTCAGGAAGGTGGTAGAGGAAGTGGTTGAGTAGTCTGAGGTAATAGAGCTCACCTCTGCAGTCACTGAAGCCCCCCCATAAACTAGTAATAGCTCAGGGGCCGGGGGTGTTGTTGTGCCCCATTTCCGAGGTCTGGTTCTGGGTACAGAGGCTCCAGAGCTCATGGTGCCCAAGTCTGAGGTGGTCTCATCTAAATGTGAAGAAGGATCCGAGAGGGTTGATTTGGGAGGACCAGAGGTGCGGCGGATGACACCGGGTGAACATGAGAGCTTGGGCAAGGGGGAGAGTGTTGACAAGGGTTTGTCTTTCATAAAGAAAGAGTTCCTTTGCTCCTTCTTGTTCTTTGGGGTGGACTCTGCACTTATGTCGTTGTCTCCTACAAGGGATTTTCCGCATGGGCTGGACCTGCCTCCCTCCTCCTCCTGGCTTTGGTGATTCTGCTTTTGAGTTGGGTTATCCTTCTTGGTGAAGACAATATCAAGGTCGTCATCAGAGCTGCTGGGTTGTAGCTTCTCCTTGTGCTTCTTTCGTTTGCGGTTGGCCGCAGCAAAGATGGAGGAGACTCGTGGCTGAAGGAACTCGCGGCTGCAGTGGTCCTTCCCTGATCCCCAGGAGCCCTGGACACAAAAAGAAAGAAAGAGCGACAGATTCAGTCACAAGGAAAACAAAACAACCATGTAATCCAATGAGCCATAAAGCACTGAGGCCTAGCGAGAAAACATGGAATAAAAAGCCCAACCGCTGCCCTTAGAGGTGGCTAACCCAGAGTACTCCACCTGCTTCTCTGATAGCAGCACAAATCAGAGGTTGAAGGACTGAACATAGAAAGAAACATTAGAGACAGTTACAGAGCTCCAAATGAGGCTTCTTTTTCAGAACAGCCACATAGCACAAGCAGCACCCGCAACCCCAACAGCAATGACACATGGAAAAAGCTGCATGGGTTGCATTTGAAAATAAAGCTGGAGCCAGATGACAGAAAAGGGAATGGGAATCGGAATCCATTTAACGGTTCTTCTAGTACTTTTGAGGAAGCACCAAATATGATTATAACTAAACTGTACAATATACTGTATTTTGTTTTATATTATTAGTTTTTTGTTTAGTATTGTAAAAATACTAAACAAAAACTAATAATTTTGCAACAGATTTTCTAGCTTTTTAAATGTAGTTTATTACAAGAAGTCTACAGTATGTCCAATGTTTATCTTCATATTAGAAAATACATACTAATTATTGTCATATGGAACACTTAAAGCTGCAGTCGGCAAGTCCGGCAGATTGAGGGGACTTAACCAAAATGTTGAATGTTTACAACTCTCATGCCCCTCCCCCACCACCACTGAGCCCCTCCCATTGAGTTTGTGCTCCTCAGTGCGTGTGCACCAGCTCTTCAGCATCGATCAACACCATGGAGTATTCTTTCTTTTCCTTGGTTGTCTTGGACCTCCTAGCTCTGGCTGTTAACGGAGGAATTGTAAGCTTGTTAGTAGGTTTTCTCTCCACCATCACTCTTCGTACAATCCAACACACCTGCGAACTTCAGGCGTGTGCATGTGATATTGTAACGTGCGCGAGGGGGAGGGGGATATCTGTGGCGTGTGCACAAACTGTGATTGACAGATATCACACAGCCCTGCGTTGATTGGACCAGAAGAACTGGGAGCGGTGGATTTTTGCAAAACAAATAACAGGCTCTAGGTGGATGTAGAAGCGTGTTTTTTTTTTTTTAAACGGGCTGATTTATGTTGTTCTGTCGAAGCATAGTGTCGGTTTCAGTGAATATGATCAAAAAAATCTTGCCGACTGCAGCTTTAACATAGCAATAATACTTGTTTGACAAAGTGATGACTTCATTCAGTGAATGCCAGTCTTATTAATACAGTTATTAATTCAGTAACTGACAGTGAATGTGCTGTTTTAGACTAGTTTGAGAGACTGATTCATTAAATAGAAAGGTATGTGTCAGACATTCAAGCTTAGTTGAACCTCATGAAGATAATAGTTGTTACTTTGGTTAATAGTTTTCTAAAAAACGGTTCTCGATTCCCACCCCTAGGCAGAAATGCTTAATGCACGTACTAGCAACAATTCATATCCCCGTTACACTGAATGCAGTGCATGTCCAAAAGCATGACATGATGGCCTCTGATCCATCTGTCCAATGTCTTTAAGATGGCAACTGGCTCTCGGGTGCTACAGTGGGAGTCGTGGAGCGTGTCAGCCTGGTGCAAGAACTACACTCACCCAGTATACCTGATATATCAGAAAAGTGGCCACAGTCCAAGAATCAAACTCACCTTAGATTTAGCGGAGTCACTGGTTGGTGAATCTGTGGAGTAAAAATAAATATAACACATGGTTAGTGGCTTGTGCATGTCCTCATACTGATCTCAAACAAACTGATATACAGAGAAAAGGTGATGAGTAGAGAAACATATGCATTAAGAAAGGTTGTGCATGACAAGGAGAGCGCGGCAAACAAGGAAAGAGAGGTATGGTGAGCAGGCGTGCATGCAGACAAACAAGCGAGCGATGTTTTGTTGGAACGCTCATATGTGTATTCACCAGTAGGGAGCAATCTTTCACGAGTAGGACCATCCAGCAAACACAAACAATATAACATGAATCTGGCACAACAGGAATGTTTGTGGTTGCAAAAGAGATCAGCTGAACTTGATGAACCTCTTTATGAAGGAATAAGTGCAACTAACAGGATGCATGGAGAGTGACACAACACCACCGAGTACAGATGAAATGATAACGGTCTTGCAGAAAGTGTCAGTGACGGATATCATTGAGTGATATTTATTACATGACCTACTGTATATGAACATCTGATTCTGACATACTGAGATCCTTAGAAGCAGTTACACAGAACCTTGATTATCTCAATGATAAGAAGAAACCAGACACATTTTTAAAGGGGTCATGACATGAGAAACCAAATTTGGCTTGGTCTTTTGGTATATAAGAGGTCTTTGTACCATTAAAACGTCCTGCAAGTTTCATAGCTTAAGACGTCCTCCCCATTATAAACGAATCATTTATTTAACCAAGCTCTAAATACAGCTCGTTCTGGATCCATGGTAAGAAGTGACGTCACGGTACGAAGTGACGTACCAGCGTTTGCATATGACCGCCTCCAGCACAAGACAACTACGCTTAAAGCGCAAGACAACTACGCTCATTTCGTATCGTTGTCGCGCCCGCGCGCTGCGCGGCTCACAAGTGTTCAGTCGACGGACAGCGAGTGGGTCTGTGTACAGGGAAATTACGATGCCGCAGATGTCCTGTTCCTGGCTGTGGACAAACAACATCTTTGAATACGCTGCGAAGGATCCAGTCGTCAGGGAAAGATGGATGCACTTTATTTTTTGCGGACGTCTCAGTCACGGCAGTGTTAGTTTAAGCGTTTGTTCTGTACATTATAAGGATGACTGTTTTGAGCTTTGCCAGAAAACTGTTGCTCAAAGATAAGTCCGTGCCGACTATTCTGGGCTCAACATCGACGACGCAAACTGTAAGTAATGTATTTAAAACTTTAAACTACTTTTTAAATACGCTGAAAGATCCAGACGTCAGGGAAAAATGGATGCACTTTATTTTTTGCGGACGTCCCAGTCACGGCAGTGTTCTATACATTTGAAGGATGACTGTTTTGAGGAAAAAATCCCAAAATGATGCTGGCTTTGCCAGAAAACTGTTGCTCAAAGATAAGTCCGTGTCGACTATTCTGGGCTCAACAACGACGACGCAAACTTACTTTTTACCATGGCTAATATAAACACATTTGTATAAGAGAATCTTGAAAATATGTAGCCTTTCTAGTAGACATGTGATAGAAAATTAAAAATGTTGCCTTATCATCAATGCTGCATCTTCAAAGATGGCCTGTGCGCATTTCTGTCTGTGGTACACCCTATCATTTCATTGAAATTAGTTAAATAATGTTAAACTGTTAGCAAATTAAGCTATAGGATAATTATGCAACAATAATCCGTTTTCAAGTGTCTCGGGTTAATTTTTTTTTTATTAATTCAAAATAGTTTCACTTTCCATGTGGACACGGGCTGATCCAGTCTTCGTTGTTGTGGTGATGGTTCATTTTCCTCTGATTCCTCATCTGATTCCGGCTCAAACATAATAAGGTTTTATCATTGCAAGAGCCATCGCTTCGCATTCATGCATCACCCGCTATTAAACAGTTGCGCCGAATCCGCACAGGTTCTGGCTGGGGGCGTTAATAATAGCTGCATAGGCACTGACGTTAGCCAATCATAGCAGTGGGCGTTAACACTGAACTCTTAAAGGGGAAACACCCCCAAAACAGACTGTTTGAATCAGAGGATGAGAAACAGGGTGGGAAAAGGTCATAAATCACTACATTTTAAAAGTTTTTTGTAAAAAAAACTATAGTAATACTATAATTGCACCTAAGGGAACATAATAATAAAATAAAAAAAACCATGTCATGACCCCTTTAATTCTCTGTATATTTTAACTAGAACACAACAAGAATTTAAAGTAATCAATACAAGTTAAGCTCATCTGTGACATCCTGTGTCAGTTATCACAGAAAATAATTTTGACTCGTCTCTAAGTAAAAACGCATTACCAGTAACCCTGTAAACATTAAAATATACACTTATACTTAATATAGACCTAAATTAACCCTGTAAACATTAAAATATACACTTATACTTAATATAGACCTAAATTAAAATTATTCTGGCTATATACATAATATAGGGATATATACATACTGTACATTTTGAACCTACCGTACATCTTGTTCATGTTAACATGTATAATGACGCATAACCAGAAGTTTTTTCTGTATATAACAGTAATCCAACTGACAAAGGCCCATTTAGACAGCTTTACAACTTGAAAAACACATATATGTATAATAACTTTAACAAAATACAAGTTTCACATACCTTTAAACCATTCCCCATTAGACTTCCATTCTAAGTGCATTACAATACAATTTTACAGACAAGTCAAACTTATTTTCTGCATGTCTCAGATGCTGTCCACACAGCTTAACTTGCTTTGAGCCAGGAATATTTCTTTAAGTGGGAAATTTTGCATTTCACCAATTAAATCTACAACCCTTTACACTCAAGTGCTATGTGCATGATGCAAAAATGATAAAAAATGCTCATCTACATTAATCTGGATGCGATAGACAAGGGGGGTTGGATGTTTAATGACAGTGCTGATTCTGGTCTAATGTGTGCTGTCGTGACCGCAATGAAGACGAGACACTCACGGCATGAACCAAGGTAAGAAGTGACAGGGGTCAGAGAGGGGCTAGCTACGCAGAAAAGATGACACTATGGGAAGACAGAATGCCAGCAAGGAAAAGTTAAAGAATTGATTCACTGATGTCTTTGTTCCCATTTCATTTTCCATGGCAAAGACTACTGATTTTTGGAGGCTTATTCTCCTGTGTCCAGCCGAGCCCCCCTGAACACCCCTTGGTGGTGACAAATGGTATGACCGAGTGATATTCAGAGCCGAGTAGCATTACCATGCTGTCTCTCCGTTTGGCCAGCGTTCAGAGAGAGAGAGAGAGAGAGACAGAGGGGCGAGAGACGGCGAAGAGCCTTTGAGACAGCAGCACTGCTCTACGCCAGGTAAACTCACAAACCACTCACGCCCCACAGAACCCAACACTTCTGATGCGCTTTCCCTTCGCCCTTTTTTGCTCTCTTTTCTCAGTCGCCCACATCATAAAATACGAGGGTGTCGGCAGACTAGGCAGCTACACTGCGGGCAACAGTCCTCCCTCTTCCTACAGTTCCAGCTGCCCATCACGGACACTATTGAGTCCATCAGTGACATCACGGTGTGATAGACTCCGCCCACTTGGCCTGTGTCAAGATCAGTATGTGTGAATGCTGGGAAAGCCTTTAGGACACGCGACAGAGGGGCACTAGGGACAGAGGGATCAGAGATTGACAAGCATGCTCTGCGGTTTGGCCTTAGCAGTTAGCTTGTTCTCTCTTGGAGAAAGAACATGACGTGTTAGTGCAGAAGTCAGCAGAATTACAGAGACGACTCAGTGGAGTTTGGACACGTAGAAAAAGAGACATACACACTAAATGGTTGAATCTCACGGAAACGGTCGTATTTCTCCCCAAAATAAAAAAAAATTGCATTTAGTAAACTATTCAGAGACCATTAGGGTGTTTTACATTTTCTAAACATTTTTTTCAAAAATTCTCCTTACAGTAATGCTTCTGAATATTCTTAATTGGCATGAATTAAGAATGCAAAAAAATCTTACAATGTTAAAAATAGCCTTAATTTACTTTTTGCAATATATATATATTTTCTTTCTTTTTTCCCTTATTTTTACGTGAATCGTGACAGTTGACATGTTTTGTGAGATTCACAAAACAGAAATGGGATAAAGACAGAAAGTTTCCAAAATTGACAAATTAAATTAGGTAAAGGATGGAAAGTAAACAAATCATAACCAAATAATTTAAGATCGCACCAAGCAAGCTAATGTAGGCAAAAAATGTATAACATTTTGCCTCACAAACTCACACAGGCGTTGTAATTAAGCCATAGCACAGCTTTTGTTAAAAACATAGAGAGAAGCTGCTTCTCTTCTCAGAAAAGCAAAGCAGTTTTCATCAATATGAAAAACAAAGTTTGAACATTATTGTAGCTGTTTTAGTTCACATGACAAGGTGTGCTCTAAAACATAGTTATACTTTGCAGCAGGGTGTAAAAGGTGAGCCCGTGGCAGAGAGGGTCCAACCAAGGGCGCATGTTACCTGACACTTCCCCGGGAGAGGTGCCTGTCCGGCCGATGTTGGTCAGCAGGTGGTCGATGTTAGGCACAGGCTGCGACTCCACGGCACTCTCCTCCTGGACTGTAGTCTGAGCAGACATACAGAAGAAGAAAAAAACGTTTCACTGAAGAGTAGCAATGGCTTAGACAAAGTAATGAAAGAACAAGAAGAAACTAGTTTTTACATTTTCTGAAGAAAATGTGAGTGGTTCTTGCTTGTGCAAAATTCACTTCTACGATCTGGTGTTTTGGGTGATTTTTAGTGTAGGAGTTCTGGGTGGATGTTAGGTGCTACTTTTTTTAAAATGAGCACATCCACATGAGTTTAAAAGCCCACTGGTGTGCCTGGGCGCTTTGTATAATGCGTTGACGTAATTTCAGGAAACTAAGGCTCCTCCCCCCTTTCAAATAGCCAATAGCGTTTAGTTTGCCTCACAGACTGCAAGTCGTACTTGACAGCACCATGGAAGCGAATCCGAGTGCTGATGATTGGATTCAATAGTAGAGGTGTGAATAAATTCTAGCCATTTCATTCTTAACCAACGTACAGTTGGAAAACGGAATAAAACTTGAGCGTTTGAGCAGCCGAACACACATCTCCACCCCATATTGCTTCGTGACGTGTCAATGGCCGCTTTGGCCAGGTGGTATTTATAGCAGGGGGGCGGCCCGTGGGGCGCTTTAGATTATAGAGCGTTTGATTGGACAGAAGATGTGATGAGAAGCTGAAGTCCGCTGTGATGTCATAAAAATCTGTAATCTATTTTAGCGAGAGATTAAGTTATGAATGGTTATATCTCCTAAATGCAAAATTGTGTCATTGTTTTGGAACAAACCAGCTTATTCATAACCTTAATGCTAACATATTTATACTAAAAGCTACAAAACTAAAATTTTGATTTCAGCGGGCCGTTAAGTTACTTAGGGTTAGGGGTTTGCTCAAATCCATTTTCCACTGTCGGGCCAGAGCGAGCCAGGGCTAACAGCATGCCGGGTGAGGCCAGTAGCCTCGGACCTTGAGCCACGAGGCCAAAACCAAGCTGTGTTTCCACTGTTGGGCCAGCAGCCTCACAGCGCTACCCTAAAACCCGCCCTTAACACAACACAACGTCACACAACCCAACTGTTTCACCAGCAGGGGAAACCTAGTCGACTGAAAACTAACTAGTGCACATCAAACATGCTGAATCAAACTGTATGTATCATCATCCATGAAATGATGCGTTCTGAGGATGTTTGAGCGATCTCTCCCTTCTCACTACACGGTTATCCCTTCAGCCAGAGCAGCAGAGGGAGCTCACGAGCAGAAAACAGTTGTGAGTTTTATGAGTTACGTAATTTATGACATACACAGATGCAAAATCCGATTTCAACAAAAGTAGAGGAAAGAGAGATGAAACATGAAACCAAATAAATACACGATTATAATCATAATATGCTTTGTCTATGTTCTTCAAGCAGTCTCGGGTATTTTCTATAATCATATGTGTGTTTATATTATGGTAATGGATAAGTTGCTTTTAGCACCGCATATATATGTTTGCCTCATACTGTGATCAGAATCCCCATCGGATCACAATCCGAAGGTATTTCACATACATGCTGGTGTCTGTAAGTGACTTTCGAGCTGAAAATTGTTTTAAATGTCTTTAATGTCGAGGTTGGCTGCTATCCTGATATGAAAACATTGGAAACGAGCATTGGTGTTGACTCTTAAACTCCGCCTCTGTTCATGACTACTCAAGCCCCTATTGGCTCACTTTGGTATTCGGTGAGCCAAAAATCCCAGGCTGTTGGCCCCAATGAAGCACCGACAAGGCCCGATCAAGCCCCGGAAGTGACAGTGGAAATACGACTTGCCCAGGCACGCACTAGCATACTCGCTTTTGGCCCGACAGTGGAAACACAGCTCATGATGCCTACCTTAGCAAACACATCTAAAAAAGGATAAAACAAATAATAATCTGTACTAATACACACCGTAGGCTCCTTATCACCCTCCTCAGTGAAGAACCAGTCATACTGCAAGAGAAAACACCAGACTCCATTCAGAAGTGTTTCACCAATGGTCAAAAACATGACATTTAAAAGTTACTTTCTTTTCACATGAGAAGAATGAAGAACTCACATGCTGAATGAGCGTTTCTACAATCTTGTATTGGTCTGGCATGTGTGTCACCATGTGAGTCATATTGTCTTCAGATGTTCTCACTAGTGTTGGGCCGAACACAATGGCCAGATTACGTGGCTCCATCTGACAATGATAAATGAGCAAAATTAGACAAATCTCCCTTTTCATACTGTATATGAAAAACAAAGTTCAAAACAAAAGTGTTCACGTGCCTTCTTGTTCCGTATCTGTGCTGGTCTTATTGTGTATGATGTACAGTAACTCTAAAAATGACTTTCCTTTTTGTTTGACGTCACCAAGCCCTTTTAATTTTCAGCTATCCTCTCCGACCAATTTTTGGTCAATACAAATCTTTGGAATATACTCTTTTTTTTCATGCATAAAATTTTTTTTCACACTTACCTTTAAAAAAAGAGCTTGAAAGTAAATATATCCATCACTGAAAATCTGGCAGAAAGCTTGCGATCTAAAAGCCCTGTATTATGTGTTCTTTTCCATTCTGTTTTGAAACGGAAGCGCACATTCTGTGTACATCCCAAAATATTTATACCTTGTTTTTTTCGGAATTATCAGCCACAGTTTTGAGATGTGCCGAGAGGAACTTCAGTGTTTCATAATGATGATCAGGCAACTCGTGAAGCTGAAGAATGAGAGGTTTAGTCAGGGCTTCCATACAATACAGAGATTATTACCACTGAAAACTAATTTTGTTATTGAGGGAAACTGCTGCTTACCAGTCTCTTGATCACTTTGAGTCTCTCTACAGGATCCTCTATTCTGTTGGCATCAATAAAGTCTGCATACCTATCTATAAAGGCCAGATCATGAAGGAACATTATTTCAGCTGTGTCAGGTTTTGAAGTTGCATGTCTATTTCACTCACAGCCACTAGATGGCAAACTATACAATTAATGTTGAGCAAGAGAAAAATATATAAATACAATATGAGTCATAAAGAGCCTCAAGCAAGGGAATTCCAACAAAGACTTTTACCGTTAGTGAAGAGGGGTTCAGGAAGTTTCCTGAAGAAGGATTTGAGTAAACTGCTGATCACATTCAAGTCCTTCCATTTCTGTCCAAGAATAGAGAATGTATTTAAAAAAGAAGAAGAATAGGAAGGAGGACCTCAAGCATAAAGCAGAGAAAATGTTAGACACTTGAACTAGACAGAGACAGAAATATACACTCACATCATCCTGAATATCAATGTCACCCATGCCCTTGTGATTGAGCTCTTCCTGCATGATGGAGATGGCAGAATTGTTTCCTGGCACTCTGTAAATGCCTGTGTATTCCAGTCCTCGTTCCTCCACCAGGTTACAGCACACTTCAACTATCAGAGGGACAAACTAAAACACACAAAGTTCAGTCAAATTAATACCTGCAAGCCAATATAAACCCCTGAGACTGCACGCCATATGAGAGTGTGCTGCTTACATAGACAAATATGACTCCAAAATCAGCAGTATGAAAAACATATCAGGTTCCAAATGCAATTATGTCCATCCCACACACTTAAGTAAACAATTACTCTTTAAACATTATTAAACACCTACAGCTAAAAATATCACAACGGTAGAGAGCTCACTCCCTTGTGGAAAAATTGTTTAATTGTACTGAATGTGCACTTGAAGTACACTTCAAACCTTAAATGTATAAAAAAAACTGTACTTGCAGATATTATATGAAATGAAAGCTCACTGTGTACTTTAAGAGAATACACTTTTTAATGGCTAACAGTTAAGTACACTTTCAAAAATTGCACTCTCTAATAATGTCAAATTAAACATTTTACTTTTATATATCGTATATTTTAAATCATTGTTTTAATAATAATTTGTCACAGTTTAAAAAAGTATCTGATGTGTTGACTAAAATACTAAAGCACATGTAAAGTGCTTGATTATAACAGTAGTGCTATTCAATAATACATTTACAGTTAATATAGTTTAAAAGTACTAATTGTAATTGTAATTACAAAAGTTTCAATAGAAATGTAATTAAAGTATATTTAAAGTTTACCATAAATGCTTGTCAGTACATTTGGCAGTATACTTTAACCATATTTCAGTGGCAATATAATTGTGAAATTGCATATAAAGATGTACATAAGTGGGTCAAAAATGCTCTCTAAAATTCAGCTAATGGTATTTAATATAAATGTAAACTATAATATTAATTTACTTGCAGTTAACATGCAATTATGGAAAGTTTTCAAAACATTACATTCAGTTCACACTTAAGTGTATTATTATAGTATGTTAAAGCGTACTTATTTTCCACAAAGGACAGTTTTAGGATGTCATTGACATCAACAATGCCGAGTGAAACCGTAAGAGAAAGAGAGAGTCTTACTCTGTTGTTCTGAGCAGGAGGACAGTCATCTAGTCTTACTCCAAATGTGACTCCAGGAGACGGTTTCCTCTCAAATGGCTTTCTCATCAGTCCAGGGATGCCCTTCCTCCATGTGCCCTTATCCTTGGGTGGGCTGGTTTCATCTATTTACAGACAATCATAATAATAATGTGTTAAAGAAACATAAGCACCTCAAACCTAGGAAGCTGTCTACCTAGCTCTCTCTATACACCTTCTAAGGCAGCATCCTACCCGAAAAGGAAACTCATAAGCGACTGATTTGCAATGCTCTACAACTGTTGATGGTCATTCAAGTGCGCGACACAAATAGCAGTAATCAACAGCACTAATTAAATGACTTGTGACTCGTTTACAGCTGATTCCAGTACAGTTTTATGTTAGCATGTTGCTAAGCTGACATCAAAGAACTAGCGGAGCCAGAAGCTTACAGATGCTCAGCAACTGCCAGACGTTGGCTGACTGTCTGCTTAGAGACCTAAAAGGCAGGGTAGGAAATTGTGAAGAGCCTAGAAATCCCTTATGAAAAAAAAAAAAAAAGATTTCCCTATATATGATTGATCAATATATGAAATGGTTCAACAGTATATTTGAAAATATAATATATTACACTATATTGAATAATACATAAGGAATTGCCACTTTTCATATATTTAAAAATATGTGACAATATATTTACTAATATATCATAATGTATGTAAGTTTATATTCAGTAATACACTTCATAATATATCAATGTATATGTGATCAAATATGTTACTGCATGTGTAATATATTTTAGATATATTTAGAAATATATAATGTAATATTTATTTGTATTATTTACATTATAAATCATATTTTCAAGCTAGTAAACAAAATCACAAGCACACCTGCATGTGCTAAAGTGTTTAGCCAAGAGACTATCACTGTGCTGAGGAATGCACAGCCATTACTTTTAAAATATAGTAATTAATAATTATAGTCTTCTTAATGCTGCTCGACCAATCGTCAACCGAACCAAAGGCTCTACTCTTCAGCACAATGGTAACCCCAAAAACTCAGACATACCAGAAAACCTTTAACATTCCAAAATAATAAAACATTAAGCAGATCTTCCCCTATATTAATATTGAGTAAAACACATGAAATAACGCTTCATTTAAACATTTACTCTCCTTCAGCAGTCAGAAGCAAAGCATGCTGGGAACTAGAAATATGTTGTAACTCATTCCGTGAATGTCTGTGTGTATGTGTGAAGATACATTAACATTTATATGGGAACATGTATGTGCAATATGTACACAAAAACAAAACAAAAAAACTTTGTGAATATTACATGTAATGCTATTTTTGTCTTCATTTATGCATATTTTTATGTATTAATATATAGCCATACATGGTCAATGCATATATTGCAATATATAAAAAATATAAGCACTAGTTTCCCATATAAGGAAATGTATTATGTGCTATTTCACATTATATTTTGCAGTATATTCCCATATATTTTGTTCCGTAAGTGAAAGCAAGTTAGCTTTGAAAGCATCCAATTGGATGACATTTGTTTTGGTCCTGAGGCCTACATGATATGTTTTTATTTTTAGACCATTTATATTTTTGATTGCTATCAGGATGTGAAGAGAGTTTCAACCAGTATAACAAAAAGTGTTTATAAAAAAAATTAATTGCCTACCCTGCTTTTAATAAGCGAGAAAGTACTTAAAGTTGCAGCAAGCAATTTATAAGAAACAATGTTGATATTTGAAAATCAACCCAAACAAACACACACGTCCCATCATTGCAAGAGTGGATTTATTTTTGTCATAGCTGAAGCAAAGCAAAACAAATAAATAAAGTGAATATGATGAACAAACTACGAGAACTAAAAATGAACATACAGTAAACAATACAAGCAAGATATTGTTGTTCATCAGCAGCACACTAGCTCCAGACAAACAATTACACCAAAAACTGTCCTGTTACTATAGCTAACATTACAACAACAGCATACCTTAGTTCTGTGAAACATAGTCTCTCCAGCACTGGAAAGTTTTTCTAATATTAATAACGCAGGTCTTAAAGCTCTTGCCTGATCAGAGGGATATCACTGGAAAAAAAAAGGATTCTGACAGTTTCTCTTTTGTAATGTCTCTCAGCTATCTCTCTTTCTACAGTGTTTCTTTAAATCTCTCTTCCCCCATCATGAGCGTATACTACTGCTGATTGGCTACAAGTGTGTTGTGGTCCACTTTCAACAGCGTTTCTCAGAAATAGCTTACTGCACCTTTAATACACACAAGTACTGGACAACATTTTTGTTGATACTTAAAAGTACTGAATAAAATACGAAGAATCCAGAGTTAGTGCCATTGATGCTGTTACCTTTGTGCATGGCTTTCCTGTCGTGGTCCTTGTTTGGTGAGTGAGGACTTGTGGCTTTATTCTCGCCCTTACCACCCAGTAATGTCTGCCTGATGCTCAGGGACTGACGGGAGGCCTTGGGCGAGGGTTCTGTCTTACTGCTGGGTGGACTGCAACACACATAATCCGAGTCAAGATCTAGATAAAGAAGAAGTCTACAAAAATTTGATGGGAATTCTCCCCTTCTTCCTGCTTACCTCATCAGAGTGTTGTACTCCTTTATTTTCCGGTTGATGAGGTCTGTGCTAGTAACAGTCGCATTCTACAAAAGGAAGAAGGCAACAGAGAGAAGGCAGACAAAAGTGAGTGGATTAAAATGTAAGAGGGGAATCCCCAAACACACCAGAGGGCTTTTGGATAACCCTGTGCTGCTATCAAAAGAAGACACCCTATAGTGAATATGCCATGTTTTTCCTCAAGAGTTACTATTTCTTACAAAAAAAGCCTTAGGTTATGTTCAGCTATTGTAAAAAGTATCTTTAAATAGGGCCATGATTCATGAGGAAGTCCAAAACATCCACCATATTGATATCAGGTACTAGACTTGGATAGACTTACCCCGCACCACTCACGTCACTAAACTAAACAGCAAAAATGACGATTGTTTAACATAAAAAAAATAAAAAAAAGGTTTCCCGTCAGCCTTTGTGATCCTTTGGATTTAGATTCAGCTATATTGTTTTTAAAGTGTTGTCTAAGGAGTTAACAAATTAATTTAGTCATTTAAGTGACGATGTTGAGAAATATATGGTACGGCTTTAATTTACATTAGTAACGTCTCTGATTTCAGGCAGAATTACTATATTGTGATGTATTTCCTTACTGATGTTGGCGATTACTAGATGGATCGCATACCACTCAACACCACATCTTTAAAAATGATTTAAAAACTCACAGAAAACAATCTCTTTGAATTTTAATGTATATAGCCAACTGACTTCACCCTCAGCTGGAAATGTGCGTGTTAAGGTGCGTTCACACTACAAGCGACAAAGCGACACGTTACCATTCATTTCAATGGGGAGCGGGAGTTTTCCAGCGACACGCGCGATCGCACCGTAAGGCGACCTGATGAGGCGTGTCTGGCGACGCGACAAAGTTGAGATCTGTTTAACTTTATGCAAATGAAGAGCGACTTTCGGGAGCGACAACCAATAGGAGTGAAGTCAGTGGAGCGCGCGTGATCATCCGTCACTCTCTGACAGAGGCAAGTTGAACGAGAAGCTAATTTTAGCAGTCAGAAACTATCGTATAAGTTGTGATATATCTCCGTGTACATACAGTGGTATTCACAGTACTGACTCAGAGCCTGATTGGTTTTGTGAATAGACCGGTATTTGCCCGTTTGTTGCAATTAAATAGCCGCGATGGCAAAAAGCACTCACAGTTTCTCGTTCATCTTTAATATGATGCATGTTATGTACTGATTCCATTTATATTTAGAATTGTCCTTCCAAAATGTTTGTTTGTATTGGCAAGAAAACGGATTTGTTGTCTACAACATGGAGAAACATCCATGAATGTGACTCACAAACTTTACTAGGCAACCAGTAGCGGGAACGCCTAACCGCCAGCCAATGGCGACCTGCAGCGACAAAGTCGCTTGTAGTGTGAACGTAGCTTAAAGGTACCGGTAAATAACTAGAAGAATAACAAAGTGCAGTAAAAATGTAATACTATTTGCACTGCAAACCAGAGTTTACAATTACGATAATACATAAAAAGAATATGGTAAGAAATGCCATAACCGGAATATAGACGCTCAGGGCCTCGTCATGCTGGGGGCATTTTAAAAAACGCAGCAGTCACATTGAAATACGCTAGCCTTAGGAAAAAATGCTTTGGTGGACTCTGACAAAACTCTCAACAAATATTTAATCTCTGAATAAAAAAGAAAACAAAAAAACACATAACATAACATAACAAAAAAAAACATAACATAACATGTCTTACATCTTTATGTAAGTTATTCAGACACTGTATGCATTTTGAAGTCACCAACTGAATGGCTGGTACTACTCCTTTATAAATATGAATTAAAAGTGCTGATCATTCACCTCTTCATCTAAGTTGCTGCTCTCTTGAATGACTCGTATCCAGGACAGCATTTCCTCTCGATCCTCCGCCTGGAACAGGTATTCACAGTCTGACGTCGTCAGCCGGAGGACGTTCTTCCGCTTTGTGTCACTGTAGGAGATGTCAATGAGACAGGCTTTGATGCTGATCGGCAGAGGCTCGTCTTCGATCTGGGAGTTGGCGTTGGTTTGTCCGTCCCTCTTGTCTTTGTACAGATAGAGGCAGTGGCCACGAAGCACAGCGTAGATCTGCTTCCATGACCGTATGCCGCTGCCAACACGCTGTAGAAAATATAACAGAATTATATGATTGAATTGAATGAGCCAAGTTAAAATAGCAAATATACACAAGCTACCTACATTTTACGGAAGTTATGAATTGTTTATTTGATAAAAAATTATGGTACACTATCCCGCTTATTATAGGGGGGACACAAGCTCTGGATTGACTATATTAATTTCTCGATTTGAATCGGTAATGATATGGTTTCTTAAATGTCAAAACTTTTAGTCTGAGTGGTTTTCTTGAACAAAACTTCACAAAACATTTGTAGTGCGCCTGCCATCCAATAATCACAAAAAGTCTCTACTTTAAAATCCTGGCTAATTTATATTACGAAATTCAAACCATAAATGTCGTTTTGGCGCTCTTTAATACGGCAGGGCAGATCAGAATTCCAGCTGCAAACGGATAAACCGTAAATGTGAATCATCTTATCTTCCTCTTTACTAAACATGGGTAAACACCAGAAGGTATGTTGAAAGATACATTACAACTTACTGTAATGAATCCTCTCATTCCTAATTTCTCAATAAGTGTTTCAACTCAACAAGAAAATGTCACTCAATGTCCATAAACTCATTAGTGTAAAAAAAAATGCAATAGTCATTAGGCTCATCATTAGATTAATTTTAGTTAACCTGTTAGTGATGTCTTCATTATTTAATGTATGTTTAAATAAATAAACAGTTTTTACAGTTTATTGTCATTTAAATGTTTATATTTCAACAACAAACTGGAGTAGAACTTATTCTGTTATTAAAAAGTTGATATAAAAACTGCCATGTATAACATTTTATTAGCTACTTGAGTAGCGGATTATTAAACAAGCTTGATTAAATAACTGATTAATAATGTATTCTTTTTTTGGTTTTGGTTTTCAGCCTAGTGCATCTTGAATTTTTTTTTTCATCCAGAATTTTAATTTTGGTGTATTCCTAATTGTATTATAATTAATAATACACTTTTATCATATACCTGATGCTGCTGTCATTTTACACCCTTAATTGAGGTAAAATCACTATAACACACAGTCTTATTGTTGGCTTATTGTTTTAATGTACCACATATTGTACGTGTTTTAACCTTTAAATCTGTCTTGAGTGGTGTAAAATATGACAAGATCTTATAAGACAAGATCTCGCGCACTACAGTACTTTGGCCAACATTAAATGTTTCTGAAAGCCTGCCAGCCATTCACATTCAGACCCATTTCAACACGTTTACAATATGTTTGACAAGGACTCCTACAGCATCACAGACCAGCATGCTCTGCCGACACTTTCATTCAGTACTGGGACCTAGAACAAGAGAAAACATGATTGTGAATGTTGGTGTTTAATGGTGTTGTACCTTGCCCTTATCTGAGTTCAGCTGCCGGAAATGAAGCGGACCCTCCTTTGTGGCATCAGTGAAGACATCTGAAGTAGAGTCTCTCCTAGAGTCAGAGTCCTCAGAGGACTTGTCAACAGCCTGAAACCCACCAAACACACAATTCAAGTCAAGTCAAGTCACCTTTATTTATATAACGCTTTTTACAATACAGATTGTTTCAAAGGAGTTTTACAGAGATAACAGAAAAATAATATACAATTCACATTCCCAACCCAATGAGGACCACTGAGTTCAATAGTCAAATTGAAAAGGACAGCAGATTATTAGAGTACAAGCAATGCTATAGGCAGAAAATTCACTCTGAAATTTGTTTACATTTTAAATCAAAATAATTAAATATGTTGATTAATTAATCAATATCCATTCTGGATGGCTCTACACTCATTCTGTGTGAAAAACATGAATGCGACACTTTAAACTTACACTTCTCTGATAGAAAATCGCATTAAATTGTCAGATTTAGATGCATATCACGCAAGTGTTTTTTGCTAGTTTCAGCCTTTTGCTTAGATGGTCTGCTTGCGCGCTTTATCCTCGCGCACGAGCAGATCCGTTTGCGCTCTTGAGAAGCGTTCAGTCTTTCCGCTTGCAAATTCCGCCATGTAAATAGCGAATCCGCCATGGCGCGAGCGCAGCAGGCTTTTAAACTAGCAAAAGTGGATTCAGACACGCTCTAAGTGCACTTGCGCCCTGTGTTTAAGACCATGCGCTTAGATTAAAATAGGGCCCCTGATGTTAGCTGGAGATCAGGTGCCAACTGCACAGAACTGTATCTAAGGTGTAAACTAATCATAATGCAGTTAGTGTGAGTCTTAGTCATTTATTATCTCTATTACAGCAGTCTCACCTTTCTAAGACCCTTGAATCCATGGGTGTGTTTAATCGACCGCCTGTACAAACACAGTAAACACAGAGGTCATGTAATGCGAGAGGCAGCAATGGAAGAAGGTTGACTTTTCATCCTTGTGGTCACTGTACTGATTTGATTTTAAGTAGTGACTGTAAACATACCCTCTTCCTTCTTCTCTGTAGATATCCAAGCCCTCATCGAAGGATCTGGAGCGCTCTGTTTTAGCTCCAGAATCAGATTCCAGGATTGTGAGTCGTAAAGAATCTAGGTTGGAGATATGGGTGAATTCATAGTTAAAGAAGAGACACATTTCTGACGTCACTGAGATATCGTATGTGTTGGCAAAGATGTTCCTCACCCTGGTCATGGGACAGCTGTCGGCGTATTACGGGAGAAGGGGAAGTTGGACTGGGTGGGATGGTGGTGATGATAGGCGTGCTGGAAATCACGGCAGATGCAGGAATGTGTGTTGTGTCATGGTCATTACTGGAGCTTGACGGCTCATCTGATGACAACAGACATGAGACACTCATAAGATCTTTTATCTTTGTAGTGTATTGCATGGAGTAATGTAATCCAATAGACACAACATAATCAGACAGTCAAGAGGAAAGTTGCTTACTCATACAGCTAGTGAGCAATCATTAAATTGATAAGGCTCCCACACCTGTTTATACACAGACGATATACAAACAATAGAGCAGACGGGTTGCATCACAGGAAAAATTATTACTAGTGCATTGTTAACCACAAGATTTTAATTCCCTGTAGTTTTAGGTCCTAGCAGCCAGCTCTCTCTGTGTAATACAATTAGGTGTGCTTATTTGGTTTTGTGCCCCATAAGTTTACAGTCTACCAAACCCAACACAGTCAACCAAATTAAACAAACTCTACCATAGTCAGTCTTTCAAATAAAACACAAAACCAATCACAAAACAAACCCAAACCAAAGTGTATAAAATTAACTTTAACTATTAACTAGTAATATATTAACTTATATTAAATTAACTAGTCCACTAGGGCTGCCCCTGACTAAATATTTTTATTTTAGTTGTTCATTTAAGCCAATAATCAACTGATTGCATGTTTAGCCTATATTAATTTAATATCAAGGAGACATTTTAATTGTTTATTAATAAACTAGTGTTTTCTGTGTCAGTGTCGCCTGCAAAGATGAAGTTGACGATGCTGACTCGACATCACAGTGTAGTGACGTGCCTATACATTTCATACGGATTACATAATTACGGATTACATCTTTGTTTTCGAATTGGTTCGTTTAAAAGTAGACATTTTAGCTTTCTATAGATATATTTTTTATGTCTGTGAGGCAAGTAGTCTATACGCTGAGTTTGACACACTCCAGTTCACAGAGACAGAGAGGTCAAAAAGCACATCCTGTTTTTTATTTTTTATTTTACAAAGGCACAAAGTTTTTTTTGTTATTGTGAGTGTACACAAATAAAAGTAGACTGTTCGGAATTCTGTATTACTCATCTGTATGACAAATTTTTTTAAGTTAAAAAAATGCAAGTGATCAAGTCGGCGCCTCAATATCATGCGAGTAAAGCGCGCTTATACTTCACACTGTATAAAAAGTTGCTGCCTTAAATTTTTAAGTACAATCAACTTAGATGTTTAAGTAATTTCAACTTATATTACATTAAACTGACTTAAATTGTTTAACAACTTTTGATGAGTTAAATAAAAACATAAGTTGTCATAACTTATTGATCATATTTTTTTTACAGCGTCCACACTCAGCACGAAGACATGGATATGCACCTAATAATAGCGCACATTTATCTAGGTTAACGTTAGAGTTATGTAAAGTTGCTACTTGCATGTTCCAAATGATAAGCCATATTTTAGGTAGATGGGTGATAGACGAACGTTTGGATTTCCTGACCAACTCACTGTAAGACACATTCTACCAAATCAAACATAAAAAACAACATTGTTTTGAAAGAGATTATATTTCAGGAACTAATCAAAAAAGAGAAATCTTTGAACTAGTTTCCACTGGTATGTTCCATTACTTTGTCATATCACTTTACTGCCCTCTTGTTTGTTTGAGGTTTCCAAGCTGTGGGTGAACTGGAGGGAGTGGGAACGTGTCAGGGAATGGCACTGGAAGTGGCTGCCTTGGGTGGAATGTGTCAGTATGTCACATTATCTGTGCCCCTGTGGACTATGATGTCATGTCCTATCACTGTACTGGTGTGCATTACAATTTGGAGATGCTCCCAGGGACTGACCCATGCACTTCACAAACACATTGAACTAGTTGTGTACATATCAAAGCCCATGACACATTCTATAATTAAATGTGCAGGCTGGTTGAGTATGGAACTGTATCTTGAGAAGCACAACTCATTTGTGATGACCAATCAGCAAATTCTAATGTCTTCATGTTGGACATACCTGAGGAATCTGTATGTCTGTAATGTCTAGAAATTGGCCAATATAGTGAGGATGACCAATGACTCTAAATACACCTAAGAAAACACTGTGCTTCTTTAAAGCCAACTTTGTTTACATAGAGTTGAGCTGTTCATCCTTCTGTTATTACTGTTAACATCATAAAACCTCACTGTTGTACACCAATTGATCTAAAGCTCTCTATGCAAAGCCTGGCCCACTAAGAATGAAGAAACACTGTGGCCTTTTATATGATTTATCTGAGCAATAAAAAAACAAATTCATCAAGACCTGTTCTAGTGTGGCAGCACAACGAAGTAGACAATGACAGCCTTGTCTAAAAAGTAGGGAGATGAAGTTCAGATGTTTAGTTAGATGTTTAGCTCTGAATAATATAAAACAGTCAATGTTGAGACAAAGTCTTTTCCCTGTGTCCCATCACCCATCATAGCTTAATATTATAAACAGAGATACCGCAGGAACACATGTTCTGAGAATCACTTTGCTAAACACACTACTAACACACCATTTTACCTACACAAAAATTAAGCAAGCAAACAGCCAAAAGAGATTTAACTGGCATATGCAAACCCCCTTGAATATGTAAAAGTATCCATTTGTATATGAATTTTGAAGATGCTGGAACTACAGGACAAAAGTATTTGAAAGTAAAGGAACAACAAATATATTAAAAACATGTTAACATTTTCAAAACTCATCTCCTTTCAGGGTAGACAGAACAGTTGCTATAGCAACAGAATATGTGGTTATCTTGTATAGTTGAAAAAGCCTCTCACCAATAAAGGGAATGGAGTCCAGGGTGTCATCAAGGTTGCTTGAAAAGGAGGTTTTACACTGGTCTCCTAGTTTCCTCATGTGCATTTCGCGTGGGGTATTGTTAGGCAGCCAGCGTGTGTTGGAGACTGCAGGTGGTTCAGCCCCTGCCTCTGTCTCATTCACCGCCAGAATGTAGGAAGTGTGACGGATAGGTTGAGATCCAGACTTCTCCCTCCGAACCACTACTACAGTGGCATTTGGACCCTCGATGCCTTCCACCACCTTCTCAATGGGAGTTTGTGGTTCTATGCACCTAGGCTGCTGAGGAACTGTTCCATTACTGGTCAGTATGGGCTTGGATCCACGTTGCTTTGTTCTGTTGGGCTTAGTGACGGCAGAACAAGAAGAAGAGCGATGTCCACGGGCTACCTCTCTGACAGGCTCCTGAAGGCTGTCAGCCCGCCCCCTAGGCTGTGACTGCTTTGCATTGTGGGGCATGTGGTTGGCAGTTAGCGGTGTTCTTTGGTCTTTGATGGGGCCTGTGTTGGAACTACCAGTGATGTGGCCTTGTATTGAGGCCAGGGCAGAAGCTATGTAAGAAGCAGCAGCAGTGGAAGGGTCTGAGACATAATTTTTCTCAGACAGCAGTGAGGGTCTGTTTACGGAAGGTGCAGATGTGCTACCCAGGCTTTCAGCTCTGGAGGTAAGCAATGAATCCGTACCTCTGCTGAAGAGAGGGGTGATAGGCAACCCTGGGTAACTGCCCCCTCGTCTGTCTGGGCTAAATACACCCTGTGTTCTGTGAGGCGCCATGCGTAAGGAAGAAGACTGCCTGCTTGCTCTTGCCTCATCCCCTCTGTGCATGAGTAACCAATCTTCTGTCTCAGTTCTGCAGCATGCCTGCCTATCCAACATGGATGTTGCATTTTCATCCTGTCTGCCCAGATAGTCACAAGAATATGCTCGGGTTTTCAGCATACCTGTGGGGGCAGACGGGAGGGCATCCTGGGAAGCACTGCGGGGCCAATTCTGTGCTAGAGCAGTCTGTTCTGAACCACCAAGCCTCTCCTGAGAAGCGCTACGCAAAGGCAGCAGAGTAGATACCTGATAACTCCGATCATGTGAGGCGCTCCTCCGCCTCAGCTGTGATCCAGAAAAGCCCCGTGAGGGCGTAGCTGTTGTTGACGCGCTCTTCGGCTTGCTGTATTCACTTGTACTGGATGGGGATGCAGCTCGCAGACTGTCCAGGCGTTCCTGAATAGTCCGGGAGCCATACATGTAGAGCCGTTTGTTGTCAATGTAATCCTTGTAGGTGGTGTAGTTCCTCCAGTCAATATTCTGATGGGGAGAGCAGGGGGAAGGGGTGGCTGGTGGAGGAGATGGTGTGTAAGGGGTGGGAGAGGTGGCTGATGGGAAAGTTTCTGCTGTTGTGGTAAAGGTATGTCTGTGGGAAGATACAGGCTTCATGTCTATGCAAGTCTGTGCAGTTTTGTCAGAGAACACAGTGGGCACTGCAGTTCTTTTGGGTTTGTGCGGTGATTGTGCTGCCCCAGTTGGAGATGAAGTGACATGAGCTCTGGACCTGTTAAAGCTTGGGTCTGTTGAAGCCGCATTCTGATTCTCCTCCATCCTGTGGCAGGGACCAGCCCAGGCCACATGTGAAGTTTGATCTGTAGTTTCAGGTGATGCTACCATTGTCCTAACGTTCTCATTAAATACATGCACAACAGTTTGGGTCTTGGGGACCTGAGAGGTTTGAGATGGGATAGGGGGAGATACAGGTATATCAATGTGGCAGCCTATGTCAGGTTTGTGGCATCGATTTCCTCCTTGTCTGGTTCCAAATGATGCCTCGGCAGAGCATGATGGCTCTGACACCTGTGCCATGGCCAAGGCATTGGGCTCTATCCGTGGGTAACATATTGGGGGCGGTTCGGGGATGTTCTGGGCATTTCCACTATATGCCTCATTTCCTTTGAGGTACGCATCTTGAGAATAGGCCTGAAAAGAAGAGACATTTTTATTAAATATAATGAATGAGTAACACTACATGCACTAAACAAATACTGAAATGCATAATTATTACAAACATAGTTAATGTTGCATCAAACGTCAAAAATTTTACTACTTTACTATTTAAATAGTAAATTACAGGGGGCAGGTTGACCCCGATGTCTTTCTCTAAAGTTCAAGTGCATCCCAGGAAAAGTGAGAGGGGAAAAGGTCAAGTAGCCAGGCTCAAATGCCTTTAACCTCATGGAGGGATTAGGTAGCAGAGGCTTACCTACCTTTAGCTGAGGAGAGAGAGCAGTGCGCAGACAAGAGGAGAAAGTGAGAGGAGGGCAGCCTTTCACCGAGCACTCTACAGACGCTAGTAGCTGCTCTGTTATCATCTTACAAAGTCAACAGCCAACTAAAATCCTTAAGGTCAAAATACTACATACTGCTCAGGAAATTACTACATTTACAATGTGTCTTCTTATCCCAGGTTAATATATAAAGTTATTTCTGCCTCAGCTGTCTCAGTGTGCATATGATAGAGCTCAGGCATTAATGAGAGTACAGACGTGATAGCTGGACTTTTGACTCTACACCTGAAGTGTCGAGTTACATAGACATGTCCCTCCCTCTCTCTCTTCCTCTGTCTGCTCCGCCTCTTCTATGGAAATATAGATGACTCAGAAGTCAACCAATTTTAAGGTGCAACCTTATGGCTTAATACATTAGAAGAAAAACGTGTTGTGTGATTGAATAAGCATATACTCTAGCTTGCCATTCTTAAGATAGGTAGAGACTGGATTTTAACAGACATTACAGGTACAAAGGGAGAAGGAATACACATGCACTTTTCATGCAAAGAAACAAACGCAAAAGCAAATTTACATAACAGAAGAGAGATAGCAAGTGACAGGTTTAGCTCCTTCTTACCAGAGCTGTGATATCCCTGGAGAACTGCAGCCGGAAGGTTAGATTGACAGCGGGAAAAACAAAGGAAGAAAGAACAGGAAAAAAGAGCAACGGTGAGGGAAGATGACAAGAGCTCTACAGGTACACCAGAAGCAATCAGCCCCTATTCCAGACAGTGCTGCTGTCATTCTAGTGCAGGATAAAGCACGCTATAAATACACACTGCAGCAGAAAGAGAGAGAGAGAGAGAGAGAGAGAGACTACTGGAGGCCTGCCAGTCCAACACCAGAGATGAACCAGACAGAGGAGGACACAGTTGAGATCAGAGGGGGACAACTGCTGCTCTTTCCAGAGTGTTCCTACAGCTTTAAACCAAGTAAAACTTTTACACACAAACTCACAGTCAGCCAACATTCTCTTATGCATTGCATATGTGGCTCCTTTCCACCTAAACACACTCATAAAAACAAAGGCTCCAAAAAGTTTTCCCCAAATAAACTTTTAGTGAACATTTCTTAAAATAAGCACTTTAAAAAAAAAATTAAGAATATTTCTACTATCAATACTCTTTTGTAATGGAAAGGTTTCATGGATGTCAAAGGTTCTTTATGGAACCATCAATGCCCAAAAAGAAGCTTTATTGTGATGTGCTGTGACTGTCCGCACAATTCTGTTCCTTTCAAATGGCAGCTTCAGATTATTATTTCTGTTGTTTGTATGCCCTTTGGACCTGTTTACACCTGATATTAATAAGGTGGTCCAAGACTCAGCTAAGACTCACTGCTGTTTAAACCGGGGAGTAATACGGGTCTCAGGTGTGTCTTCTACGACCACTTTCACATAGGATTTCAAGGGGATGGCCTGTCACTATATCTATCTAAAAACTAAAATAAATTATAAAACTGCTAAAAATTATATTCTCATGATTTTCTCAAGCAAAAAAGTGAAAATATTATCCAATATTTTTGACAAAGTACACATAATCTGGCAACATGGATTGAAATGTAGCTAATGCAGCGCAATGGAAGAATGAAAAATGAAACGGATGGACATTTTTAAAAAACTATACTTGCTATGAGTTTGTCCTTTACCTGTTAGTTTCACAGTCAAAATAGGCACTTTGCAAGGTGCTGCTTTGGATCTGATCAGCTGACTACTTTGCATACAGTACTTGCTGTTCCCTGAAGTCCATTACATATCTTCTGCCTATGATTCCCAAGCACACATGATAATATGATCGTTTTTTTCTGCCTCTACTCCACCTACACCCATTCTTTGTGTTTTATACATAATTTCTAAAGCTTATCATCAGCATAATTTAAGGCAATTTTACAGCTTTTACCATAAATGTATGTGGTAGAGAGCATTCCAAGACTCATGAAATCTGTGATTGTAATTCAGGGTCATTCCACCAAATATAGATATCAGAACTTTTCCCAAATTAAAACATTAGTATTGTGTTGTTTATATACTACGGTTACCACACCTCATAACATTGTTCCGATGATGTATTTTAAGACATTTGTCAGGTTTTTGTCCTTAAAACGCTCTTGTGTGTAGGACTAATTTCTTACGCATCTAATCCCATGTAGCTTTTGAATTGTTTTGGGTTTTGGTTCTTTTTCTGTTGTTCTCTGTAAGGACATTTGAAATAACTAAAATCATTTGGCGAAGTGATGTGGAACTATAATGTGGTCAAGACCTGCCTGGAACTACTTCAGATGTGCGTTTCCCTGAAAATAATTGCAAGCCTTTATGTTCGTGAACCAATCTTATTCCAACATTCAACAGCCCCGTAATGTAAAAATTAATATAAACATGTTTTCTTTGAGGTATTCAATGTATTTTGAGGTTTGTATTTGATGACCAAAAATGACTGCAAAGTTTATAAGGGTTGATAAAATATTAGCATATTCCTAATCTTGGATTACTATTGTTTTTGTTGTTGTTTTTATGAAAAAAAAAGACATTAAATTACTAATAATGATAAAAATAACATCTAAATGTAACCATCATAAAATTGTTTAATCTAATAAAAGTTTGTGTGATATGATATATATCTCTACTGATCAATTGTTAATTTATATATTCTTGTGAGGAGCGTTATTGGTATGTGATACAGATTTGCTGAGTGTATGTAGGGTTTCACATCAGTCACTTATGAGGAACATAGCTTCCTTAGAGGGAAGATCCCTGTGCAGACAGTAGAAGACTGTAGGTTTTGGAAGAGAACTTGTTGCTAGAACTGCTTCCTGTTAGCTGAAATAACAAGCATGAGTGTCATTCCTAAGTCTTAAACTCTACTCTGGATGGACTCATTACTGTCAAATCGGAAAGTGCCCGAGGGCTCCACAGTGGAAGATGAGTTTATGTGGCTGGCATGTAACTGCCTCAGATTTGGAGTTTCGTCTGGAATGTGCTCAGATATGGGGTTGGCATTACGTCCCTAGTTCTGAGCTAAATTCAAAATAAGCACACACACACACACACACACACACACACACACACACACACACACACACACACACACACACACACACACACACACACACACACACACACACACACACACACACACACACACACAGGCGCCATCACGCTTCTCTGCTCCGCTGGATCACTGAACTCAGCCTGGAAGAGCATCTTCACCTACGCAAACTGGTGCCATCTGTCTCCACTGCTCTGCTTCCCTTTCAACAATTCCTTTTGCTTAAGTAATTTCATCCATTTTTCGGCCAAAAACTTCAAAAGCCACATCTTTTGACCACAACACAATGTTAGACTTGAAAGGACATTACAGGCCACAAAATAAAAAATAATAAACATTTTACTATCTCAAATAAGAATTCACAAGTTTAACTGATCAAGGTTAACTAGCCAATACAAAGGTAAGAGAAAGCCTGAAGATTAATTATGTTTGCGCAAGAAAATATTTTTTTTTTTGGATGTGTGACAAGTGAACCCATGAGAAATAAAACCTACCAGCTGTAAAATGTCTTCATCTTTTGGCATTACGCAGAGCTCCAGAGATGTGTCACTGCAAAGAAACATTTTGAAAAAATAAACTGAAACTGACATCTCAGACAAAGTCATGAATACAGTCACGAGTACAGTGCTTTTTATGATATTCAAGAACAAGGAAGAACTGCTAGCTGTGTTAATACCAAATACGATTATGCAATAAAGAGCATATTCATTAAACTTCCTCAAGGATTAAGAGATTTATCTGGAAGACTTAGCAGGAACAGGATAATCAACCCACAAAATGAGCAAAAAGGGAGCATATGGATACAGAGCAGCAAGTATTCCTGGATTAAGTATCATATAAAATTGTATTTATGTTAAAATCAACACCTAGAACTAGTTACAGTACCAAGTCAGATCCTTAACTGCTGCATGAGGCTACACCACCCCCAGGGGTTGGAACAAACAGTGCAAGCTGCAACATTACCTGTTCTGGATAAGGGCGATTACTTGGGAATACGTCTTCCCGATGATGCTTTCTCCGTTGACTTTCACAATGCGATCCCCTGTGGGAAGGAGAAACAGAAAGAGAGCTAGATGCTATAGTTCAGTTATGTAAAAAGATTTTTTTTTTTTTTTGGTAAAAATACTGACAGATTTGGACAGGAATTCAGAACCCTAGAGTAAGTATGTTTGCTCAGATATGTTGACCGATGTGTGCTGAAGATGAGATTCACAGGAAAACAATCAGAGTGAGCCAGCAGCGAGATATTGTGGATAATTGTGGGAACATGTGTCCTGGACCCTCCCAAAAGTCTGTCCACTGAGACCAACATAGTAATAACTTCTCAATGTTTCTTTGGGTCCAGACTGATCACACTTACATAACACTTCAGCTGCTTATGAGGAAGTCCTGCCAATGCATTTTGGATGCTGGCTGATGGTATGACCTCTTGCCTGGTTTACCTCCAACTGTTTAGTAGTGATGCCTTCATGCATCAGTTAACCACAGATTTGTGTCTTAAGGGGGCTGACAAGCAGGATGTGTGCTCTATCTGTGCTATTTTTATATTTGCTAGTGTACATACAGTATGTGTCAGATGGATGTATTTGGATGTTGCATTTTTAAAGTGCCCCAATTTTGTTCTCCTACAACAGGTTTCCATGCATCTAAGGTCAAAAAGTAATACATCATATAAATTGCAGAATCTACTCTTTTCTCATACTGTCTGAAACGGTTTGATAAAGGATTCCGTCTCTCTAAACCCCTCCTTTCTGAGAGCCTACTCTGCTCTGATTGGTCAGATTAACTATTCTGTTGTAATTGGTCTACCGCTTACAGCACGTGTCGGAAGCGAAAAGCCTATTACCATATCTGTATTTCAGCTCCGGGGGCTTCCTCAGCACTTGATACACAGTGATACGAACAGTAACAACGTCAGTTTTACCGAATCAATTCGAGCTTGAGTTCTCGTTCTTTGGAAGTGCATGCAAAGTGGATTTGCTTTCACAGCGAAGAAAACAGTGTCTTCTCCACGTGTCGACAACAAAAACCAACCTCTTCTAGACCTCAGCTACAACTACAGTGTTTGAGGACCGGTCAAAATAGACGTTGTTTGTAAGAAGCCAATGAAGACCGTAGGCTAGCATTATGCAAATTTGTTACAAACCTTTGTAGGTTTGAGCAGGATATAAGGCTGGAATTACTGAAGACTCGGTTCAGAATTGGTTCTTATACGCTACGTATATGAAAGGTAATATCAGAAAAACCATAATAGCGGAACTTTAAGACGGTGTAATAGATAAATAATTTAAACAAAATCTCACCTGGTCTCAAAATCTCACCAATGTTAGTTTTAAAACAACGGACTAGGGGTGTCACAATATACTAGTATTGATGATAATGAAGGGTTTCACGATTTCGAATCAAAATTAAGTCACAATCTCGAACTTCGAATAAAAAAATGTAATCGTCGATGCTGCCACGCCCCCATGTCACGTCCGTTCGACTTGCGAAGCGGAAAAAAACACGCGTGTTGAAGTGCTGGGAGTCAACCTCCTCTAACTTAGCTACAGCCGGTCAAAAGATAGCATGGCAACTGCAGGAGACCCATCGACAGAACTTGAACCCCCTCCTCTTTCACTGAAGTTGCCGGTGTGGAAGTATTTTGGATTTCCAGTGAGTAATATTGACAACGTTCGCGCTTCAAGAAAGCCACAGTTTGCAAGCTCTGCTACGTGCGTGTTTCATATTCTTCCACTGGCAGCACGACTAACATGGCATGGCAGGGCATCTTCGCAGCCACCACAAAAACATAGATTTATCTGTTAAACCAACAACTGTTTGTTTGTTCTGTTGTGAACTTGAATGTCATCTTCTGTGAAGAAGACTGCAGTTACAAAAGAGAAACTAGATGGCAGGTTATTTTGCTCAAGTTTCCAATTGACTGACGATATACGTTATTGTTACATTATGTTGTTAAAGGACAAGTTCGGTATTTTACACTTAAAGCCCTGTTTTCAGATCGTTTCTGATGAAATAGAACGGTTAAGACTGAAATTTGGACACATGCTGCTGGCCCGAGAATTTTCGGTTTCTCTCGCTTCCCCCCCACCTCCACAATGGCTGCATAGGTGCACAGGAATAATCCTTCCTAAAACGCATTAAACTTTCGTTTACAAAGACGTGAAACTCACCGAGTGGTCAGGGGTGTTCCCTGACCACTCGGTGAGTTTCACGTCCTTGTAAAGGAAAGTTTAATGCGTTTTAGGAAGGATTATTCCTGTGCACTTATGCAGCCATTGTGGAGGTGGGGGGGAAAGCGAAAGAAAACAAAAATTCTCGGGCCAGCAGCATGTGTCCAAATTTCAATCTTAACCGTTCTATTTCATCAGAAACGATCTGAAAACAGGGCTTTAAGTGTAAAATACCGAACTCGTCCTTTAATAAATGTTTTCAATTTGACAATGTAGTGTGGTACATTGCGAACAAAGGTCAGATATTATATTGCACAAAAATATTTAGCCAGTGTGGAAGCTTTTGGACAGGGCATTAGACATCCCAGTCTGCAGGGCTTATGTAACATTTTTGGTTACAAACACTCTCTCCACTTCTCTATAGTTGTATTTTGAGATTGTGATTCATTGGCCAAAAAAAGAGAGAAAACACAAAATAAAGTTAAAGATGAATCTGACTGATATTATAATTTATATTTTTCCCCCCAGAATTTCTATAGATATTGTGATAAAAACGTTATTGTGAATTCTTTTGGCCAAGATAATCATCTAGTGAAAATCGGATATAGTGATAGGCCTACAACGGACCAATCAGAACAATTTGCAAAAAAAATGTACGGTCTTAAACTGTAATTTAGCAACATCCTAATTTTGAATAACGGACATCAAATACGGGCATTAAAACATGTCACGAGACTTGTACAAGAACCAGTACCTGTGCAGAGTCCAGCTCCATGTGCGGGGCCGTCCTCTTTCACCTGCTTGACAAAGATGGTGTCCATTGGCTCCAGTCTGTTCCTCTGTCTCCCTGATGGCACGAGACAAAGAGCGAGAGTCACTTGAGAGTCATCAAAAACAAAAAGCAAGCAGGGAACTTTCACAAATTCTATGATTTTTCATGTTGGAATATCTAATAAAACCTTGTCAAGCCTTGGTCATGTCCTCTCTTTTTCTCGTGCATTTTCCAAATGAAATCGGTAATATCGCACAGACTTATAGTGCACAACGAGACAGCACATGTTAATCTACTGTGCTCTAGTCATGCTCATGGAATCCTCTGTGGGAATCTCTCATAATCTGATCTGAGTAAAGCATAAGATAATATAAGATATGCGCATGCCTACGTGTGTGAGAGTGTGTGTACTATGCACATATTTGACGGGGCTAGATCATGCTGACAGCCGCATGCCTGTAGGGATACACTAAGTATGTGTGCTGTCTGAAGCACTGCAGCTACAAATGATGACTGAACGCCTACATTATGACACACAGCACTGATTAATATGCAATATCCAATGCTGATGCTGCACACCATATTGTGAGTCGTAAACATTTATCAGCTAACTCGTCCGTTACTTTTGGACATGTTGTCAACAGTAAAAATCTTACTCCATTATACATAGAAACAGCATAACAAAGCTTTTTAAAAAGTGCATCATCTCTGGGACAACTGCGACAAACCAACATAATGAATTATCAGCTTGCATAGACCAACAAGGAATCTGAACGTTTTCATAATTTTCAATGAAGGAGGAAAATCTGTATAATTCTGTGGAATGTAGGGCTGCACGGAAAAATCTATTTGCGATTGTTCTCATAAAAATTAAGATATATATTTTTTCGAGGTTTAATGTGCATGTAGGGCTGCACAATTTGGCCAAAATGTATGATTATATATCAATATGGATATATAATAATCATAATCATTTTGAATAGAACACAATAAAAACAAAATAAGAAATATTACCATTATTTTACTGTAAAATAAATTTACAGTATAAAATAATAGTTATATTAAAAATGTATGCTCACACACAGTAAAAAAACTTTGCACTGAAACACGCAGAGTAAATATTAATTTTGTTAAATCACAGTTTCTGAGCTTTGATAAGCTCACAATATCTGATTTATTTCCATTAATTGTGCAGCCCTTGTGGAATATGTTTAACAGAGACTAACCGAATTAATACCAAACAAACGCCCAAGCGGCAAGAGATGTGTAGCTTTGCAAATGTCTGCTGTTCAAACTCTGCAGAATCCTACGGACACAGATTATGTGCTGACCTACATGTAGAGTAGTTTGGGATCAGAAAAATTCAATCCACATCAACACAGAAAAGTGCAATGCAGAAAAAAACATTCACCAATCCCACAAAATCACTGATGCAAACAGATACATCTTACTTGTGCTTGCACTAACATATAGCCACACACAAAAAGCAGTGTGTAATGCTGTTACACTGATGTGTGGTGTCAGGCTCCCTCTACAAGCACGTGAGGTAATGCAGAAGATTTTCACCATGTACTGAATGATGTAATACCTTACTGGCCACATAACATACTGAGCATGCTCTGGCTCTGACATACATCTGAGTGTGTATGTGTACATGCATTCGTTTCTGACTATAACTTATTTATAGTTTTTGAATTCTACAAAATGAATGTTTATATGTCAAATCAATTGTATTTATATAGCACTTTATAAAACACAGCTGTGAGGGCATCACAAAATGCAGGAATAGTTGCAATTCAAGTAGAGGTACAACAAAGCAGCTCTGCAGAAGTTCATACAGTCTAAGTGAATTAAATGCTACTGCTACAGTAGTTTCAGTCTCAGCTGAAAGCCAAACGAAACAGTGGCAAGAAACCAAAATGAACTTACAGATAATATCATATTGATTAAATAAAAGGCCACCTAAGTGTACTTAAAGAGCACACTTTTATGACTATAAATATACGTTTAAAAGGAGCACTTTTGTTCAAATGTTTCATGCCTTAAAATTGCTTGAATGTAACTCTACACCCTAGAGTTCTATGAATATGCAAATGAGCCCCGCCTCCACTCACTCACAGCAGCTCAGAGATCCACTAGTTGACGATCACACATTGACCTGATTGGTTACAAGGTAGTTTGTGACGTCAGAAACACCAGCGATTTCAAACCGTGTTTTTGAGACTGTCTTTGGTTCACTGCAGTTTTACGGAGAAAATACTCAGCAATGGTGTTGACTTGTGAATTTGCACATGGTTTGTCTTAAAGCAAATTAAAAACACCACAGACATATAGACAACATTAAAAAGCTTTATTTTCACCACAGGGGGGCTTTAATAATCTTTTGACATGCTTTAAAAAAAGTACACTTATTTTGATATGCTGACTTTTGCGATAAATTGCCACAATGATGAAAAAAACATCATGTGGTCCAAAAAAAAAAAAGAAAAAAAGAGAAGACTTTTTGACTGAGTAGCCCTGGTTTACCCAATACTGAATATTAATCCATATCCCGTAGAGGGCAGTGATTCATATGATCAATTGAGGGCTCTAGTAATGAGATACCATCAATGGCTCAGTACCAGACCAGGAGGTTAATATTTTATTCCATTACATATGATTTGTGATGCAATCTGATTACTATTGGCATCTCCTGTGAGGCTTTGTTTAATACGATATGGCTCATCCTCATCTATCGAATCAGGCTGCCAAGACTAGACGTTTAATGGCTGTGCTTTACTGAGAGGTGGATGTCCCACTGATACAGTTACACTATTACAGCCATCGACTAATGGGCTGTGGACGGTAATCACAATATCTGTGTAAAGGTCATTTAAAATGTACTAAAACCTGCAACGCAGCAAAATAATTGGAATGCTGAGTTGTACATACTATAAATTATGATTTTCTGAATAAATTTTAAAGTGTCTTTTCATAGTTTAGAGACTAACGGCTGCAACTCTGATGTGAATGTGTCCACATGTGCGATGATGTTTCACACTAGCCTCTGTGCCAAATTCTCTGCCGTCCCTCGGGTGACTCATTCAAACATGCTTTTCTTCAACACATCAATAGAGGGCAGAGGAGGGCATGCTGAAAACCGTCTTTGTGTGGACAGGTTTGTGTTGCCCCCTCAGCGTCTGGAATCTCTTTTGTTAGTCTGTGTGAGTATGTATGAACTCAATAAGGAATAAGGAACAATGCTCCCACAACAAACACACTGCTTTTACCGGCCATTTGCTTCTCCCTAGATCACAGTATAAAACTAAAAGCCCCAAAGTGCAGTTCATATCCCAGTGTTCTCGTCTACCGAGCTCTTTCTTCTTTCAGCGTGAGGTGTATACAGTAAATGACTGATGTTTTAGCTTGAACCACACTCACCCTCAAAACCCAGCCAGCGTCAACACACAATATGACTTATTGTGAGAAATCGAAGTCTGATCCGCTGTAGGCAATCTGCACTTGAACCGCAAACTGTGTTGAACGAGTGTCAGGGAGTTTTCGGGTACACAGTGCTCTAGGGTTTGTGGAGAAAATGAGTTCAACCCAAAACCAGGCTCAGTGGGAACTGCCGAAATCACTTGATTTACACAAGTATACCCAGCTCTGCTCTACTGTACATAGACCCCGATATGATCAGTGAAGTTCTTCATTCATCAAAAAAAAAAAAAAAAAAAAAACTTCGTTTTAGCCTGATTTTGTTCTAAATGACAAGCATTCGTTGTTCGGTTTTACCTAAAGTACACTAGCAATCAAAAGTTTGGAATAATTAGGTTTTTAAAAGATTTTGAAAGAAGTGTCTTATGTTCACCAAGGCTGCATTTATTAAATACAGTATTTTACAGTAAATTACAATTTAAAATAACTGTTCTTATCCATGTTGAAAACAGTTCTTGCTGCTTATTATTATTGTGGAAACCATAATACATGTTTTTTCATGATTCTTTGATAAATAGTAAGTTCAAAAGAACAGCATTTATTTGAAATAGAAATCTTTTGTAATATTGCAAATGTCTTTACTGTCATTTTTTAACAA
Source organism: Phoxinus phoxinus (assembly GCF_949152265.1). Lineage (NCBI taxonomy): Eukaryota > Metazoa > Chordata > Actinopteri > Cypriniformes > Leuciscidae > Phoxinus > Phoxinus phoxinus. The sequence continues at coordinate 19,958,276 of NC_136899.1, read as the reverse complement.
TTTAATATATCCTTGGTGAAATTAGGTATTCATTTATTTTCTTTTATCTTACTTACCCCCAAACTTTTAAAAGGTAGTGAATCACGGTTTTCACAAAATATTAAGCAGTACAACCGTTTTCAACATCAAAACTAAAAAAAAAAAGTTTCCTGAGCATATTACAATAATTTCTGAAGGATCACGTGAAACTGAACACTGGAGTAAAAATTCAGGAATAAATGACATTTTTAAATATATTAAAATAGAAAGTGGTTATTTTAAATTGTATTTAAATAAAACTGTATGTAGGGTCCAATTCTCACTATTAACTAGTTGCTTATTAACATACCTATTAGGAAATTGGCTGATTATTTGTACGTATTAAGCACATATTAAAGCCTTATTCTGCATGACCATATTCTACATCCCTTAATCCACCCAATACCTAAACTTAACAACTAACTTACTAACTATAATTAAGCAGTAATCAGGAGTTTATTGAGGAACAACTTGTAGTTAATAGTGATAATTGGACCCTAATCTAAAGTGCGACTGAAACTTCTTTCCCTCAAAAAAAATAAACATGTAATTATTCCAAACGTTGACCGGTAGTGACCGGGGTCTTTAGCCTGAGACAGTCAGTGAAATAACTTTTGCATACAAAAATGGTAGCCTAACCTCTTTATAATATCCACCTCCAATTTGATTGGCTGATTGCACAAATTTGATACAATGAGTTGTGCCAAACTCTGCTCTATATTATTTTCTCTAGTATTTTCCAGTCTCTCTATTTGACCTAATCTTTCCTCTGTCTTTTTTTCCGTCTCTGTGTGTGTTATTTTGGCTAAAGTCTCTCGTGCGCAGCTGGCCCTCCTGTTGTTTTGTGTTGGATAATGTTGTTTGGCAGCGGTTGGGAGGACGCCCATTCCCTTGATTCCCCTCAACATTACACAGCAGGGCCAAATTCCTGCACAACACAACACTGACTCTCTCTTTCTATCTCTCACTCTCAGACCGAGGAGGGAGAGAGGGAATGAATAAGGAATTGGACTTGGTATGCTGCACAAGTGTAAAATAAAGACATGAATGCCCATCTTTCATCTGACTGACAGAAACTATTGTGAACAGAAAACTGAACTACTTTGCAAATGATAGTATTATGACAGTGCAGAGAAAACTCAGATCCATGAACTTACCGTATATGAAATGGAAGTAGGCTAAATATACCCTAATATTCACATATTTGTTTCATACAGTATATTCTAAATGGCAAGTCATTTTATTTGAAATCCAGTATAAAAACCAAGCCAAAAGATCAGTGACCCAATGTGTGTTTTTACCCATCATCACTCTGAGCTGTCACTTATGTCTGTTGCCTACAAACCACTTCTTACACACATCTCAATAAAGCTGCACAAGCTGCCACCTCAGTTTAACACAAAACATCTGGGTAATACATCAATCCATTACAGAGATCAGTGACCAGTCATGTCTGGCATTAGCTTTACAGTTTTTCCAATGGTGATACCAATATCTAGAGAGCATGGTGATAGACATATATAGGCCAAGTTTGGATATTTTGAGTTTATCTGCAATTTTGTCCACATTAAATAAAGTAGTTAAATAGTTAAAGATAATGTGTTTCATTAGTTTTTGCTGAAACTGGTACAGAGAATGGTGAAATTTTACTGGTAATATACCAACTACTGAAATGTTGGTATCGTGACAACACTAGAACGCAGTATCTAACAATAAAAATGTCAAAATAAATCATTTTGAAAAAAAAAAAAAAGTTAGACCGTTTGCACATATTTTATCAAATATTAAATGTTTTAAGTGGATAATTCACCCGAAAATGTAAATACCATCATCATTTACTATTGGTTACCCTTTATGTCTGTCTGTGGGTTGTGCACTTTTATTTAACCAATGAAAGTGTTAAAAAGAGCTTGTGGCTAAACCTCGTAACCTCATTGGATTCTCAAACTGTCGGTAAAGACTCATAATTCCACCCCTCCTCTATCGTGGATGAATTGAATCAATTACGATTCGATTCAGGGGTATATCTATCGATATTATGATGTGCCTAAGGTGCCTCTAAAAACAAAAACAAAAAAAATATATATATATATATTGTGTGTGTGTATATTTATATTTACATATGTATATGTCTCATACATGTATTATATAAACAAAAACTAAGATGCGATTTTCTAAGATGGTTAGATGCGATTAATCACGATCACATTTTGCCAAAATCCTGCATACTGCACACAATATACATAATACACATTCCAAAAAAAAAAAAAAAAAGTACAAGTATAGTATTACAACACTACACTGGACCTGTTCATCTGTAATCAGGTGCAGAAATATAGCGGAGGTTGAGGACAGCAGCCAAGCTTTTGTGTGACAGGAGAGCCAAAAGCACATTGTTTTTGGGAACCCAGAGCTCTCTTATTTACGAGCGTTCTCCATATCTTCTGCAGTCAGGCAGCACTAGTGTAATAAAGCAGCGGAGACACTAGAGTTGGTGTCTGGAGTGCATCCAAACCGAGTCTGGACCCAGAGCGCAAGGTGGGGTTTTACTGCTCCTCCAAGAATCATGCAGAATTCTATTTGCTTGTGCTCTTGCTCCATTCCCTGTCCTCATGGACACCACCCAAAACATTGGCAAGAAAACAAAATGAAATGAAATATCTCTGGCATGTATTTTCATAGAAAAGGAAAACAAATATTTGAACAGATGTTGACTTTTTTATTTTTACGGCATATTTTTTCAACTGTAGCAAAGTCTTAAAGCACAACACAATGGGGATAACTCACTACGAATGATCTGTGACTGCTGATATGTTTATTTGCATTGTTTTAAAGTGCCTATTTTTTTTTAAAGGTTCCTAATTTTGTTTTGAAGGTCTCCTACAATAGGTTTACATAGGTTTAATTCTCTCATAATATTGCTGCATAACCTCTTTTCTCACAGTGTCTGAATCAGTTTGATAAAAGATTCAGTCTCTATAGACCCCTCCTTTCCAAGAGCCTACTCCGCTCTGATTGGTCAGATGACTTAGTCTGTTGTGATTGGTCTAACCACTTACAGCACATGTTGGAAACGCTATGCTCATTACCATATCTGTATTACAGCTCCGGAAGCTTCCTCAGCACTTGATACACAATGATACGAACAGTAATGATGGTGTCGGTTTTATCGTATCAACTCAAGCTTGGGCCCTCCTCCTTTATAAGTGCATGCCAAGTGGATTTGCTTTCGCAGCGGAGAAAACAGCATCTTCTAGACATGTCGTTAAACACGAATCAAACTCTTACAGGCCTCAGCTACACCTACAGTGTTTGAACTTTGCATACCTTTTACATTCACAAAAAGCTATATCACACATTACAAGAAAGGTATCCAAAAATGCATTTTAAGGTATAATACAAATCATGTAATTTAGCAAAAAAACTGATCTCAATTTGCAAGGGGAAATTGCCCTTTTAATACAAATAAATGCAACCATACAGTGGTGGAAACAAGTGAGTGAGTGTTTTCTTGAGGGTGTTCCCAACCTTTTCCTTGTGGAACTTGGAAATTGGTTTAACATCAAATTCTAAACTTCCATAATCATAGAAGAGAGAGAAGAGAGTTTTCACAGTGGGCGGGGCCCACATATTTTAACAAATATATTGTATAAATATTTGTAAAAAAAAAACATTTTTATTTATACATTACTTTATATTTATGATAACATTTTATATTAAACACAATTAACTTTTTATGTCACATATGGATAGGAGATGGTTTTCCAATAAACCTGTTTACAACCAGCTTTTTGTGGGTTGTAGTGTCTTGTTAACTGAAATTGCTGAATTTGGTGCATTCTATAATGAAATGCAGTGTTTGCGCGCAAAAACAAACTAACAAACAAACAAACAAAAACTAAAATGACAAAACGGTTTAGTAAAAATGGCGCAATATGTGAATTTTCCCTCTGCTCAACACCTTACACATCTCGTTTAAGGGTGAGAGGAATGATGGCAAATGAGTCAAATATATTCTGGGGTGTACAGCTTTAAAGCAAAAGTCAACAAACACATACAAACATTGTGTCATTCTTTCAAACACATTTTAAAGGCAGTAAGAGCGCTGATCTCATAAAGCTGTTTATACACAGCTCAAATTGGAAGATATCCAACGATTCCACCCAGATTGTCTGCACGTGGAGTGCAGATCTCCATCCACACACATGCCTGTGGCTTCTTCTGCATACGTTACACAAATAAACATCCTAATTACTGTGAGGAAACATCTAGTCCTATGCAATGATAAGAAGCAAAAGAGGAAGAAAACATCCTAGTTTGTCTTGTTTGGTGACACGATGTGGAAACCCACATTTCTCTGAGGTATTTCTTAGTGGTTGTTTGTTCATATGACAGCAGACTAAGATTTGAAAAAACTATCCACAAGCAGATGAGAGCAAATGCTTGATTCAAAAACTTGATTTCGCTCATTGCATTCTGAAAAGTGTAAGCCAGGATGTAAGTTATAAAGCAAAGCAAATTAAAAAATTTAAGTAATCGTTCAGAAAAAAAAAGAAGAATACTGTCATAATTTCCACACTCTCAGCTCATTATAAACCTGAGAGAAAACAAAATATTTGCTTTTTTTTGTTTGTAGATCACACAAAATGAGGTCAAAAGAATAATAATAAAAAATAAAAATAAAACATACAGTAGATTTAACAGTTTTGTTCCTACTATATTGTGTGGAGTGCCAGGATGTGACCAAGACAGCTCCATCATTTTGCGAGCAATTGTTGATAGAATTTTTTTTCGCACAATATTGGAAATATTTCCATTTTAAACCATAAAGGCAAGCCAGTAGATATCACACAATCAATGTGCAATTTTTTTTGCTCTATTATGGTGATGAAGAAGTCTCAAACCCCAGTCAATTATTCACTACAGAAAGTAAAAACTTTAGAGTAAACAAACATGATGGGCAAGAAGAAATAGCAATAATAAAATTTGCGGGAAAAAAGAACAAAGTTTGGATGAATTAGTGTTATGGTTCTGTCAGCTTGCTTTCTGATTGGGTACCGTTTCGTTTGTGACAATAAATACGTAGAGCACGTGCGAGTGTGTCCTCGGGTTTGTTCCCTCCACACAACAGGAGTTCTAATCGTAAAGATTCAACATGTTGGGTACTTACGATTTGAGATCAGTGCAGCCCCAACGTTCTTCTGAAGAGATTCAATCACTCTTAAAGGATTAGTTCACTTTCAAATAAAAATGTCATGATAATTTACTCACTCCCATGTCATCCAAGATGTCCATGTCTTTCTTTCTTCAGTCGAAAAGAAATTAAGGTATGAGGAAAACATTCTAGGATTTTTCTCCATATAATAGACTTCAATGGAAACCAACGGTTTGAAGGTTCAAATATCAGTCTCAATGCAGCTTCAAAGTCTCGACACGATCCCAGCTGAGAAATAAGGGTCTTATCTAACGAAACGATCGGCCATTTTCTAAAAAAAACAAAAAACAATTATATACTTTTTAACCACAAATGCCCGTCTTGTACCATCTCTGAGATGTGCCACGCATCATCTCGTTGTCTATGTCTTTTTTTTTAAGCGCAGCTTTTCTAGAGTCTGCATGTTTGAGATTTGATTCTGCTTGTGTGCGTGATGCAATCAGATTTCACAATCCGTTAAGATTTAAAAACTCTTGTAGTCTGAGGCCGGCTTTAAGGTACAAATCACTATGATAAAGAAAGGCATTCAAGTTATATAAAGAAACCAGAATATCACAGAGACTCATTTGGGTTCTTTTGACATGGGCCAGAAATCATCTCCAAACAAGCTAGCAATGTTATAGCAGGAGCAAGTGCCAAGAGCACACTGAAGTATGAAGAGTATTATTGCCCTTCAGCAGAGTAATACAAGCTGCCAAATGAAGGCGTGTGTTACACATGCGGGCAGCATTTCCTTAACACTACAATAAATCTGTGTGTGTGTGTGAGTCTCAAGTTACCCCCCCCCCCCCCCCCCCCTGTTGCAGAACTCTCTGGAATGCACCATTTAGGAACGGTTACGAGAAATTTCTGCTGCTCAATTTCCTGCAGGAAAAGCTCTTTACCAAATCTTTAACTGAAAGGCAGATCAATTGGCTACAGCTGTTCTAGGGAACATCACTACACATCCGTCAGCTGTAAGTGGACATCAATATATCTTTAGCTCTGCCTGTAAATGGGCTGTAATTGGTGCCTTAATTACTACAGACAATTTAGCATGTTGGAATTACTTTAATTGTGAATTAGTTTCCTATTTGGGCATACAGAACTTGACTGTAATCAAATCTCGAATGCCTATTTGCTTTTATATAACTACATTTAAAAAATATTAAGGACACAAATGATCATTGAAACATTTAGTTGCCATTCTTCTATACAGAAAAATCTCTAAGGTTAATAGAGTCCTAAAGCTGGAATGCTGTATTGACCAATCACTGAGAGCCTGAGTTCATATATCTGTTAATATATCTCTAAAACAGACGAGTTCTTTGAGAGCATGCAGGACTCTACATACTGACCTCACACTAAAGGTTTTGTATGGCAGGGAGATATGTTGAAGTGAGTGTGCGTGCAGTAAAAATTACAAATACGTGCAGCAGATGAAAGCCAGAGTGGGTTTTCCTGTTGTCATAATGGGGCGAATCAGACGTGATTTAGATATGAATGAGGGGAAATCTGACAAACACTGCAGCAGAACGAGTGAGAGAGAGAGAGAGAGAGAGAGAGAGAGAGAGAGAGAGAGAGAGAGAGAGAGAGAGAGAGAGAGAGAGAGAGAGAGAGAGAGAGAGAGAGAGAGAGAGAGAGAGAGAGAGAGAGAGAGAGAGAGAGAGAGAGAGAGAGAGAGAGAGAGAGAGAGAGAGATGCATATTTGCATGGTGCTACTTTGACCAGAACAAGTCAAAGACATGGAAAAACTACTATAAAAATACTTATTGCAAATTAATCAATTACTACAAACTAGACAGTGATACCAAATAACCAGTGGTCCATGGACATTAACATGTGGCTAAGAATCAGGTTTTCCTGACATTTATATGAACCTGATTTCAATGCTGTAGAACCCTTTAAAACCCTTTATCTGATATACAACATTATAAATACAATACAGGTAGGTCTAAATCCAGTTGATCACATATATCAATGTTATACCTCATCATATCGCCCAGCCATAAAACTTAGTAAAGTACTAAGGCTTTATAGATATAACATTATGACTTTCTGTAAAGCTGCTTGGAAAGAGCCAAATTTGTATTAAAACAAATAAATTCAACATGACTTGACGCTTGGGCGTATTTAATTGATGAGTTGTCAATACAATATATAACCTAGGGTATGATTTTACCCCAAAAATCAATATATCTATCAATATAAAAATTGTAACTGCCAATCCTGCCTAGTTTTTTCTGGGAATTGCAGTGATCCATTTGCTTCTCTTATCTGTAGCATTTGGCAGTCTGTAAAAAGATAGCTCTGGTTTCTTGTTTAATCCTTTTGTACAGTCATTCACACTGCTCTATACTATTTTAGATGTGTTTTGTGTGTTTTTCACAGTATTCAAGCTGAACACCAACTCCGCCTTGACATCATGTGCATCTATACTGGAACCCTACTCCTGTAAACCTCTCTACTTCACGGCAACTGATAATCATTTTGCTGCTTTTCCTGCTGAAAAAAAAAGGAACTGCTCATGTTACACTACCTTGTATGATTTGTAACTCCACAAACCTTCATGGCACTCTTCTTCAGTAACCAAACACCAGCCCACAGCTGATCATCCACCACAGAGCACGCTGCACTGCCAGCTGGGAGTTTTCCTGCCCCGGGAGCGTGCATTAAAGATTCCCAGCAATTTGCATGCAAGGTCAGACACAGGCCACTGAAGATAAACACCTCACTCTCATGCCAGACAGTAGATACAGACCTGAAGTTCGGAGAATCTCCTACCTATTACTATAAAGCATGAACCCCTATGAATTTCTGCAAGAGTTATCTTATGTTCTACTTGGCTATGTTCTTGTGATGTCTCACACACATTAAGCTTGGTTGACTCTCTATGAATCAATGATCAACTGAGTCAGTCCAAGACACAGCCATGGTTAATGTCCGGTACACATTGTACGATTTTGGGCTGTCCCAGACGAAAGATGACCAATTGTAGCGATTTCTGTGGTTGTGGCTTCTATATGGTGGTCCTACGTCGTACAGTGTGAGAGGTTCAAAGATGGCCGATATCACAGTCTTGTGACCAAAGATAGGCAGCGATAATAAGTGTCCGAAATTTAGCATGATATTCTCACAGTGTGTTTGCTGCTCAACCTACGCCTACTGACTAGCCAATAAAAATGCAACATGAAATGGCATATTGATCAACACGATATGATGCTAAAACTTAAAACTACATCAAGCTCCATTTGTAAAATTGGCCTCTTTCCCCTATTCTCCTCTTTCACTTACTCCTTTTTTTCAGCACACATAAAAACCACAATTGCCAAAGTGCATCTTGCTCTATTTGTTTACCACTAGCGCATGCTGACGACATTTTATTCTTCTATACTAACTTGCGTTGTAGCCCACGATTCAGTGTCATCATCATACAGTCTACATGTACATACATGTCGTAGGCCTACCCAAGTTTATTAGATCCATGTTGTACAGTGTGATTTATAATGATCTTATAGGATTGGGGGAAAAAAATCAGAGGAAAGCCTTAAATAAACAAATGCAGTGAATGTGGATCACAGACCAGTTAAACTCACCTCTGCTGCTATTGTCTTCATCCTGAAAGAGAGAGAAGATGAAAGTGTTAATACTCAGATGTTTCAAAAACGTTCATGAAATCAACAGCTATGCGGGATCGAAATCATGTTCCATTTGAAGTGTAATCCAAGCTGCACCTAAAACCTAATTAAGCATTCCAGAAAACTTTACATTAATAACAAATTAATACTAATAAAGAATAAAAATAATAAAAAAAAAAAAGATAAATACTGTTCTAAAGTTTGGGGTCAGTGAGACTCCTATATGTTTGTGTCAAGTTTTGTTGTCATATATTTTGCCTGACATAAGGATTAATGTGAATCACATGTTTGCAAACAGTAATCTGTAAGGAAGCATTATCTGAAAACAGTTGATGGTACTAGCATTATCTAGACACTTTATTACTGACGGCTGGTGATGGTGGGACAACAGAGCTTTAATCTCTTTATGGATGAGGGGCCACTAGGCTGATGTCACTCAGAAATAAAACAGGAATGAACATTGGACGGACGATATGTTAAAGGACAAGTCCGGTATTTTACACTTAAAGCCCTGTTTTCAGATAGTTTCTGATGAAATAGAATGGTCAAGATTGAAATTTGGACACATGCTGCTGGCCCGAGAATTTTCGGTTTCTGTGGTAGCATACATATATATATTATTTTTTTTGGTTTCAGTGTATCGGTAAAATACATCACTGTCACAGTTATGCACAGTTCTGGTTTCGAATTCTATCAACCTGTTTTCTCGTGTTTTCTAAAGTTTGTTCGTTGCTCTCCTTTTCCCGCCACTTATCAGTTTTCATGCACATTAATTTGTTCATCACAGCTGTTCATCATTTAGTTCATCACCTTTTGTATTTAAGTTCCTCACCTTCACTCATTCTTTGTCCAGTATTGTTTGTGCGTGGCACACTGTTTCGAGTGGTTGGCAACTTGGCTTATATTTCATAAACACTGTCGTTATTTATACCTTATTCTTCGTCCTTGGACTTAAACTGTTACACCAACAAAATCTCATAATGTGGCATAGACATTATAAGAGGCTTGACAGTAGCTGACAAGGACCTCCAATAGGATCCCATACAAATTTGATCGACTGTCACTGGAACGGCACTTTTGAGACTGGTCAGCTTTAACACTGCAGTGAAATATGCTGAAATACAGTTTATTTCTACAACCCACAGTTGAGCACATTGAGAATTGACAGCACTACAAGGAGTTGTGAGGCCTGTAGATGTCCCCACTCGTCCCCCCGCCTAAGATGCAAACGTCATAAATTATCCTACTATTGTATGCAGACGAGCACAAAAGAAGATATTTTGAAGAATGTTGGTGACCAGACAGTTGATGGACCCCATTGACTTCCATTGGGGCCATCAACTGTCTGGTCACCAACATTCTTCAAAATATCTTCTTTTGTGTTCAACAGAAGAAAGAAACTCATACAGGTTTGAAACAACTTGAGGGTGAGTAATGGATGACAGAATTTTAATTTTTGGGTGAACTATCCCTTTAAGCACATACTGTATCTGCTGGAGAGAGAGAAAAGAGACTCTGAAGCTGAATTACGGTTAGGAGACAAACTGACAAAACCAATCGACCCAATGATCTGGGTCACTCTTATGCGTGTGTTTGCTGTGAACTGACCTTGAGAGAAGACTGCACGGCTGACTCCGGCGGGTACACGATGAAGTGACGGAGTGTGAAACCAAAGCCGTGAGAGGTGCGGCGTAGGTGCAATGTTTTAGGCCCTGGCCATGAGAAGGGCTCCTCTTCAGCAGCCGGAGACAAAGCTGATGCCTCGCTGCGCTCACAACCATCCTTCTGTTTGGCCTGAGAAAGAGAACAAAAAACGAATAATTAGCCGAATAAACCACTCAGTAACAAAAATATGATGATACTAAAATTTTAGCCTGTAAGGATAAGAGTCACAAAAACACCCTAAGGAGAACAAACTTTTTAGTAATTTGACATTTGAGTTCAAAGCGTATAGTGGCCCTTGTGTGTCCCCATGTGACAACACTCATCAAGAGCACTTCTGTTTTCCTCATTTATAAATGGTTCTGGCATTTATTTTGCCACATGTGCAGTATAATACTGTTGTAAATTCAAGAAAGGTTTAAAAGAGTTTGATCTGGGTCTTAATGGAGTTTCACCCAAAACTGACATGGTAGCCTACTCATTGGGAGTGAAAAATAACTTCTTTTGAAGAAGCTCATCATTACACAAAGCACTCTCTGTCCCAGTGCAGCAGAAAAACATTTGCCTTTTTAACCTGGCACATCAGCACTCACACAGACTCTTGGTGTTCCAACTGATTTTAATAGGCACTGAACTGTATTATGATCAGGATATAAAGATAAACTGGTACTTATGAGCAGACCATGAGACCCAGGACACAATCTACCATTGAAGAAGTTCATCAAAGTTCATTGAAGCTGAAGCGGCATTAGCGTCAACACAGAACTGCAAAAATAATGACTGTTCTAACTGGTCAAAGTATTTACAACTGAAAAGTACTAATAAAAACATTTAAATCTTTTTTGTTTTTTTTGCCTAATATCTGTATGCATTATCAAAGTCCCTTTAAGAGAAGTCATTTCACTTGGCGGCCATCTTTGAAATGCCTCTCGGGCATGCAAGTGCAGCTCTGTCTCTTTAAATAGGGAAACATCAAATTCTCCAAAACTGTTCGTCAAGCTTATGATTAAATTTCATATTTGAAATCACCAATGAAATCTGACAACAAATGTCTCATACATTTTTCAGCTGGATCAAGCTAATGCGCAGTGGAAGCGTCTGACTGTTTCTATAGGAACCGGAGCTTCTAACGGCAGCTGCAGTGATGCGATGACTTTACCAATCAGCGATTGGCTCTTATTTAGAAGACGGGACTTAATCTTCCCCATTCAAAACCATACGAGTAACCCGTCTTGTGTTATTCTATAGTCTTTGGCATTATATATGTTTATGCTAATTATATTACTGCATCATTAGCTTAGCAACAAGCTGTGTTTTACATTAGGCATGTTGTTAGACGATTAAATGTTGCCTTTGAAAGCAGCTCTCTATTCAGGGCAGGTTCACACAGAACACATTTTTGCTGTTAAAAACATGAAACACAGGCAGTACACGAACGTGATTGGGCTCGTTTTGGCCGTGATTGGGTGGGTTTTGAATATCAATTGGGCTATTAAAACAAAAAATTGGTCTGGTTTTGTCAGTGTAATGGGAAAAAATCCTGAAAGCTCTAGAGATGCATTTTTTTAAAGCTAAACTTCTTTTAACTTGAGCACCATGTTGACGCCTACATTCACCTCCATCCTCCCAACCACCACCACCACCACCACCAGGATGGTCCCTTCCCATACCTCCCAGGGGGTCGGCTGCGCCCCTGCCTCAGATTGCGAGCTACGGACGGGGCCTACACCAAAGAACTTTATATCATAATACTTGCTAGCTGGGCTGTTAATAAATGCATACTTGTTACATTATTTTGCCTCCTAAGTTTTTCTGGTAGATCTGTGTGAATGGACCCACCTTAGACATTAGACAGCAAGGCAGCTCACTAGGTTTTGGAACAGACCTTTTCTGTTTCCAAACAGTCATTCATACGCTATCTGAAAACAATGGGTTTCTCTTAAGGGCAGAAGGTATTGCAACCGAGTATCCTGTGAGTGTTTATAAAGCATCGCTGACATGGTTTTACACATCTCAAATATCTGCCACTACAATGAATGAAGGTCACACAGAAAATGCTCTGACTCAACCGAGACATTTATTTCCATATGACCAATGACCAAGACATACATGTCATGCACATCACGACACCATTAATGTTCTTCTGGTGGGGGGATGTGGTAATTCACATTAGCATCTGGGCCAGTGACGTCAGTCCGTCCCCTGTATCCTCGGAGGAAACGCGTGACATTTACATTATGAAATAATGGCACTAGACTCTCATTCCTCCACAGGGTGTGTGACTGTGGTAGGCTCTGACAACACCACGTTGACTCCGGGTCACTCTGACTGCCAAACAGACCAGACTGTGGTCTATCACTGCAGGAGATGGATGTATTATAAGGGAATGGATGTATTTTAGCTTGTGGCTGGGCTCAGGTACAGACAGCTGTGGATGTCTCTAGAGTCTGGGCTGGGCTTTTACACAACTGAGCCTGAACATGACTTCACCAGAGGGAATTAAATTACGTACATTTAGTGTTGGACACAGTCCACTGCAAACTCTTACAAAGAAATGAGGGAAGTTTGGAAAGGCATACTAGCATACTACTAGTCCCATACTCCCATACTAGGATGCATCCTGTGAATAGGATGGCAACTTTTCTGATGATTTTTAAAGTCCTCCTGTGGAGAAAATCAAGTTTGTAATGTTGTTTATGTCTATGTGGAGTTTCTAATGTGCTTTAAGACAAACCATGTGCAAATTCACAAGTAAGTAAGTAAACAACTCATCCACCTGATATTACCGCTTTATGTCACACAACATGAAACAAATTAAAATCGTTATCTAGGAGTAGGCTATAGATATATAGATAGAAAAAGTCTCCCAATCAACCTGAATTTACCCCTACATGAAATATGACATTTGTATTTGTTGTTTTATAGTTATTATTGTAAAATGTAAAAATTATGAGAAATTAGCTTGATTTCAGAACTTTCTGACATCATTTCATACTGTTGTGTGAAGGATTCTCTTTCCTGTCTTTACTCTGCTTCATCTGCTAATGCTAACTTGACTCATACACGTGGTTTTCCAACAACACCCACTATAACATCACAACTTTCCTCTGCCTTTCATTTTTCATTTCCCTACCATTAGCCAGTCATAGTCTTTGTGGCGGGCACACAACCCTGTTTCCAATGCTAAATTTAACCTGTTAAATTATACAGCTGGAAAAAGCTCTCATCTAAATGGCGGAAAGTCCAGGAGACGTGAATGACTACCCTGTGTGAGAGTCCTTCACACCAGAAACACCATCATACAAAATATCCAGTCCATCACACATCATGAATAATACACAATCCCATTGGTCTTTAGTCAAATCCAAGAACTAGTTACATAACAATCACATTGCACTACCAATTTTTTTTTTTTAATGTACCAATTACTTTAAACTTTAAGAAGGAGTGCTGTGTGTTTAATAGTTTTCAGAAACTAGGTTTGAAATCACATTCATGTGTTCTATTGCCAGAAAAGTTGACATCCTGTACAAAGCTGCTAATTCCGCCAATATTTATCAGCCCATCCAATCTACTGCATCTTTTTTGTTTGTCTAGAAAGCAATATGATTAAATTGAGACTTTTTGCTAAAAAGTTGTTTGTTGTTGAGAAAAAGACCACAGCGATTTGAAATTCATAGGATATCTCAACAAGGTCTCAAAATCATATTTGACAAGATACCGAAATCTAGCTAATCTCACAATGAACCCAAACTTTTCTCATCAAATTCTTCAAAGACTAAATGATTTGAGGTATACTATCCACGTTTATTTTAAAGCTTAATTCCTCTACTGTCAACAACTGTCTCAACTGTGTCTATTTTCATTTCTCTAATGAAATGTAAGGAGAAACATCTGAGACAAAGCTAATTGTTAAATTTAAAAAATATATATAACCGTTTCTTCAGCTATAATAAAGCAACCTCTAAGCAATAACATTTTCTTGGTAAATGCTATCATGACGAAATACACAAATATTAATGTGCGTCCTGTAGTTATGGCAAGCGTGAGTCACTCTTGAGCCACAGTGGAGCTCACTGTGAACACATAAACGTCTCTCTTTCTCGAACACACACTTTTCCAAAGATAAAAAAAAAACAATAGAAACAAATGTTCTCTAGATGAAACCATCATCCACAGGGTTTGGGTTTAAAAACGTGAGAAAGCATCCAATCAAAAGTCTGTTCAATCCCAAGGTTCCTCTTTTGGGACCGTTACTTACATAGGAACAATAACTGAAACGTGAAACCAGGGCACGTACACACACAGTTGTCTCGCTTTGAAAAATATGTTACATGTTGGCTCAATGTAGGAGACCTAACCAACCACCCTGGATGTGAATGACGCACAAAGCATTCCTGAGAGCCATCTCCTTGCCCCCCTCAGCCCTGCGTAACTCAATATACCGCTGGGAGCCTCTGTCTAAGTGGAAGCCCTCCATCCCTTATATGCAGGACCAGACTGTCACTATGAACCCATCTCCTCCTTTTTAGTTCTGCTGCTCTTAACCTACAGCAGATCCAGAGAACCTTACCCAAGCCCGCATGCAGTTTCTCGGAGTCGTCTTCTTCAATCTGCGCCAAGAGACATCCTTCTGGGCCTCCCGGAGCCCTAGTTCCACGTCCCCCCAGTATGCCCTGGCCAGGAGCTGGATCCAAAGGCAGGAAGTGTCCGATAAACAGCCGTCCACCCCTGTCAGACAATCCCAGGCACAGGTACACCCTGCCACATCCATCTGATCTGAGCTGTCCTTCCCGGGCAGAACGCAGCCGGTACACGTCCCATTCCTCTGAGTGAGCATGGCAAAGCCTGCTGGTCCTTGTATTGCTGCTTTCCTCTGCCGATCTTCTGATGATGTGATTCTTTCTCGCTCTTCGCAATCCCTCCCTCTCTCTCTCTCTCTCTTTCAGAGTGGGAAGGCAGAGTGCACATGCATGAGGTTTCCATTGAGGAACGGAGCATGTTGTGGAGAGAGTGAAGCAGGGAAAGAGACTGTCAGAGTGCAACCCAGCGTGCCACAACACACACATCTGCCTGCACTGGACGAGTTGGCTTTCTCTTCTCACTTTACATGTCCCTTATTTGTTTGTTCTCCATTGCTCACTGCAAAACTACTCTACTGCCCGTCTGAAACGTCTCTTGAAGTAAGAGTTTCATGCACCATGTAGACATACATTAAATCACAATGCAAAGACCATTAGTAGTAATGTATGCTAAGGCTAGCAATGCATTCAGTCAAGTCAAGTCACCTTTATTTATATAGCGCTTTCAATACAGATTGTTTCAAAGCAGCTTCACAGTGATAACATCAAAATAAGAAAACAAAGTTTGTTTCTAGAAGAAAATTGCGTCATCGTCCAGCTTAGGTAAGGCAGTACAATAATATTGTTGAATATTAAATGTCCCCAACTAAGCAAGCCAAAATCCTAGGCAACTGTGGCAAGGAACCAAAACTCCACCAGGTGACGGAATAGAGAAAAAACCTTGGGAGAAACCAGACTCAGTCGGGGGCCAGTTCTCCTCTGGCCAACGAACGAACAGTATACGATTATGATTCAGCCAACATTACATTACTATTACTCAAAATTATAATTAGTCATCTAAAAGGGCCTTAAAGAAACACACACCTTAACAAGCTAATCAATGTCTCCAGGATCACTAAAGCTAGCAGGTGAGTTTTTTTCAGAGTTGGAGCTAAACTCTGCAGGACAGCGGCACTCCAGTCCCACTCGCACTCATCCAATGCAGTGAATTGTGATCAGCATCAGGCGTTTTAAAAAAGATGCAAAAATATCACATAGCTAATGATCCCATGCAACTCGCGCGTTCTGACAACTAAAATGACAAATGGGGCACCCTACGGTCTCATTGACTTAACAGACACGCACACGCCACAGCCATTGTAAGTCCACAAGACCATAAGAGCATATGAAGTGTGCCATTTGAGACAGGGCCATTATTAGTATTATTAGTACTGTAAATGTTAAGACATTCTACGAAATGCCTTACATGGACAGAGTAATCCAGCTTTCGCTGCAGCTGAACAACATGCAGATAAACATTTTGACTATAAATGTGACAAACACACAATTGAGACAATATATGGTTCATCTGTTTTCTTCAAGCTACCTCTGGAATTTTTATAAGAATTAACAATATGTATAATCGACTTTATTATTGTAGAGAATACTATAAATTAATAAAAAAATTACATCATTCCATGATAAGACGCCACATAAGATCACAGAACGTTGTTATTTTAAACACTCGACTTATGTTATATAGTGGCTTTGGAAGAAAAACATGACATTAATAATTGCACAAATTGTTGTCTTTTGATGCTATGCTAAGATAACATGCTGTTGCCATGAGCGATAAATCCACCTAAGCTGGAATGTCTCTTCTTTGGAAGAGCATTTGATAGAAACGCAAAGACTGTGAAGTTAGATGTTTAATCAAAGAAATGAGGCATTTTTATTCACACTGTTTCAATCGCCTTAAGCTTCTTATAAAGTACAGTCATTTAGAATATCAAGGGTATTTAATTCACAAGGGTCACTGGTTCCCAACCCTGAGTAACTTTACACATTTTGAATGTCTCTCATATCTGAAACCCATTTCAGGTTTTGGTGCAAACCCCATTTGTTTTGGGGTCTCTAATGAGCTGATAAGTTGAATCAGGTGTGTATGTTTAAGGAAACAAAGGCTGCATATGAAATAGCCACTATTTCAAAAGGACAGCTATTTTGTAATGGAGTCTAAAACCACAATGGACCTCCCTATAATGCACTGTGCGGGTTGAAATGAATGAATTTCCGCTTAATGCCAGAAGATGGCGTCCACAGCAGAATCATACAGGTGCCAGTTATAGGTTTCTCTATGTCAATGAGAGCGCTCCCCTTCCGCTGCGAGGGGAAAAAAACATTGTATGGACTTTCAATACCAACAGCATAGTTACCATACTGTCTACAGCTGCTTGTGAAGCCTCAGGAGCTTTAACCGATTATGGTTTGAAATGACATATGCGTGAGTAAATGATAACCACATTTCACTTTTCAAATCAGAACCACAGGATCATGTTTAAAACAGTAGTAGAGCATCTCTCTGTTCATCATCTCCTTTAGTGTTATGAAATATGAGCACACAGTGGCATGAGAACAACTCATGTGACCACAGACCTGCAGTAGACGCTCACAGCTGCTTTATTTTAAGACCTGCTCAAAACAGTGACCCGGTCCTGACGAGATAGAACTCCAACAAGTGCACTGATAGACCTAAAGCATCTCAGCATCCCAACATAAAAAAACAAAATCGCAAACAAAACATCTATATAAAGCTGCACTTCCTCTGAGAATCAATAATTCACTCTATAAATCTCATGTACAAACACTTTCCATATCCCACAAGCATGTCCTGGGCTATTTTTTGCGAGATACACAGAGAGCTTTCAGAAATGTGAAAACAGGAAACCAATGATGGAATGCTCATCTTCATTCCTCTACACTGGCATGGCATCTCATTACCACACACATTCCTTTAGACACACACAAGCGCCCACTCACACTATTGCGTATGGAAAACATATCACCAAAATAACCCGTCCAGCCATCTGAGGCATCCTTGTTTATGAGGATCATGGTGAGACTGAACTCAAAGGGGACACTGTGTGATCCCTGCTGAATATACCACCAGCCCAAAAAAGAAGGCATGCTACGGTATTGGCTGGTGTTCATTCCCAATGGGTTTCGCTCCAGATATATATATATATATATATTAAAAAAAAACAGCACATATGTGTTTAAAAAGAAAGCGGTCATAGTTCAAAATGCATTTTAATGTGGGTGACGCTAAGAATACGCTAAGAACACATTTGGACGAGTGAAAGTTCCTGTCGTTTATAACACATCATAAGAAATCCTCAAATAAAAACATATTCCAGCTGGCTGAAGTCATACAGTGTATTTTAATGGAGGTTATTTCATATAAGAAAGGAGGGGGCAACACCCTGCTGCCATGGAAACAAACAGGCCATCACACCGTTTTAGACTCTTGCCTTCATGTGATGTAATAAGAGATACAGTACAGTAGCTAGTTTAACACTAAGTCACACTTAAAAATGCATGAATGCGGTTATATTATGCATTATATTAAATATATGAAACCAGAGACATTTCATTTAAAGATTTAAAGTTAAAAAAAAAAAAAAAAAAAAAAAAAAAAATTAATAAAATCACAAAAAGAAATGAGTACAGGTTTAAACTACTTAAAAAAATTGAAAAATGCTCATACATAATAGAAAATGAAGGATGAGCAAACAATAATCTGATTTTGTCACTTCAAAATGCCTGTGTTTAAACAGTCAGTCTGTGAACATAACTAAAGCTTTTTAGGGCAACTGTATATTTCCATTTCATCAGCTAGAAAGTCTTCTTCAGAGAAAATGGATTTAATTTGTTTTACATTTTAAGTATTAGGCCTACCGGTAAACGTGTTTAATGCCTGCAACAGACGGTGTGATTTTGGCAATCCCATAAGATCATTACAAATCACACAGTACAACATGGATCTAATAAACTTGGGTACGACATGCTAACTAGTGGTAAACAAATAGAGCAAGATGAATCGCACTTAGCAATTGTGGTTTTTATGTGCGCAAACACACTGTGAGAAGAAGATCATGCTAAATTTCGGACACTAAGGTCGCAAGACCGGGACAACGGCTGTCTTTGAACCTCTCTCACTGTACGACGTTGGACCACCGTTTAGGAGCCACCACCACAGAAATCGTCACGATTGGTCATCTTTCGTCTGGGACAGCCAAAAATGTCGTACAATGTGTTCTGGGCATGAGACTTCCAGTCCTGTGTAGTAGATTTTAGATAATTCAATTAAAGGGATAGGTCTCACAAAAATGAAAATGATGTCATCATTTTACACACCCTCATACCAACCCTTTTGTTCATCTTCAAAACACAAATGAATATATGAATATACCACATCAAATATGGTAGGCCTAATCGGAAGGCCACCAAAGCTAACCAAACCTGGCCAGCGGGGATCAATGCTATCTGGTGTATTTCAACAATTAAAAGGATAAAAGCATGTTTGCACACTATTTCAAAGGTTCACAAGCATGCACTTCAAACAAACCACAATACACTGAGCATCTTTGAAATCCAGAGAGTTAAAGCCTTGTGTGGCATCACAGGTGTGTCACTTCAATAGACCTGTTGACCTTTCAGCGTATTGACTGACATGTCGTTCCAAATCCCTTTGCCTTTTTTCTTCTGTATGGAGAAGAAGATGTTTAGCAGAAGGTTAATGCTGCTCTTTTATACAATCAAAGCACACAGTGACCAGGGAACACCAAAAAACACCATAAAGGTTTCCCATACAACTTGTTCACTATGTTCCACATAAAAAGTATTCTCTGTTAAACTAAAACTATTGGTTTACACTTTATTTCAATAGACATTCTACTAACTATAAATAACTTTGCAACTACATGTCAACTAACTATTAGAGTGTTAGTAGACTGTTAGGTTAGGGTTAGGGTTAGTAGAACTACCTGAACTTACAAAGTTACTTAGGCTATAGTCAGTAGAAATGCTGTTGGCCAACACAATAAAGAGTTATATTATTTTATGTTATATAAGAGCAGATATTCTACTAATACTCTAATGGCAGCTAGCTGACATGTAGTTGCAAAGTTACCTATAGTTAGGAGAATGTCTAAAGTGGACTATCGAAATAAAGTGTTCCCGTTTGAAAGCAGAGGTTACGGCAGAGCAGCTGACGGCTCTGAACTAGATCATCCTCGGACAGCAGTGTTTCATTAAAACTCTTCCTGTAGCAGGTGAGCGTTCTAACCACATAATCACAGCCTGTAAAATTAACAGCAGTTTAAACATCCCTCTGAGCTATTGTCTGCCCGCTACCTTTATAAACCAGTAGCAGACTTTCTCAACTGTGTCCTGAAAACATATAAATGACAGTAGTGTAACATTACAAAGTGAACTAGAGCCATATCCATGAACTTTTGGCATTCTGATCAGCTGAACGTGGCAGTGGGCACAAACTAAAAAAGTACCATTAACCATTAATGTACCACCATTAATGTACCACCACAGTACTTTTTTTAGTAACAGGGTTCCTTTGGTTTCACACTTTTTTGTCTGACTGTGGTCTCTTCGCACCCTCATGTCACAGCTGAGGGCAGCTTTGTCAGGGGATTGTGGGTAAATGCATTAGCAGACTCCAGGCCAAGCAGAACATGCTGTAACCATGGCAGGGCAAGAGCATTGTTTGGGTTTTTCCCCCTTTATTGCTAGGTAAACTAAAACCAAATTAGTGCTAAAGAGGGCGTCCTAAGGGGAAAGAGTGAGCCAGTTTGTGGATTTGGACGTTCTGCGAGTTGTGGACCAAGAGCCAAACACAAACACACATGGCATTTACTTTACCTCAATTGACAACAAGTGAAAAAAAAGGCACAGTAAGTAGGGATGCATGATCAAAGGCTGCAAAATAATTCAATAAATATATGTGCTGCGCATGTTTCAGAGTGAAGTGCGGCAATGTGTTCTTATTAATGAACAGCTCATTATCTGCCAGTGTTTGCAGTGGCTCAGAGTGGATCGGTTTGCAGGACATGTTGCTCCAAGCGAACTCCATCTCTGGATATGCTCTGAGTTTCGGTCAGTTTCTGAGTTTTTGTCAAATCACAATATTAAAATCACAATTGCAGAAAAAAACACAATACACTACAACATCCCTGTCGTGTAGTGTGTAAGCTTTCCAACCCCCATAGATGTAAAATATGAGGAAAATATAAAAAGTGTGGCTACATTTCACCAGGCTCGATGGCAACAGCACGCGATGCAATATTTGCGATTGTTAATGGTAAATGCTTATAATGCAATAATTGCTGCCAAGACCGGCAACACGACAAATCTGATGAAGCACTTGACAGTGCACAGAATAAACTTAAACCTACATTGCATGTTCTCCCTTCTAGCGGTGAAATTGTGTATGAATACCAACTGAATATTACTTTCTAGCCCCTCCCATTATGAGGGCGTTTTAAGTCCTACGGTGGCCATATTATTTAAAATCTGCCGGCAGTTGCGAGTAATCTCCCCCTCGCATTCCTCACAGTACCACTTAGGGTAAAAACGCGAAAGGCGAAGCTTGAATTTCCAGGTCCCTCTTTGGCTAATGCATTTTCAAGATGGAGGCGCAACAACTTAAAAAAATACACAGTGCTTTTTAAAAAAAATACACAGCAGAAAGTTGCTCTGTCTTCGATTGCAAGAAGAACTGGAGTGCGTCATAAATGAACTGAAACTCGTATACGTATAGGCTACTCGCCTCTCAGACAGGAGAAATAGGCATATAGAAAGCTTGAAATGTCTACTTTAAATGAACCAATTCGAATAGAAAACAAATACGCTCTGACGAGTCAGCAACATCAACTTCATATTTTCAGCCAACACTAACTCAGAAAACACTTGTTTATTAAACAATTAAAATGTCTCATTGCTATTTTTTTGCAGACACATTCATAATCATTAGGCTACTTTTCCCAGTGTTTTGTGGCAAGCTTTATGCGTACGTGCTTGAGCGCAAGGCATATATTCCGCCCCCAGTGGCCTATATGAGTCTTTGAGTGTGTAAAAAAAAAAGTACACAAAATGAAAAAAATAACTTCTACATATATTTTTTTAAGGTAATATGTAATGTAATCTTGTTAGAACGGATTTCATAAAATTGGTATTGAGAAAAGTAGCCTTCAGGAACCGGTATCAAAGTAAACGTACAGATATCGGACAAAAAATGACGATACCCAGCCCTACCTATAGCTTACTATGAAGAGTAAAAATATATAACTACAAAAATATAATTTAATTTATAAAGCATATTCATATTTCTTGCTAAATTAAATATAACTCTGATATTTAATTTAATGATTAATTTAAATATAAAGCTTTAGTCATACAAGTAAATCTTTGCAAACCATTGAGGTTTACTTATTTAAATCCTGGTGCCTAAGATTTATTGGCCGATTATTAAGGTGGATTTGTGTGACAGAAGGAACAAGACAAAAGGGATGGAGTGGATCGGCAGCGAGAGATTAGAGCCACAAGAAGACCACAAAGGAGCCTGAGGAACCCTAGGCATTCATACCAGAGCGAGGCAGAGGAAAGATTAAGCTCTATTCAGGAGGCCTAAGACTCATAGAGAGGGCAAATTTAATCCGGGCAGACTGCATCTGGACTCACTGAGGTATGTCTTACAGTAACAAAAGCTTCCTTAATGGAGGCTACGGGAAGAAAAATCACATGAGACCCCTCATATATCCCCCTTACCATATGGAGTTCAGTAAAATGCCAGCTTCACCCAAAAATCCCTGCCTCCTGAACTGGTGTCACTGGCACACTCCAGTATGCTACGCAGGAAGTGAGATAGCACAAACAGACGGGCCATTATGTGTAATAGTGACTCGTATTACTTATTTCCGAGGTAGGCAGTTGTGGGAAAGTCATTCCCAAGGGTAGAGGTATATTGTGGCATTTCTGCTCATGAGAAAAGCCATTCTAAACGGTTTGTGTGGCTGAAATATGGCAAATAACAGTCAGTTAGGTAAGTGTTGGGTAAGTTACATTAGCCTAAAACTGAGAGTGTCTGAACTGAGAAGGTTTAGTCACACTGGTTTTCCCCATCCACATGAGGGAACGAACACAATATCCGAAAATTCTGGTCTACTGACCAAACATCAACATAATCTGTTGAGGAGTCAGTGAGTAACACCTATAGATTGTTTTGGCAAAAAAAAGAAACAAAAAAACCTTGAACACATTTCCTTGCACTGGAAACCATGTAATAAAACAAAACACTATGATGTGTTTTTTTAACATTCAATGTGAGTCACATTTCAACCGCATTTTAGAGAAGTTTTGGTGTGTGTGTGTGTGTGTGTGTGTGTGTGGTCTGGTAAACCCTAGTCTCAGCCTCACCCGTCACATCCATGGACCGTTGGGCTGAACGTCTTATGGCACACTTTTCTGGAAACACTTCAGGAGTTTCGAAGTCGCGATCTGATTGGTTGAATTCTACAGGATGTCCGGGAGACGTGTGTGCTGCGTTCTTTATCGGTCCGTCTGGAAACAAATGCGTGACGCCAAAACCCCTCGTGGAAGAAGAAAGCCATTGTGTTTACAACTGTGACAATGAGCGCTTACCAGGATCAACTAACCGCTGGATTTTCAAAAGTATGTGAAGTTCGCGGCTCCATTGTTGCAGTGAACTTGCACAACGTTCTTGAAAGAATAATTGATTAGATGCACGCTGGTCTGTTATTGTAGGGACACCGACACGATATTACCACGCCCCTGAACATGACGCGGAACAAAACGAACTGTGATTGGTTGCGTTACATGTCAGTCAAACGTCCTCTTGGGCGGTCCTTGGCCAAGAAAAGCTGCGATAGAGTCCAGACCTTCTGCAGTCAGTCTGAAGGACTGGCTACGTTAGACTAGGTAAACCCTACATTATGGGGACAAAATATGCCCACAAAGATGGCAATATCTGAAATCATTTGGTCCCCATGAGGAAAATAGCTTATAAGTCATACTAAGTAATGGTTTTTGAAAATGAAAAAATGCAGAACATTTTCTGTGATGGGTAGGTTTAGGGGTATGGGATAGAATATACAGTTTGTATAAAAAAAGTATCGGTATATAAATAAATAGTATAAAATCATTATGTCTATGGAAAGTACCCATTAAACATGAAAACACAGCATGTGTGTGTGTTTGTGTGTGTGTGCGTGTGTGTGTTTAACATCACTAGACACCACAGAAAAAAAAAAAGCAAAGCTAGACGCTAGACACTGCGGGTTCATAACTCATTATTGTTATACATGTGTTTGCATGAGACTAGTGTGAAATCACTCACAATAAAAGGCCACTTAAAGAGAGTACACTTTCATGACTACATTCATGACAGTTTCATTTCTCAACACACTTAAGTACACTTTGATTTAACTACAAACTGTGGGACAAGTAGACCGTATCCAATATACACTTATACAATATATTAGGATAATGAACATGCAATGTATTGTTATCATGGGCACTTCGAAATACCAAATTCCATATTACGATTTATTTAGATTTTTAGAATCCACTTTAAGAATAAAGTTATAAGTAGCATTACATTATATAAGGACCATTATTTTACACCTGGGCCTACAGATACGGAGAAGATTCCTAGATCCTGATTGAACACCAACAAAGGGCCCAGGGCCCGATGGTGCGGGTGCAGGGACTGAGGTGTGGTAGCTATTGCTCAGTGAAGGGCCCTGCCATTGTCCCCACGGGTCCCCAGACACTAACAGACAAATGCTGCTGTCAATCACACACCCTTTCATGCGTTTAACAGCAGCTGCTGCCATGCAGAAAAGAAGGCAAAATATGTTGTGACAAAGGAAGAGTGTGGCGATAATCTGAATATTTGCATTCAGACAGATTCTGCCTGAGGGATTGAACCCAATCTGACAAACAAAACCAATGAAAAATGAAAGGGCTGTGATTGGAATACCAAAAAAAAGAGAAAATTAATAACGTAGTGTATATACATAACATTCCTTGTGAACCATATACAATCAATTTGATTTTATGCAATGGTTTTATAATTACTAATTTTATTTAGAATGAAATATTTTCCAACACATTTAAGTGCACTTAAAAAAAACATTTGTAAATTTTTTACTTTATCATAATACATTATAAATCATTGATTTAATAATCGTTTGTCGTTCTTTAAAGAAGTACACTTCATGCGTGCCGTTTTAACCCTGTATGGCTTTATTTTTTTCAGTGGGAATTTTTTTTATATATTTTTTATAATTTTCAGAACTCTTCCATCATAATATTGTTCATTAGCAGAACTATATGCATTTATGGGTGATATAGATTTGAAATAATGCAGCAATTTAAAGTTTTAAATTCCTACTACAAAGACATAGCATTCAGATAAAATACACTCAGACACACTCAGGTCTAGACACTCAAAACAGATTTATCATTCATACAACCACCTGATTCATGCACAAACAGGCAGAGACATAAACATTTGGAAATATAAGAAACATGTGAAGGTATGTGTGGTGTGTCTAATGATTCAAGAGTTCCAGTGGGATGAAAGAGGTCTCAGTATTTAATGTACAGCACTGGAAAAAACTCACACAAACGGGGCCGTACAGCAGCAGGGCCAGAGCAACTTGCACATATCTCTGAGAATTCACTCAAAAATAAATATTCTGACATCACTAAATTATTACATTTAAATGTACTCACCCTAAAGTTCTGCCAAACTTGATTGAATCTCTTTCTTCCGTTCAATACAAATAGATATTTTGCAGAATGTTCAAGCTGCTCTTTTCCATACAATGAAACTGAACAGGGAATGTGCCTGTCAAGCTCCAAAAATTACAATCAATGTGAATTGCTCTGTATTCCACATTTTCTTTTAAGTCATACAAAAGCTTTGTGTGAGAAAAGTAAAAAATTTAAAGGGATAGTTAACCCCAAACTGAAAATGGTCGTCATTTACTCCCTCTCATGCCGTTTAAAATAAAATAATATATTTTGAGAACAGTGCTATTGACAGTTTCATTAATTGATATAAAGCTGAAAAAAAGTCTAATAAATATTAGAAGAGTAAAATAAATATTGATTAAATAATCAATAAAATCATAAAAATTACAAAAGCACAAAACAAAATTACTTAAAAATGTAAAAATTTAAACGAATAAAAATAAAAGTTCAAAATAATAATAAATACTATAATAGTATATGAATAATACTAAAATAAAATGTTTAAGGCTGTGTTTAATGTTTTATGAAAAATAATTTGATAAATTCAGCAAAAAAAAAAAAAAGATTTCTTTGTGTTCATTTGAAGAAAAGAATATGGGTTTGGAACAACATGAGGATACATAAAGGAATAGATCACTTAAAAATGTAAATTCTGTCTTTTAAATGACCGCACTACTCATAGCCTTGCAGATGTAAACATTGAGAGACAGTCAATTGCTTTTAAAACTTAAATTCAGCTAAATACACTTCATTTTCCAAATGCATTTCCAGGGTCAGTTAAGACAGAGATGTAACCATCTTACTCAAAGGAAACAGTAACTTTGAGACACTAGAGAGCTAATGAACAACATAGCACAGACCCTCCACAGCTGTTTAGGAAACAGAAATCCACCATAAACTTGCCTGAAACTGCCATGAGAAATGGACTTGCCATTGGACTTTCTGATTTTTATTAGAAGAATTAAAACAAATGGTGCGTTCTCAGATAATACCACGCACACACATCCGTAGCTGAGACATGTTACGCATGTTATCAACCGCGTCTCCCATATCTATTTCTGTGAGTGGTGAAATATTCACAACCTGAATTTGGATTCATTAGTGCTTTGAAAGACATGCTCAAATCTAAAAATACCCCGCCTGCACATGAAAGATTCAGATCGATATGACTCCCGTGAGCATCCAGTATGAGCGTGAGCTTGGGTCTTTCTCGCCATTGGTTGGTCTCTCAGTTGACATCAACATTTGGAAGGAAAGAGTTTCCAGCATGATGACTTCATATCGAAACAGCCGAGTGGCTGGGGTTATACTGGAGAAAACAAGACTTTGGCCAGTTCAGTTGTTTTTATGAGCAGTTGCTGTGGGCCTTGGTGGAGTTTACAGGACGATAGTCCTGACTGCTGGAAACAGGATCTTCTAAAGATTGCTGGAGCCGTTAGTATGACAGCAGCGGCCCACACCCTTAAAGCTGAACACAGAGTCATAAATTAGAGGGGGAGTTTTAAACAAGAAAGAAAAAGAAATCAAGAGAGAGGGGGGGGGGGGGGGATAATAAATTGAGTAATTTTGAACTATCCACAGCATCTGCGAGTGAAATTAGCATAGAAACTGGTGTTTTCCTCATTTTAACAGGCTCAGGGCTCCGGCACATGGAAGAACACTGTGTCTCCGCCTCCATCAGCTGATGGGTGTGTGTATCGCTCTCCTCTCACACTGCTAATGTAGCAGATCTCCAGACACGGTCATACGGTCATACTGAGGTTTTAAACGATTTGTTCACCCCACTTACCTGACTCATGTCAGTAAAAATATATATGATTTTATTTATTTATTAATTCAGGCTATTTTTCCATACAATTAACTTATATGGTATACTAGGGGAAAAACCATGTGATATCTATGTGTGAAAAACATATTGAAATTTAAAATATTCACTTACAATGTTCTTCTGCACCCAACAGTGTTAAATGTAACTAATGTCAAATCAGAGCTATTATATAAGTATATATTTTAATATCTTTTAATTTAGTTTACGTTTTAGTAATTGTTTTATGTGCTTTTTTCATTTATATATATATATATATATATATATATATATATTTTTTTTTTTTTTTACATTTACATTTATGCATTTGGCAGACACTTTTATCCAAAGCGACTTACATTGCATTTCAAGGTGTACCTTTTACACATGCACACACAGTTATATAGGCTATAGTTATATTATGTATATTTATATAGTTATGTATGTCTATCCTTAATTTCAGTCTTTCAACTACTTTATTCCTTTAGTTGCCAAGGGCAGCATTTATTTTTTTATTCAAATAATTATATTTTATTATAAGCTTTATCTCAATTTATTTAAAATTTGAACAGGCTTATAGTTTCTGTTATCAATAACAACAGTGTCAAACAAGATAGAATGAGATTTGAGAGCTATGACAGAAGAAAAGTTTTTCCATGAAAATGAAAGGGATAGTTCACCCAACATGTAAATTATCATCTTGTATAACCCTCGTGTCGTTCCAAAACTGACTCGTTCTTCTGTGGAACATAAAAGAAGATAGCTTGAGAAAATTTTGCAGTATGAAAATCCTATTGTCTTTCACAGGAGAAAAAAATGAACATGGTGAGTAAATGAATTTCCATTTTGGTGTGAACTATCCCTTTAAACTAATAAAAATGACAAACGTTGTCACATTTATCATCAGGCACATGTCCAACACCTGTGCTCTCCACTTGCCTCCTTGTTGGGTCTGAAGATATG
Organism: Phoxinus phoxinus; assembly: GCF_949152265.1. NCBI lineage: Eukaryota > Metazoa > Chordata > Actinopteri > Cypriniformes > Leuciscidae > Phoxinus > Phoxinus phoxinus. The sequence continues at coordinate 19,929,581 of NC_136899.1, read as the reverse complement.
AGAGTTCCTGTGATCTTAGAGACCACAAAAGGGTGATATCACCTATCTAAAATATATCAGGGTTCTCTAAGGACAGTGGAGGAGGCTGTAGCGGAAATCCTATCTCTGAACAAGCCCATCTGTCCTAACACTAGCCTTACGAGCTGTATGTCCAACTGTCTCCTCCGAGGCATTCCTCCAGAATTGAGTAGAGAGATCCCAAGCTGGATTTGCTTTGATTTACTGTCTATTGTGTTGTAGTGCTGTAATCAGTCGTTTTGCATAATGTCTGTTCTCAGCTGAATCCCTTGTGGAAAGCCAGAGGCTGGAGTTTACCACGAATATAGGGTTGAGGTCAGGTCAGGAGACTCGGGATGAGAAAGAGGTGGAGCCAGTGAGAAGACGTAAGCCTGGAAAAATGGATCTTAAGGTGGAGTAGTTTCTAAGTTTGACAAAACAGAGAGATAAAGACTTAAGATAAATACTAGGATGTTCGATAAATTAAACTTATGATGATAAATACTTGATAACACCTTGATGGTTGACAAAGATGATGGAAAAAAATAACACTGACAGTGAATTAAAACAAAAACTCCCAAAAGTCATTTGTTGAAGGTTGGCAATTTGAGGCAATATGAGTGCCAGACTATTGACAAAAAAGCGTTGAACTTTATGCAAAAACGCAATGACTAGGTTCCAGAATTACTAACAGCTTGCGCCAGCAGCGCAAACCCTCTTTTAGCATAAAAATACTACTGTCAGGATTTACTAAAGACACACAGTGTAAAAGAAGTGCTGAAAAGGCGTGGACACAGTTATTTTCGCAGCTGACCTTATTGCATGCATTTGTAGGAGTTTCCCTTTCAGGCGCAAAATTTACGCAAGGTGATTTACTAAGGTTTGACTTTGCGCTCATCAATGTACTGGTGTTTGTGCCATTATTTACGGCCCCAAAAAAGCACGTCTTAAACCAGATGCGTTGTTGATTATGGAAATGATCTGACTGCGTCTGTGTTCTTTAACTTGCGGGTCGTCAGTAGATCACGCGCAGAACTTTCCACTCCAATCGGCGCTGTTTTGGAATTGCATTCTCACGCTAATTTGCCCTGTTTAGTAAATCTGCTCCTAGATGGCCAATAGGGGTAAATACAGTGAAGTGAGTGAACCTAATGTGATCTGCCACATGACACAGCTAAATTCTAATGTTGAAAAATAGTTCAACATGTACAACTCTACATTCTATTCGTCACATTCTATCTAGCAATTTTGAAAACAGGAACACATCTTTAAAAGCAAACACACACATCAAATAGACGTCTGGGCATCGTACGCGAGCTATCAAGGAGGCAGAACACACACAAGCATAAAAGTTCAGTGGTGCCCAATTCTGCTCCTGAAGGGCCACCATCCAGCAGAGTTTAACCCCAACCCCAATAAAACACAACTGAACCAGCTAATCAAGGTCTGCAGGATAACTTGAAATTTCCAGGCCGATATCTTGGGGCAAGTTGGAGCTAAACTTTGCAGGATGCTGATAAAGGACTTCAGGAGCCGGAATGGACATTCCTGTGTAAATTCTTGTTGAAATCCACCACTGTGACAGCACATTGTTAATGTTCGAAAGGGGAATACCAAGGAACAAGGAATCTGGAAAAACATCGTTTTCTTTTGCACTTTGGCATTTCAATATGGTTTTACATTGCTCAAAAAAGTCTGCAGACGTATGTAGCGTTTGTCAAAACACAGGGTCTCTCTGTGGTGCTGTTCCTGATTTGTTTTTAAGTCCTGCTTATGCAATCAGGACCAGAGCCATATGAAGGTTAGAACAGGCCATTAAACCCTCCACACCTCCATCCCAGTAGCTCTACAGCTTTAGTAAACCCTTCGCCATGAGCTCTGCTGCTGGGGTAGACTCGCACAACACCATATAATCACATTGCAGATAATAGTTATAGATTATTGCATGATTTCACATAAAATTATATAGTTTCACAACCTCTTTTAAGCACAGATTTACCAACCATCATTCAAATGGCTGTATGTTAGCATGTGTCTTCTTGACTGAGGCAAAGATTCAGAAATGTGTTTGCTGGATTTTATTTAACATGTTCTGTTCCTTTATTTCTCTTTTGAAACAGTAATGGGTGTTGTGTAATAAAACAAGAGGCATTTAAAATTGCAGAGAATGTCTAATGAGAGTAGGGCTGCGTATGTTGAAAGAGGGGGTCACACACTGGCTGAAAACATTACTCACCTGGGTACAATTACACTTAAGATAAAATCTCTGTTGCAAGGAAGTTTCTCTCTCATTTTCTGTTTTTGCATGTGGAAAATCATTGCTTCCGCATAACTTAATTTTCTTAGCTTTGGCATTTAATCTATATTTCATTAATCTACTGTTGTAATATATAATCTATTTATGGCGAACCTGCACTTTGCCTGACACTTGGCAATCTGGAGATAACCAAGACTTAATCAAGCCAGATGAATCGATCAATCAGTCAATCCCCAGTAGGGACCAGAATCAACAAAGCTTACTTTAGGATCTCAACCTCTCACACAGGCTGATCTTGTTAAATCCAGTTCTTTGGGCACCACAGGAGCATCATCAATCTCCTTCAGTTGTGTAGAGAACAGACAGTGATGTTTTGGCACATGCATTTAGCCGGAAAACAACGAGGCGGTTTGCATTATTAGAAACAGAATTCTTTAATGTTTACACATGAAAGACCAATATATTGGTTAGATGAATTTGTGAGATAATATTTGGTCATTTTGAGATGGCATTGACACCTTTCCCCGTTTGCACATTTTTAATAAAACACTGTTTAGTATGTTTATTTAGCTGTTTGAATTATGGGGACAGTTGACCCAAGCACAAACTCTCTGCTCTGTCCTATGATAGTCATCTTAGACTTATTTCGGGGTAGACTAACTAAGGCAAGGACAACTCTTGGTTCAGGAGCAGTCCCAGATTGACGGCCAGATGGCCCCACCAGCTAAGACCACCATCAGTCTAGGTGGGGGGTTTGTTAAGCTTGAGTGACTGATTAAGAATCAGGCTTTAATCTGGACACAGGCAAGAGTGAATCAGTGTGGGCAGCGGGCAAAGCCCATGCTTCCATCATGGACACAGATCAGTTGGTCTGTATTTTTATCAATGTTAAGATAGTTATGAAGAAGTTTGACAAATAGGGCTAGTGGAACAAGGTAAGATGGAGAAACAAGTAAAACTCTCATGAAATAAGAACAAATGAATTAATTACAGTCTATTAGACTGTAGGTGCATTTAGATACATAATTGTCTCGTTTAAAGACATTTAAAAAGATGTTAGAGGTCAGAGTTTATGATTTAAATAATTGTAAAACATTTAAGATTTTCAAAAGACTCTGCCCAAATGCTGCCCTCTGCCCTGTGATCCTTGTCTGAGCCAACTCTTTGGTAACATAACAGATAGGCTGTCAGATAGTGGTCCTGGGGAGTCCATACCAGAAAAGGCTTGGCAAAAGGATTAATCAAGGATGAACAGCTCCCATAAAGGGTGCACTCATGATCACCCTTCTAAATTTTAAAAATCCATGTCCACAATAAGTACATCATTTGAGACAGGGCCAAAGATGAGACGAGCCGCTGTGGACAAACTGTCAAACAGGAACAGATGGACACAGGTCAAGGACCATGGTGATGCACTGTCCTGATGTATGAAGACTGTCTGTGGGAACAGGGAGTATGCCTCGTTGGCAGTGAGTGCAGATCATGCTGTACATTTGTGTCTGAACTACATAGTAAAAGCGAAGGTACAGTAACTGAATAAAGACAGAACATTTAGCAGCAAATCTTCCACACTAAAATACAGCTCCCTAAAATCTCATCTCCAGCCTCCCCCTGAGCTTGGCAGCAAGTATGTGCCCTAAAGTTTGAGGCTTTAAAAAAATAAATCAATCCTTTAAGCCTTTTAAAAGGAACTGGAATTTATTCGAAGGTTCCATGATGAAATCCTGATAGACAGAGTATGTTGCTCTATGTGTAACATAAGCCCTCAGAAGAGGCCAAACACAAAGACTCAAATGGTTCAACTACAGTAACCAGGTAACCTGCAAAACACTGCCCAAGCTTACATCGTGAAAAACAACGCCAGAGTCCTGTATGAGCAACTCAGGAAATTACATAATAAAGAAAAACCTACAATGACAATCTACAAAAGGGCAGTAGCAGATTTATTTTCTTGAGAAGGCTCAGATCCATCAATGTATTTTGCAAAATACTTTGCTTGTTCTTTCAGTCTGTTCAGTCTATACTTTAGTGTGCTGGTGTACTTGGAGATGCCAACTGGCTGAATAGACTCATTAGGAAGGTAGGTTCTGTCATTTGAGTGGATCTGGAACCTCCAGAGTTTGTTTCTGAGAGAAGAACGACGTCCAAACTGCTGAAGATCATGGACAATATGTCAAACCCCCTCCATGACATGATGGTTGGATTGAGGAGCCTGTTCAGCAGAAGGCATGAGAGCTAAAAGGCAGTCATCCATGCCTATTGCCATGAGACTGTTCAATTCTTCCATCACATGCAGTGGCATTATGGACTTGGAATTGAATGTGAACTTTGGTCTCTTTGAGGGCCTCTTTAAACAGACCAAGAGTCTTGACCAAACATGACTCAGCAAGTTTCCAGTGGCAAGTCATTTTTAAAATGCTTTGTAGGGGTAGTGAAATTCCAATGTGTAGGCCTATGTAACATGCAATGTTATAGAGGCCTCGTTTCTTATTGTGGATGGCTTGTTTGTCAGTCATTGAAAAATCTTTATTTTTTCAGATTTTTGGCAGTCTCTTGAGGTCTGACTGGTTAGCATTGGGTCAGCATGTGGTCCAGACTAGAGAACTAAAGTGAAACTGAGGCTTCGCAAGAGCACAGTGATGCCTGAGATCAATGATATAAATATCCCCAAGAGTACAGTACCTACCGAGTACTGAAATGAAATTGACAAAAATGCCTATGGCTAATTGCTTTTCAGACTATCACGCTGTGCAGGACAGTCTAGGAGTAGTTTACTAGAGGCAGATCTCTTGCAGAGGGTGCTGTCCACTCTGTTGCTAACATGACATTAAGACCATGGAAAATGACACTCCGACATTTATGGCAACTTCTATGGATTGTTATGTTGTTTGCAGGTATGGAAGTACATGCTAATGGCTAGTGATGATTAGCATGTAAAAGACACCCATTATCATAACATTGAAATATCATCATCACCTCAATGACCTAAAGAGGTCTCAAAACTGAACTGAGTGGTCTTAGCAAAAAAACAGACCTGTCTGAGGCAAACTCTCCCTTTCTTGAAAGTCCTCAGGCCTGATCTCAGCGGAGGGTGAAGTCATAAGGAGAAGAGGGCCGGGGCCTAGAGAAATATGTTCGCTATTAGAGTTTAGGGTCCCCCCCCCCCCCCCTCCTTCCTCCGATGTCCCACCCAAACCTAAAGCAGCTGGGCCGCCTCGTGACCAACATGATTAAAAGCAGTTGGGGCCCTTGGTGAGATATGCACAGTGGAATGTAGTGACTGGATATGTGTGTGTGTGTGTGTGTACTGTGAGCTTAAAGTGATCCGTCAGGAAAAGTTTCACAACACAAAAGGACGTACATTCCCACACCTGCATCACACCTGATGTATGTCATTACCTCCATTCTGTAATTCCAGGATGAAAAGCTAAACAGGTGGAAGAACAATATGTAAGCTAATCTTTTAAAGGGTGCTCAAAAATCATGAGACCACCAGGTTGATTTTAGGAAACACTCTTCACACAGTTCCGACCACATCAGAGTTACAGGAAATGAGGAACAATAATGCTGTTTGGATTAGATAATATAAATGGTACACACACACACACACACACACACACCACTTGACTTTTACTTACTCCCTGATGACCTAATACAGCCAATAACCGCTTTTAAAACCACTAATTCAGGAAAGAATTCAGGGAGGAATGTACCGTCATATACATGTGAGGGGGAGCCATTCAGCCTTTACAGGGGAGTCACCAAGATACACTGCATTGGTAATGTATGCCAAGGGAAGCATCACAATTACTATTGCTTATGGTTGGGTATTTAAAAACCCTCTAACCCCAGAAATATAGTTCAGTTCTTACATAGCCTGCGCTATGGTATGCGTACACTGCACATTACATAAACTCCATCCTCAGCATAGTACGCACGTACTGTACACTAGGAAATGCTAATTTGTTTGTCCAAGAGTTGGTAACACAGGCTTGTTTCACAGACAAAAACGAAACTGAGGAGATGGAACAACAACAAACTACTCAGGACGGCAACAAAAATAGATGTTTGCATGGATGAGTGCTTGTGTGAGGGGGTTGAAGGATACTCACAACTCTAATTTAAATGAGTAAGACCTAACTTAAAAATGGTGCAGACACTAGACAAGGATTAAACTAGTGTGCATATGTCGAGTGCTTGTGTTTGCGAACGCTATCAAATAGAGTATACTTTGAAAGGCTATTCGTTCAACTGTATGCATTAAGTTTACTTCATACTTTTTTGAGTGCGGAGATATTTTTCTTCAGATAACATACAAATCTAGTAAGGGACTGTTCGTTATTTATTTATGGGGCCACCGGAGGAGTTTTGAGATCTATAATCAAAAAAGGCTTGACCCTCCCTTCGCCAGCAAAAATTTTTTCTATGACCCTCCAAAATGATTGTGAAAAAAGGCATGACCCTCCCCGATCATTTATTAATTACTTCTGTTTGCGCTTGGCAAAGATGTTCAGATATCTTTATGCCTAGACCTACACCAAACGTTCATTAAAAGACTCCTGCACACCCGCCTTTTTCAAACTGGCGCAGCGCTGACTCGCGGTAGAAAATGCATGATTTGATTTGTTAAACATGAGGATTATCCGTATGGCATGGCCGCTCACTCTAACATTAACCTAGATAATTGTTCGCTATTCTTAGGCGCATAACCAAGTGTGTGTGCGCAGTGTGGTGGAGCGATCACTGCATGACATGGAGGCGCCGATGCGATTTGCATTTTCCTATCAACAGTGGAAACAACTTAAAATACTCTTTTTCTGGCCATACAGAAAATAATAATGCATCAGTCGCAATAATTTTATTTGTGTAAACTCACAATAACAAGAAAACGTTTTGCTTTTGTAAAATAAAATAAAACAATCAGGGCGCGCTTTCATGGTCTCCGTGAACTGAACTGCGCGTCCAAAAAAGAAAGAAGCAGAAACATATCGTAGGATATAGCATACTAGCCTCAAATATATGAGAAAAATATCTATATAAAGCTTGATATGTCCACTTTTAAACGAAAAAAAAATCTAATCGAAAGCAAATATCATCTGATTATGTAATCCGTATGAAAGATGCATTTCTCTTAGGCGCACTTTACAGCGGATATGTATGGAGACATGTTTGCAGCGGACACTGATTTAAAAAAATAGTTTATTAATAAACAATTAAAATGCACCGTTATTTTTAAAGACTATTATCATTAGCCAGCCTGCTTTTGCGGCAAGATTACATGCGCTTGAGCGCAGAATGGGCTATATCCCTCCATGCAGTATTTAAGCAGAAATTAACGTGCGACGTAGTCAAATATTTAGTAGGCTATATGGCAACTATACATTTACTATATTTGACATTATTTAATTAGTAATAAGTATCCAGCTCTTTACATTAAATTTGTTGAATTAACAATTAGTTAATGAACTAATAAAATAATAGAACAAAGATTAAATTAAGATGCTAACTATAATTCTATTTAACATGACTTGTTCCACCACGCAAATGATTGTTTTTAAGGTGACAATCTGTTACACATTTGAAGATTTACTGTATCTTGAAGATTGTTGTATTGTGCTATCTTCTGTTATAAAGATTGACATTTCGTTAATTAAAAAAATAAGCACATAATGTTGTTCAAATGTTCTGTTAGATGGTCTGTGTTGACTACTTTTTTTAATTTTGTATAATAATATATCTAATGAAGATATATTAACAAAAAAATCGTATATAGGCTATTATATATAAAACACTGCAACACGCATCACTGCAGATGAGCCAACGTGCAAACTATTTGAAGAATTGAAGATAGGATTTAAATCCGTTTTGCAAAAACCCATTTATGCGACCACACCAGGTGTAAATGGAATCGTTTTGATAAATCAGATAGCTATCCGATCTGAGAAAACGCATGCAAGTGGCCAGGTGTAAACAGCCCCTATAGCACGCGTTATTTGTGTTTGTTTTCAGACATAACAGTTGTTTTATACTTGTGCGATATCACAATTTTTGATCGTGGATGTTTTAATGTCTCCACATTAAAGCAGCGGTAGAGTTACACTCACAGGACACTGCTTGTGATTCGCAATCACAAAAGTTGATTATTTGCTCGAGCTTTAAAGCTTTGCCGGGTAAGCATTTCATTGGCGTTCTGTTCTGACATGATTCACTATTTCTGAGCGCGCGCGCACTGTCAAACAAACAGCGCCAGACTGGACTTGATCTTTCGCGTCTGATTTTTGTTGGGTCAGACCCATCTGCTAGCTATGGGGGGACCGAGACTGAGAGAGCTACATGGAAAAATATGCACAAAACTAGCCACTTTGAAAGTTTGTTGTTTTCATGAATACAAAAGTTGGGTGACCCTCCCCCTAGACTAAAAAAAGTTGGATGACCCTCCCCTCATCAAAGAATAAAAAGGCATGACCCTCCCCTATTTTCCTCCGGTGGCCCATTCCATAAATACCGAACGGTCCCTAACGATTTTAACCTGAAGAAAAGCTGATACACAAATGAAGTACACCCATAGGCACATGGATCTCATAACATTAATACATTCCAATATACACCACTAAGCTTAATTTTTGGGAAAGATGTAGATATTGTGAGGTCCAATTTAATCTTAGAGCCTTATATGACTGTGACGCAGTGGTTCACAGATGTGCTTTAGAAATGTAAACATTTGGCTAATGTGGGTGATGCAGGTTCAATCCTGAATTCCCCTCTCCAGACAATTAATTTCCTGATGCTCTCTAAGTTTGTCAAATAGAAAGAGAGGCATAAGGCCAAGAATAAAACAAATAATGAACCAAAAACAGCTGGAGATACATTGTAAAATTCAGAACTACACCATTTCTACGTCATTGCACATGTGCAGGCCTTTCCAAGTGATTTTATGTCCTGTCGATCGGATTAGAATAAGCTTTTTAAACCACCCCTTATAATCTTTGGCCAATTTAATCAAAATGTAAGGTTGCATCATGTGACTTTTCTATTACGACTGTGCTATTAGTACAATTACATTCGGGTTATTAGGGTCCATTTGACTGAAATCACAGAAATTCAACAAAGATAATGCATTCTGGGAACAGAAGTGCTTTTCCAGCCTGGGCTACAAAAGTTAATCTACCGGCATAAGTAAGGGCATGTTTCAGACTTCAGACTTTAATGCTTTTTGTCTTGTATTTCTAGCTAAAAATTACAAATATATATATATTTTTTTCATTTAAAATTTGAATGGCAGTTTTGCATCCTGTTACCTTCAACTTCAACTCCGTTCAACTGACATCATAAAAAAAAGAAATTAAACCTGAACAGATAAAATGCAAAGCCAATTAAACTAATTAATAAACCTGGAAAAGGCCTGTTAGAGTACAAGATCAGCAGGTTTAGAACCAATGAACATAGAAGTAGCAATTTAAGCACAGCAGGCAGGGTGGGACACACTGTAGGCCCAAGGTAGCCAAATAACACAACAGGACGTGCCACATGACAGCTGACCTGCCTGCCCAGAGTATGCCATAATACTCCCAGCACAGCAGCAACCGTTAGAGGGACATGTTCAGACGTGACCGTACTGGCATTAGTGCAGACGCCATTGTGTCAAGTGGCTTATTCTGTGTAAATAGATGCCACTGCATTGTTTGCCCTCCTGTGCAGTCAAGCCAGCACACACACACATACATACACTCGTCTACGGCGGACGTTTGGCAGCGGGCTCAGAAACTCTGACTGTAGCTTCATTCTGAGCTCTGCGGGTCTCTCGGCCGATGACCACACCCCAGTCCAGCTGGACCCAATAAAGATGCTATTATACACTCCTACATTCGATCTGTCTATCTTTATATGGTTATCTCCCTCTCTGATAATACTTTCTTCCTCTATCAACTTTCATTTCTCTCTCTATCTCACTCTATTACAGTACATTGTTTCGCAGTGCTGTTCCTTGTATCAGTGTATGTATGTGTGTGTGTGTTAGGGAGGGTCAAACGGCTCACAGACAGGAAATACTCCAGCTCTGAGAACTCATCTCTGGCATGCATGTGCTCTCTCAAATGAAAGCAGCGCAGATCACTCACTAACATATGGATGAGGCCTGCTAACTGCACTCGAAACCAAAAACACGCTGTCAACCCATCGTATATCAATACAAGATCACCGAGCAATTGACACATTTTCAGTGAGCCATAAAGAGTGTTTTTGAAACAAAACCAGCTTCATATCTTGCATGGTGAGCGCTTTTGATGTGTTCAACGAACTGCAGCACACAGCACATGTTAAATGAACAGCAGCTTTATTGCTGAGAGATTCACTGGGATCAAAACAGACACCCAATCACAGCAAAAGCATGCAATCTATAAAACATAAGTAGGCTTGCCGGAGTGTTTCCCTTACAGAAAGTGCCATTACCATAAAACTATAGGGTTATTCCGTGTCAAATCAACAACATTTTGGAAAATTCCCTGGCTCCGATGAATGATGAAAGCCAAAATATGAAATTTCATGGATGAATCTTTATTGAGTAATCATATTTATTGAAAATTTTCACCTAGGGCTGGTATAAAATGTTGTGTATACAGCGGTATGTTAATATATAGCACTATTGACACTTCATTGTGATGAAATGCATGAACAAGAATATAAAAAGGGGTTTGTGCGTGAATTTGGGGCGTGCTCGATGTTAAAAGGTGAAAAACAACTCAATGCAGTGAACACTGACACACAGCGTAAGTGCGTGAACAGAAAGCTGCGTCTCTCCGCATGCGATCGCGAATTCAGCTCTCTTTCGCAGCTTATTGCGCTTGAATGGTCGAATACACGCAATTATGTCAAAATGCCCATTGTGTGGAGTATTCATGTAAACACAGCTGGTTATGTCACAAGTGAACGTTTAACAGTTGGGTGTAAACCGGATGTGTATCAGTATAATGGATCAGAGCGATTGGTCTTAAAGTGACAGCAGCCTAATGTTGCAACCTGCTGCTCTGTGTTATGAGAAACAAAAGAGAAAATAACTTACTGCTCTTGACTTAATAACTTTTTTTAGCTTTAATAAGAATACATTTATATTTAATTAATACAGTGAATACTATGCAATATTAGCCTATATATTTTTTTATTACATTTCTGTACGAATTTTAACTACCGGTACATGTTAAATAAACCTATTGTACCTGATTTTTTTTAACAGTTTGGTAAAAAATAACTTTAGAAAGATAGCAGCATCATTATTTTATTTTTACACGTATAGAGATCGGTAGGTCTATTAATTAAATCTGTTGACTTTAGCTATCTTAATATAAAATATGTTGCCTTTACAGTACCATGATATGTGTTTGGCAGTGACATGCTATATTTAACATAAAAATAGCATCCCTGTGTAATGGTACAGCTAAAATATCTTTTTGCCAGTGAGCTGTGTATATGGCTGCAGTTTATGCGTGTGTTCTGCCGTGTGGTTTCCCTCCACTGCAGGTCGAGTGGGAGGAGCTCTGATTCTCTGGCCTTCATGCAGCATTCTACACTATTATGCGCTGTTGCCATGGTAACCTCCTCCTCTTTGACCTGTGGTTGTGATGTTTACATTAAGAGAGAGCGATCTGGTATATTTGAATGAGTGTGTGTGTGTTTTGTAAGGGGATGGGGGCGGGGTTTGAGGAACACAGTCATGAAACAATCCCTCTGATGCCTCCTCTAGCTCCGCCTCCTCCTGCCTGCATTGCACCAAAAGACCTGTGTCGTTTCACAGGAGACGTCTCACATACTCTCTCTCTCCTGTTTCACATTCAGAGCGTGTTAAACCCTGGATAACAGCACACAGCAGAGAAACACACACTCATGAGAGACAGAAAACAAGAGCATTTCCACCATTAACGCCACTCGAGTTATAATGCGAAAAGAGAGACAGATTGAATGACAAATGTGTTTGATCTACCTAGTGTTTTTTTATACAGGCATACCAGTGTCACAATTAGACATGTACCATTATATATGATGTAAATAGCATTTAAATATGTCTATGATTAGTTTAATCTTCCTCCACCTGTGCCTGTTTAGTTCCCTCATTCACCTTGTGTATTTACTCCCTGTTCTGTTCTATCCTGTCGGTTATTGTTGAATGTCATGTTTGTGAACTATATTCAGTCTTCAGTATCTTACTTCATCGGCGACCCGTGACAATATCAGCAGTTCATAACTGTCTTAAGCATGCCGTGTTGCAATAGAGGATTTTATAGCATAGCCCTAGTGGCATAGCAAACTGATACCATCACTGTACCATGGTACCACCACAGTATGTTTTTGTGTTCATAGAAGGTATTATGGAGGCAGAAGTTTCATGTTATCATAGTACCGGCACAAACTATGGAGAGAATATTTGTGCTGCATTAGCCCACATTGATTTTCACTGCATATGGTAATGTACTTTGCTGTGTAGTGTCAATGTGAGTACAAGCATCAGAACCAATTAACTGCACAGACACGTCTACAGAAAACATGAATCAGATGATGCCTAGTAGTCACTATATTCTAGGTTACGGTGGGAGCGCCAACTGCTGGAAGCCCTAATGGAAAGTACTGTTGCTCAAACAATTCTTTCTACTTTGAACAATTCAGTTTTTTTTCCACTAAAATGCAATATTATGCAATAAAAGTAATGGGGTCAAAAACAACACTGGATTGCTGACTATTCTATTCTATTGGGGGGACATTTTTACTATTTAATAAAAAACATTTAAATCGTATTTTGTGTAAAAGAAATGCATTTGGGATGGTTTGGAAGGACACAAATTTGTTGATTACTTGTTGATTACAAATAATAAATAACACATAAACACTTCAATGCCCACTTCAGAAGCTCTGAAAGCTGAAATGTTTGTGGAAGGTTTGTGGAATTAAATGTTTATTATTAGATATAGTATAAGTCTTTTTTTATTAATAATACAAATGCATACATTTACAGAATACAATTAGGGCATAAGCCATTCTATAAATAACAGAACTGTTGAACATCACTGTCAAAATAAAAGTCCCACTTACGAAACTAGTCGGCCTAAAAGAAAAGATTTTCGCTATTGCCGATAATTAAAAAATGTCAAATATCATCAGTCAACCGTAAACTTTTAAACTCATTTGTATAACATTAAACTCAACTGCTTTGTTGCATTGCAAACAGACAATGTTTCCATCCACCTATTGTATGCGTATTTTAGGATATCGCATAAAAAACACTGCTGGATGGGAACGCCAAGATGTGCATAAATTCTAAAACTGTGCATAAAACTTATCGGATACATTTATATCCGATAAGAAAAAATGCGCATATACTAAACAATTTTACAGAATAAATTCCTGTTTTGGTGCAGATTGAAAAATGCAATATTCCCATTTTGCGCACATGTTGTGACTTGGACTGTTGGTGCAAATCGCTGTCAGTGTGAATGCTTCCTTGGTAGTACAATACAGATAAATCAGTAGATCTACGCATGTTTATTCAAATAATCAATCTTATTTCTGTGTATATTACAGGTTGTTGAGCAGTTTATTTATGCATATTGAGCACACACATGCTCAACTGTTGTTGCACACACACACACACACACAGATAGTTGTAGATCTCGTACCCTCATACAGGAAGTGACACATAAAGCAGCGGGTCCGACAGGCCTGTGCCTGAGTCAGATATAAAGTGACCTCTGTACAGTGTCGGATACTGGCAACCGAACCAATGTGTCTAAGCCAAAAGCTGGCCTTCTCCACTGCAGCTGATCTGGAGGTTTTATGATTCCCTTTCTCGTATCAATGGAGATAATTGTGTGGTCCTGAATTCCTCTTTATAAACGAGAGCACAGCGGCAGAGACACTTCTCTCACTCTTCCCAGCCATCAGGGTGAAATAAATGGATTGTGAATTCTCTCCTGGGAGTGGGTGGAGTGAAATTATGTCAGAAAATGTTGGTTATCCATGCACAATCTGCCTTTGATATCGTAATCCCTCTTATGTCTCTTCCTCTAGATTTCTATCAGTTCTCTTTGAGTGGACACTGCTAGCGGGCTTTTCCGGGTTTCCCATCGCAGATCATGTGATGGGGCCTTGTAAGAGTTAGTCTCACATAGCCATTCACAGTTATTTTGCTGTTGTTGTTGTGGCATTAACATATAAAGCTAAAATCATCTGCTATGCAATAACATTGAAACCCAAAAATATGCAGGTGTCAGAATATTCTCAAAAAGATTCAGTACTACAGCGCTGATGGTAGCGGCTGGTATACGTCCCAATACCCATTGTGTCTGTCTGATATTGCACTCATAAAACGCTCCAATACCAAAAGCAATACTGGTAAGTTGAGCTGCATGATTAATCGCCAAAAGATCGCAATCTCGATTCAAACACCCACACTATTTCATTCCTAAATGACAGCGATTCGCCTTTGTCTATTAAACATTTCACAAAATCACAATGGAACATTCAAATATGCCCCAGAGGAAGTGGTCATCATGTATAGGAAACAGCTTCACAAACAGTCTTTTCAACCACACAGTATTGTTAGTTATGTTACAAATATTCAAATGATCAAGTACTGGGATAAAAGTTTATAGCTCGAATATAAACACTGATGTCTATGAAGCGATTTTAATAGAGCAAATCTTCACGAGGTGGCGCAAATTACTGTTTTTTTGTTTTTTTTGTCACTGAATCATTCAGTCAAGAGATTTGTCCAAAAACACTGATTCATCCAGAATTTAAACAAGTGAAATAGCCTAGGCCTATTTATTTATTAGTGAGTCATTGAATCATTCATTCAAACTGATTTAAAAAAAAATTATTCATTCAAATTAATCAGCCTAAACATTGAACTAGACTACAATTCAATTCAATTCAAGTTTATTTGTATAGCGCTTTTCACAATACATTTTGTTTCAAAGCAGCTTTACAGAAAATGCATTTCAAAAATATACATACAAAAATACAGTTAGTTACACTACAGCATCTAATATTTTGTCAGAACCTCTGGGAAAAAAAACAAACATGTTATTTTGTTTAGTTGTCTGTTTAGAATCGTGGGAGAATCCAGATCTATATTTAAAACAAAAAATAGTGACTCAATTTATCCAGAATCGTGCAGTAGCTCTACTGGGCAGTGTGAGACAATACACAAAGTACACACATTCAATAGACATGAGCATAACAAATTTCTGTCTAAATTGTTTTTAAAACCATTCTTTTTTTTAACTCATATTTTATTAAATGTGTCAATTTAGTTTTTCAATCAACATATTTTTTAAGCTTAATATCACAAATAAAACTAGAAAACACCATAATTTATAAACGAGTCAAAAACATAGTGATGACCAGATATATTATTTTGTAAAATCTTTTTATAAAACTAATGTATCAATAAAAAGACAAAATGACTGAACAGAATTGTTTTAAACCGATCTAAATGACCAATTCATATTAATTGATTCAATAAAATGAATCAAACTTCTCGATATAATTCATTTGAGAGAGTGGACAATTTAGAGTTGTGTCTGCGATGTCAAACTGTCCAAGTAGGTACATTTCATGTAGGGCTGGGCGATATGGCCAAAAAAAATTATCACGTCAAGTTTAAAGGCAGATTTTTGCTCCTAAGTGAAAGTTAGTAGCAAAAATAAACCAGAGCGTTAATTGTGGTTTTAAACTACTCTTTATTGTCAGAACACATCATGACAAACATTTGCCAAACAGGTGAACATTCACAAATCTGAGGTAGAACATTCAAACATTTGTCATTTTTCCTTAACAAAATAATTATCTTAATAGAACAAATCATTTCTTAGTTTCTGCATGTGCTCATTTTTATTTGGTAATAAAAGACTGTTTGAGTTATTAAAAATAACAATTGGTCATCCAGCATCATGCATTTAGATCATGATGACCACAGATAAAAGTGGGCATAACGTTAGCCTACCTACAGCACCTCACTATCATCATGGCAAAATATTACTATGGTTTCTATTGTATATGTATGAAAACCAGTAGCCTAAATAAATACATTATTAAATACTGTAATTATATTCCATTAGTCCTTTAATACATTGTCTACATTAATGATATAATACAATTCAATATGTATATCCCACATTTCATGGTGCAGTTAATATTACTAGGCTAACGTTGCAGTAAATCCGTGGTGCATAATGGGAATTTGTAGACGGAAAAGCTTCAAACTGTATCGTTGCTCGCAGTGTTTCTCCTGTTCGTCAGCGCTGTTCATCTGCCTTTAAACTAGTTTAAATCACTGAGACATTTGTGTTCTTCGCTGAATTCAAGCGCTTCTCACTGGATCTCTTGACCGAGACGGATCAGAGTAAACGCGACTGCTCTAGTGAGCTCGCGCTCGCGCTGCCGTTTCATAGACAGTATATAAACTGGACACAGCGACCCCATAGGTTTCAACGGAGAGAAGTGAAGTCAATTAGAAGCACTCACTTCCTGATCGCCATGCGAACTGCGCAGGCTCAAACTGAGCTTGACGACATAGATGTGACGTGAGCAACCTGTAGGTCTTCTAGTAGCTGTGCCGAGAGAAATCTGAATCATTCCCTTCCGAATCTCGCAGAGACGGAGAGCGTGAGCATTAGCTGTCCATGAGCTAGCAGCGGGAGCAACTTTATCACTCTCTATGGGCTTCTCCCTTGACTTTATGCCTCCACGTCCTCCCGATTGCTTGCGAGCTTCTCTACCTGTCCATACGGTAATTTCTCGACTTGTGCGACAGAGTCACGCGGGTATGACGCAATCGTTAGCCTATTTTTACAAAAACTGCTTCTACGGGGCCATAACGTAAGATACAAGGTAATGGAGCCTTTTAAACATTGTCGTGTTTCTTTAGAAATAAATAATGGACAAATGGAGTCTTTAAACGCCTCAGATGTAAAGTTATTCGCTGCTGTCAAAGTGACGCCAA
Source organism: Phoxinus phoxinus (assembly GCF_949152265.1). Classification (NCBI taxonomy): domain Eukaryota; kingdom Metazoa; phylum Chordata; class Actinopteri; order Cypriniformes; family Leuciscidae; genus Phoxinus; species Phoxinus phoxinus. Next base: position 19,912,338 of record NC_136899.1, on the reverse strand, counting down.
AATGAATGGGAGTCAATGGGATGCTAACAGCAGGTGGGGGTCCGCTAGCCAATGGCGGCGCCCGGGGATGCTTCAGTGTCTTCCGAAACACTGCCCCCCTGTGCCGTTTGGACTTTGAGCCGAGCGGATAAACGGTCCGTGTGGCGCGCGCGGTTCAAATGAGTTAAGTTCCGCTTTTGGCGCATAAACATTATCGAACATTTATCGAACTCTTGATATTGTTTTATCGAGAAAAATTATATCGCGATAATTATCGTTATCGTTTTATCGCCCAGCCCTAATTCATGGTTAACAAACTTTGCCACTATATAGTATGAGTGTGTAGTACAGTATGAATGCAATTTGGCCGTACTACATTGGCCATGTTGTCACAGTCATGTGACTTACAGAGTCACTGCCATTCACAACTCCTCTTCCATGGCTTCATGAGATAATAAAGTGTCCATCAGGTGCAAAATTGTCAAAATGCACGTCTTGGTGAGTATCCTCGTAAACTCATTCGTCTTAAGTGAACGTAAACAGTTGAGAAATAAAACGCATGACAATATATTTGGTCCGGGCATTCGGTCTTGAAGGGTTAATTCACCCAAAATGTCATCATTTACTCACCATCATGTCGTTCCAAACCTATAAGGTTTAAGTTCATCTTCGGAACACATTTTTAATGAAATCTGAGAGATGTATTTCCCTCCATTGAGAGACAACGTAACCCCCACTTTGACGCTTCAAAAAGTTCATAAAGAGATTGTAAAACTAACCCATATGAATTGAGCAGTTTAATCCAAATGTTCTGAAGAGACAATTGCTTTGTATGATGAGCAGATTCAATTTAGGCTTTTATTCACATCAGTGATCAGCGAACATAAACAGAAGCTCAACCGTACTAGTTTGAAGCACTAGAACAAACCTCGGCAAGTAACATTTGAGCCATTGGCCCGACCAGCAATAGACTTAACTAAAAATCTGAGTGAAATACAATATTAGGCTATACAAAGAGCAATGTACACAATGTATTATACAAAGAGATCTCTATTGAGAAATCCAGTCACAAAAGTTAGTAGCATCACTTGTCTTAGTTAGTTGCTCCCAGTACTATGTGAAGTATGTATCAGATGGTCTGGGAACGGGCCTGAAGCATGAGGCTATGCAAGAGTGATCTCAAAAGGACAGAAGGTGAAGCCCACAGGCAGTATCATTAGAACAGACATACAGCCCCAGTGAAAGTAAACCAGCTCAGTCTGGAGTCTTTCTCTAATGCTTTTAATTCCCTTCAGATCCTGTTCACAGCTCTTCACATGCTCTATACGTTACTTCGGGGTGTATTGTCAGGGCGGGTGTGATGCGAGCGTGAGCTGGGGCCACAGTTACACAAAGAGCGGGGCCCCTCACCCTCAGCGGAGCAGGTGGGCCAATTAGAGTCCCCTGGGCTTCCACAGATGCTCCCAAAGACCAATATAATTGGGATCTTCACTGCTGGGCTGCTATGAATTATTAATACGTTTATGAGGGATGTTATCGGTCGTCATAATGATGAGACTAGCAGACATGCTCATTTAACCACAATGAACTGAGTTGAGACAAAAAAACAACACAACGGGACGCTCTTCTAACAGATTTTACCCCTTCTGGAAGGTTAAGGATTTGCCCAGCGTGGGCCGGTCATTTTTTCCAACCGATGACCAGGTGCTGGAGTGTGAATGCTGAATATCATACTGCAGCCTTAGCACAAAGACTGTGTTCATGGCTCCAAACAGAGGCCCATCAGTCCTACATGCATGCAAACAGTTTCAGCAGAGCTAAAATTAAATTAGTTCAAGAGGCGAAGCAAGGAGGCACTGCTGAGTTAGAGCCGGCACAGCACGACCCGCAACTCAGATCACACAGAAAGACAGAGCTGGACAATGATTACAGTCTCTCACTTGTCTGTCTGTGAACTGCGTGCCAAATTAACTTTGAAAAGAAGCCAGAGATGTATGCACACACACACACACACACACACACACACACACACGAAAGCTGCACCAGTTGTGTGCTAGGGTTTTGCAGTTTACCAGTATCGAAGAAAGAACCAGAATATAAAACAACATCCATAATGTTTCAGATTTTAGTACTGAATGAAATGTGCTGCTATTTAGTGGTGTGAAAAGCATTGTCATTGATTATAGTTACTAAGATAATAGGCTAAGTGTTACAGAAGTAGTCTTATATTTCATCTGCTTTCACTTTTAGAAGACGCATAGCATGCAAGGACAGAAGAAAATGGCACACTTTACATTAAGAAGCTCTCTAACATTAAGAAGCTCTGCTCTTTAGATTATTTTGTTTTCTTTCCTTAAAAGTAACTGATAAATATAATGACATTGATAACAATACATTTATTTTAAGGTTTCATCATTAGTTTTTCTAGCCATCAAGCCAATTCTACTAAATGCACATTATATACATTCACCTGAATGGAAAATACAGAAATTAATAAAAACAAGAGACAAAACACTAGAGATCAGTCACGAGTGCTCTGTGAAATCAGACATCCCCATACAACCAGTTTTGCATTCCCACGCAGCAGGAATACACCAAGTTATTATTGGTATCAGTCAAGCATTTCCATGAGATAAGACAGAGAGGGCTGCCAGGGTCAAAAGGAACTATGAATATCTACAGAACAATGTGACTCTTTGACTGGAGATACTGTGCATTTAAAAAAGACATGCACACAAAATTGCATTTCATGCATGGAGAAAGGCTGCACAGACCTGACTGTTAAAAGCACAGTAAAGGTCACATATCCGACTCCATTTGTGGCTGATCATGCAGTCCAGAACTCCTAGATGAGCCATGGCATTAGCCCTGATACAGACGGAACCCCCGCGTCCACCTGTGCATTTATCGCTTGACTCTCCAGTCGGTCCCTTGGAGCCTGCTCCTGGCACAAAGGTGATGGGGGGTGTGAGGAAGTGAGAGCGTTGCGTCTGAGCCCATCTGTGTGCCCAGCAGGCACTCCATCAGCTAAACGCATCCTTTCCACAGCTCATTAGTGCTGGATTAATAATGTATTCGAACACCAAAACACAAGAAATCCACCCAGACGTCCGCAAGTTCTACTACAATGATCCACAGAGAGGTCTCCAAATAAGAAGAAGGTGATGACACCAACAAGGAGGCTTGTATCCAGTGCTCAGTATTTAAGAGTAATCAGTCTCTCCCTCTAGTTCGCTCTACCACTCAATCACCCCATCTGTTCGTCTTCTTGCAGTGCTGAGTCAGGTAGCACTGCCGTAGCACTGCCGCAGCACGCTTAACCCCTGGATGGAGACAAGACTGCAAAAGATAAAACACATCCCGAGGAACTCTGAATTCCCTACTGCTTTAAAGAAACACTGTGATACTCTCACGCATCGCAGAAACAGAAGAATGAGGTTGAAACAAAACTGGACATTTGCATGTCATAAAATGTGTCACGAGACTATGGGGTCTGAATATGCTTTCGGAACTGAATTGGCGGAACTGCGTACAACATGCACTACTTGGGGCAATTGTATTATTGACTTGCAAATCTTTGGTAAAGCAAGCATTGCTGTAAATAGTGCTCATACTTATGGTTAGGGTTTTGAATAAACACACTGTTTTTATACAGATGGACAAAAACATATTTAGAAGGAGGTTGCCAATACATTTTTTTTTGTGATTGGGGGCATTGACTTGGGCCAGTAAACAACAACCTACCAACCACCCAAAACACAATTGAAACCACCATACAACTCCCTAACGAATACTTTTGAATATTCTAGCCTAACTGTGCACAAAGAACCTCTCAGGACACCCTAGCACAGGGGTGTCTAATCCTGCTCCTGGATGACTAACGTCCATCTAGAGTTTGGCACCAAATTACCCCAACTCACTTGCTTATTGTAAACCTGAGGACCTTGATTAGCTAGTTCAGGTGTGTTTAATTGTGGTTGAAGCTAGGGATGTCCCGATCCGATCCACGTCATCGGTATCGTGCCGATACTGGCCCAGCTAGAGGAGGGGAGAAAAAATATGATACGATACCTATCCAACACAAACCATGGGAAAATCTACCTTAAACCATCACCTAAATGCTTGAATATTATCATTTCCCTTGCTGTGACATCCAGTTAAGCGGCGCAACCTGTCACGTGATAAAAGTAGTAGCCAATTATAGTCGCATGAGTATGAGAGTTAGCTAACTTACAGAATAGCCATGTCAGCAGTGTGGAAGTATTTCAGACATCCCAAGTCTCCCGGAAGTTCCGGGAGTCTCCCGCATATTGATAGCGGCTCCCTGATGCCCGCAAAATAGTTAAAATCTCCCGGAATCTAGAGCGATCGAGCAAGAGCGCTCATGCGTAGCGCGTGCACGGCAGAGAGAGGGAGCGAGAGACCTTGCGTGTGTGTGCTAGTGCGCGTGTGTGCCTCACGAAGCGCATGTAAGAACCCAACCAATCAATTGTCAGTGCGGGCGGACTTTTATCTCTTCTCCCGAACCGAATTAATCAGAACCGTTTGTATAAGTTATTTATTTGGAATGTTATACATATTTATTTATGTCTTTCAGTGCCTTTTTGTTATTTCTGTGATTTGCACATAGCTGCACTGTGAGGGATATTTTTGTATTTATTTGTTTACAATGCTGAATGATGCTGCTTAAATTGTTTTAACTTTAAACCTGTTGGTAGCTTTAAGTACCTGTATTTTTTGTTTGTAGTGTTTGAATAAAGGGTGGCAGTCTTTCATAATCAACTGTTGTTGTGGACTATATACTGGATAAGTATTTGTTCTCCATTTTAGTGAGATGTTTTTAGGTGGCTAATTGAGCAAAGTGCTTCCATATATTGTATTATTTCAAGAATAAAATGAAAATATCAGATTGATATCAGATGCGGTATCCAAAGATGCGGTATTGGTATCGGAAGAGAAAAAGTGGTATCAGGACATCCCTAGTTGAAGCTAAACTCTGCAGAAGAGTGGCCCTCCAGGAATAGGATTGGAAACCCCTGTCCTATCACATGTAGGCTCCGTTAGCATTGTAGAAATCTAATTCCTTTATCTCTTATGAATCTTAAGTATGTTGCTTCTTAGAAACACATAGAAGCAAATTGCTATGATAAAGGGGAATCTACAATTCTGACAGATTGTTATGATACTGTAAACACTATATCTGTCTTATCCAAAGTAGCAAAATGGGGCCAAGGTGAATCTGGCTGGGTTTTGCAGATCTTGGCTCAGTAATGCACCAACCACAAAAGGAATCCAACTGTCAGCAGATTGGTTCCACACATGCAATTTTAATAACATCCAAATGCCAACTGTCAATCTGATGGAAGGAGTTGGCAGCCAGAACCACATCAGAGTCTGAAGCAACATGAAAGCGGGAGTGCTGAATAGAAGCTGTTTAGAAGGATGGGTTCAGTGGACATGCACTACCATGGAGAGGCTTTTCAGAGAGGCTTTGGGATACTGGGTCAAGCCTAAGCAAGGTAAACCAGAGCAATGCACCAGAGACCGACAACTGTGTTAGGTTATTCTTGGCTCTGCATAACATTTATGCTGGATTGCCATAAAAGGCTGCAGCAACATGAAATTCAAAGCGTAGATGGGGAAGATTACATGAATATGTGGAGCGGATTGATGAAGCCACACATGAAGGATCTCTGGGCAGGTCAGGGCTACATACACACTCATGTTGTGCGGGTCAGTTGGGCCAAACTCCCAATGTGCAGGCTTGGAACACCAGGGCCTCATATGTAGTGCTGTATAAACACATGCAGGAGAAACACCTCATTCCTGTACACTAAAAAAAACTACATCCATTGGGTACAGTGTTTCCTCTGGGCACTGCGAGAACCAACACAAACATTGAAACATACCCCAAAGTGTTGCAACCTTCTTGGACGTGATATAACAGGCAAATGAACAACCAAGTAAAGAAACTAAACACAGTTAACCCTGGTCTTACTGTATTGCAAACCGTGGTCTGATCCCTAAAAATAAAAATAAATCAACCCTCAGATTTCTGTCATTAATGAACTGTGAATCTCCCCCTTTAACAGTGAATGGATCAGTCTAGGGTTCACACCCTCATATTCTGACCCCTTTCGACCAGCCCAGGGGCCAATCAGATGAAATCAATACCGGTAGTGAAGCTCTGAATGCACACATCAAAAGAACAAATCAATGATTGCCTGCCAAATCACAGGATTAAAAAAAAACATAGGCTACATGACGTGTGGGTAGCCAATTCAGGCGTTGGCTGATGTGACACAAATTCATCACATGACTCTTGAGTTCAGATGGAAAATTATTCAGGCGATGGGATAAAGATATTAATATGTCCTGAGAAGACATAAACACCAACAGCTTACAAACATTACACCACACCATCCTACACTGGCTGAACTAAACTCAGCTGTACTCAGCGTTGACCATATTTTGTGAAATTCTGGTTATCTGCAGTAGGTGATTGTGACCTGTTTCTGGATCAGCATCTTTTGTTGGCACTGGAACAACATTTTTGTCAAACAAACAGTTCTAACCAGCTTTTTGTCGGAAAACAGACACTTAGACAGGAGGAGACCTGGCAAACTTCAGCAAATGCACTAATTAGTTCTTCCCCAATCACTCATTGGTCCAAAAAAAAAGGTTCTAGGTTTCACCCGACTCACAGAGTCTGTCAGATTTGAACTGGTGTTTGCAGCTAGCTGTGTCCTTTTTGATGTCCTGTATGCACCAGACAGTCCATGAATGACATCAACTTGCATTCTTAGGCTAAGACTACTAACCCAAAAGCATTAAGAACCCTTAAAATCAGTTCAAGCCTGACCCTTGCCCTAAACCAAACCCTTTCTCAATTCAATCAAACTGGTTGATAAGGATTTTGCTCTAGTAACATGCTGGGCAAATCACAGTCAATGTCAAAACTAAGCAACATGAGATACAAAGGGTAAAGTATTTATTCCCTGAGTAGTTAATTCATCCATTATGCAAACTTGCTACGAGTTAACACTTACAGGAAAGAGTGAAACTCCCTGCTTCGATCTAAAAGTGTGCAGAAGTAAATAACAAAACAAAGTCATTGAAATAACAAAATAATCTGGTCATGATAAAGACAAATATGTGTGAAACATGCACAGGCAAACTATTCTAATGTACGGTGACGCCTGTGGTCAGGACATGAATACTAAAGCTATGCGGAGCATTCAGATGCTATCAAGATTAAATTCAGCTAACCAAATGAAATCTTATGAAAATGAAAGTGACAGAGGAATATGGCATCCATTCGCTGACAGGAAGTCTCATTGTCACAGACAACATTCCAGAGATTTTGTGTGGGAAACAATATTGCTAACAAGAGTCTCTTGACTCTCTTCATTCATATAGAGTGTTGGTTAAGTTAATCAAGGAAGGAAGAAGAAAGAATTACAGCATACTTCAAACCTATTACTTGAGCTGACGCGGCCCTTTCGATCTACTGTGTACTTTTTACAAATATTTACCATGGTAACCAAGTTTCAAATACATTGTGAAAATGTAATGTAAGCAGTTGTTACCTTAAAGGGAAACTAAGTATGAATTACTCCCATCTAGTGGTGAATTAGTATTTTGCATTCAAACTTATTTTGCTCTCCAGCGCCTCGCTTTTTCAAATGCGCATTGCATCTACGGTAGGCGATATACCAAAAAGCTTTGACAGGATGCCTTCTAATAGCACTTCGTCGAGTTTTCCTTCAGGTGAACAGGTGTGTTATGTCAAACAAACTGCAACATGACAACAAACAAACGAATGTTACAGTATGAATTACTGACTGTGAAAAACATGAAATATTGTAGTTATGCCCAGGGTGCGATTTGTGAAAAAAACAGAGGGGAGGGGGGGGATGTGTTATTCATAAAAATAAATCATGAGAACATGAACTTCATCACTGCATTTGCAGGAATTGTAAAATCTTTTTTCTTATTAACTGAAGTAGCCTAACGCAATATTTTTACTCTAATAGCTTATCTTTCCCCACACATATGAACTGTGATCATGCAATAACGTTAACTTTACATCGCGATGCTGAGCTACAGTGAAATGATAGAAAAGACATTATCTGTGATAGCAATTCGCCTCATTCGCGCAAACTGGAGTAGAATGAGGCTCTCGTCTACCGCGCCGCGGGACCTCTAGATGCGCATAAACGCGTCTTTACATTGAAATCACTCGCGCCAGACGCTCAAGATAGAGTGAGTAATCATCACCACGGATCCGTGATAAGTTTTGTGATCCGTCTCGCCACTATAGTAGTAGCACTATGATCACTTTGAGGGGAGGATAAATTTATCCCCACCGGGGATAAAAATAATTAAGCAGAGGCAGGGAAACATTGACCAGAAAGGGGGAAATCCCACGCATTTTACGTTCTATTTTTGACTTTTTTGGCGACGATGTTTTCTTCTCCTGTGGCGTGGCATATGTATGGTCCATAATAACAATGCAATCCAGACTTTTAAACTTGCCGGTGCAGTTTCAAGCTCCTCTCACTGCTCTGCACCTGCAATTCTGCTGGTTTCGGCTGGCTCTGAACGAAAACGCGTTGTGGAAACGCGTTGGCTTAGTACTTTTTGTCCCTCTCTGCTATTATAGTTTTGCAAGATGACGGAACTACATGGAAGCCTCCGTGGACCTACCCGTCCCATGTATATAAAGATAATAAATTCTTCATTTATAGGGATAAGTCAGATAATTGGCCGAGGTATTTGTACACCATTGAGGACATATGTATTAATCAAAATATTGATTTTAGATAATAAAATACCTAAAAAGATACTTAGTGTCCCTTTAAGGAGTTACTGTATTTATATGTGATTAAAAATTAAAAAGATTCAAAATTACTTTAGGTGGTGTGTCCTAATGTAGATATGTTGATTCAGTAATATTAAAATAGAATTTATTTATAATTTAAAACAAAATAGTTTTTACAGTATACATTACGTTTTGTTCCTCTTGTAAAACAATAAAAAACACAAGTGAATAAGATCTCAAACTTAAAATGAGATCCAGGTCAAACAGTTTACAGTAAAACATTTTTTAGAGATATAACTGTACTAAACAGTTTGGTCTATTTGGTAGAGAATATGATTACCATGCTGAGCTAGAGAGAAGAAGACTACTTTAAGAGTCACTGTGTGTGTGACATCCAAACATGAGCAGTATTCATGTGTTTCACTAACTGCACATCAGACCAGGTGGCAACAACTTAACACAGATGTGCTCTGGGCATGTGTAATATACACCAATACTGCCTCACTAGACACAATTTCCACTGAGAAACATACTCAATCTGCCCATCCAAGTGGTAATAAGAGAGAGAGAGGCATCAGACTTGAGTCATTTATACTATAGATTTGTGGTACCCTTTTTGGTAAATCCACAGTGAATTTAACCTACAGTGGCGGGGATTCCAGATCAAATTAGCATTAACAATAATTTTCCTTTTCCGATGATGGACAACATAATCTTAGCAGCACCTATACAAACTCATAAGCAGTCCAAAGGCATGACTGAATGATGGTAACTGGGAATCAGATAAGTGGCTGCCATGTATCATCGGGAAAAGCCCTTAAATAAGACATTCCTGATGTTTCCCAAAGGAAGACTAGAGCTCTGAGAGGTTTATTGACAGAAATATCCATCTCTAGAGTGGATTCAGGTCAAGAACTGGAACACTGGGTTTAAGGAAATCTATTGGATTAGAGATCAAAGCATCTATACAATTTAGATCTTAGTATTTCAGATATTAGTGTGCTTTCACTAAAGCCCTGCTGAATGAAAAAGACCAGACAGACGTTTTCAGGCTGGTCTAGGCTGAAGACGTGAAGCTAGGTGACCAATGAATTCTGGTAGAAATGCCAGCATACAAACCACAATGGCAGAAAAAAAAATAGGGAACTGTCCTATTCATATTGCGCTCAGCAGTGATTTTGTGGGCATGTATGGCATTACTTGATTTGCATAATTCATTTGCATAAAACCAGGTGCTGAAACAATACAAAATGCAAATAAAGTACAATATCAGTGACACAGTCTATTTTTAGTGAATCCTCCCCTAAATGTCACACAATTTTGTGCAGAGCAACGACCAGAGCGTTTTCCAAATATGTTAGAATAGAGGGCAAGCCAAAGGCAAGCACACAGAAACACATTCACATGAAAGGGAGAGACTGTATAGACTGAAAACAGGGGTGAATCCACACACACACACACACACACTGACAGCCAGCATTTAACGCTCTCTCTCTCTTTTTTTGAACAGACAACAGAAATCAATGCATATGGAAACAGAAAGTGATGGTGGAGGGCTGAAGTGCCAGCTGAAAGCTCTGACATGAGACAGAACAGAACACAGAAACATCCCCGTCAACACTGGATTATGGTTTGGTCCATTGGATTCAATGAGACAACGGTCAGATCTAAAAGATTAGTTTGTAAAGGGCGTCTCCACAACATCTACAAAAGGGCTCGATTGCTTAATGATTTGAGCAAACAATTCACAAATAATCAGGCTTTTGTTAAAGTCTATAATCTGATGCATTTCTGAATGAAACAGGATACAGAAAATGTAGGTTGGGATTTGGGAATTAATTTTTTTTTATCAGTAATTGACTGAATCATGAAAAGTGAGTGGTAAAAATCTGAATCATGCTTAAGAGTATTGGTAACATCAGCTAAAAAAATATATTTTAGAGGTGGTGCAAGTTATGCTGATGCAGTGATCAGTTGATGTGCAATTTTGTAAAAAATTTGTAATGGAAAATGCCGGATGGCTTATGACCGACACAGTGATATATAGGCTATGACATAAGCTGCAATTTAATTAAGCTGATTGAGATTCATCAGTAATGTTATCGGTTGGTCCAGATAATCACAATGGCCCTCATTTATGAAAAGTGCGTACACCAAATTTCCAGCGTAAACCTGGCGTACACCCAAAACCACGGTGACTTTGCGATTTATCAATACGGACGTTGACGTACGGCACGCTCAAATCCTACGCCAGCTCAGGAGGTGGTGTACATGTACGCACGTTTTGAGTTAGTGCTGAAATGCGCAGAAAAACTATTCCTAACACCACAAAATGCACTGACAAACTAAAGATATGATATATTATGACCCACTGTAAAAAAAACAACAACATAGAAATTATAAACTTCAGTGTTTATTTTTGTGAGTTAAGCCCGGCAGGTGCGCACGGACTGGGTTCATTTATGAAAGACTTTCAATGACCAAAAAATAATTCAGACTGACAAAATAATTAAAATGACATTCTTCTTCTTTTAAATAATAATAATACAAATAATAGCCTAATAATAACAAAGACATTCTTCTTCTAAATAACAATAAGTGTCATTAATAATCAAAATCGTAATACTAATAAGAAGAATATTACAAATTGTCATGCAATTATTCACATCATCATCACTGTACACCCCATTACATGTGACGTCATGCGAAATTCAACGCTAATAGTTTCAAAACACGTGCTGTAAAATAATGCATTGTGATAGGTAATTTGCTCAACCAACCAGCGATTTAAACTGGATTTCCACCGGAGAAGTTTCTCCTCTTTGCCGTCTTCCGCGTGTCCATGGCGTAAAATGAGGGCGTGGGGGAGGCGGAGACGTGAATATATCGGGGCGTGTTAATCTAATGACGATCGTTTTCAGCCGCGGCATTTATCAAGGGCAGGTATTGCGTACACCTGAATTTCAAAGGTACGCACAGCTTCATAAATCAGGCGGTGAGAGGAGTGTAAGCATAATCTTAAGCCAACATATACGCCCGTTTCGACGCAAGATTGATAAATGAGGGCCAATATGACCAAATAATGATTGATTTATTTGGCTTCTCATACACTACCATTTAAAAATGTGGGATCAGTATGTTTTATTCAGCAAATATGCATTACATTGATCAATCCTATCCTTGAAATGATCAAAGAATCCTGGAAAAAAACAGTACAACTGTTTTCAGCATTGATGATAATATGACATGTTTCTTAAGCACCAAATCAGCATATTAGAATGCTTAGTAATACTGAAAATTCAGCTTTGTCATCACAGGAATAATTAGTATTTGTTTTAAAATATTAAAATAGAAAACAGCTATTTTAATTTGTAATATTGCACAAAATTAGTTTCACTTTTTTTTGTTGTATAAAATAATTACAGCTTTGTTGAGCATTAATGACTAGTTTTAAAAACATCGTACTGATCCCAAACTTTTAAATGGTTATATGTAAGTACATTTTAATTTCTTGCTGAATCCACGATCAGATTTACTTTGCAACATGCTTTACAAGAGACACTGAATTCAGAACCTCCACAAGGTGACCTCATCAGGGAACACCAGAGTATGTGTGTATGAGAGATAGAGAGTGGAGGTGTAAAAGCGAGGAGCAGCTGGGCTTTAATTACCCTCCATGGCACTGGCGTCCTCACAGGGGGCAGGGCGACCGAGGGAGGGAGACACAAAGAGAGAGAGGCAGACAGGGAGAGACGCCCTCATTAGACATGGAGAACTAGACGGGACAGAATAACGGGCCCACCTGAGACCACCAGGATGGATGGCGGGGGGGTGGGGAAGGCGTCTATTAGGTGTCAGGAGAGACTGGAGCAGGTACAGAGTCAAGCACCTGTCCATGCTCTACAAGGAAGAACTGATGTATACTATATATGTACCGTAATCGCAGTTACTCTTTATGTGTGTCTTGGGGGTGATGTTATTGAGATTGAACATGGTTTAACTCATGATAAAAAGCAAGTGGAGGGTTTCAGCGTGTTAATGAATTAAACAAGCTTCATCACAGACGTGAACACAACTGGACCCAACAATTAACCATGAGGGACACCGAATGTGTGGATAATGGATCACATCACTCTTTCATGCATATAAACAAAGCGATTACACACTGTAATGTTTAGTTTTGCCAGTGGCACTATATATGACTAGACATAATGCTACTGCATTTAATTTTCTTTGCTCTACAAAGGAAAAATGGTGACAAAAACTAGTAGCCAAGATAACAAAATATGTTCTAATTATGTTTTGCTAAAAACGTTACATCTGAATGTTCTCAGAACGTTCAAAACTTAGTTGTTGTTTTTTAAATCCATTTTATCATTTTGGAAACATAATGGGGAACATTACTTTTTGAATGTTCTCTGAACGTTTGAAACTATTAGTAACATTTAATAATGTTAAATGTAAATCTTCCTTACCGTTTCAGGTAAAAATGTCCCATGAACGATGTATAATGTTTTTGAGCTAACTTTTTGAGAAGATTACTAAATTCCAGAAAACTTTGTACAAATGTTTCATTAACGTTACTGAAAGAATGTTTGTTCATAACTTGTAGACCGAATGTTAAAGTAGCAAAGTTGTGTTGCCGACATGAAGCTGAAAAAGGATGAGATTTTTTTACATAAGAAAGCACTGCATGTATCTTTTGCAATGAGGCAATCCCAGAATGCACTGCAATGAGCGCAGTAGCTAAATTAACTCTATTTACAAGTTTATTTATTTATTATTTTAGAGTATGGTGAAGTTAGCTTAGCATCATGCTAATGTCAAACTGTAATTCTGAAGTCAAGAGTCCCATGTGATTCACAATATCTGCGTGTTGAAAGGAGTCGCTGCTATGTAGAGGTGTTAAAATCAGTCACTTGTGAGTTTCCAGAATGTTTAGGATGCTGCCATAGATAGAAGGTAGCTTTAAACGGAAAGGCAGATCAGTAGGTTTTGAAGCAGAGCTACTGTCTATATATATCAGAAATATAACAAATATTATTTGTATTGAAGTAAATCACACTATTTAAAATGTAATCCCCAACTATATTGTACTGGTGGTAGTGCAATGATGCTTACTGAAGCCCAGATGCTGTTAGCTCAAGGAACCTTTTTATGAGTCTGCAGGGGACATTTCACACACCTGCTGAGAACTTCAGTTACTGTTTAACTTTATAACTAGGTAGCAGTGAGCACTGAGCACTGGACTGAGACAACCAGTTCCCAAAAACTGTGCCACACCATCATAATTAGTGATTAAGAGGGAACTGCTCGTGAACAAAGTACAAACAAAGTACAAACAAAGTACAAACAAAGTACAAACAAAGTACAAACAAAGTTGTTCTCTTCTAAAAGATCATTATTTTGTTTATTGGGTGTAATAGTAGGTGAACATGTTATAATGCTCAAAAACACATTATTTTTCGCATACTGTATATTATTATTACAGTACCTCTATTCCCAATCTGTCTGAAACGCACTGATATCAACAAAGCCCCTCTTTCTGAAAAGCCTGGAGCGCTCTGATTGGCCAGCTCACCCAGTGGCCAAACACCTCAAGCTAGTATCGGAAATGTAACGCCCCTTTCCATGATCGACATGACGACAACACTAGAATTCAAGTATGCGTATGCCTTTGGGTGGGCATTGTGCTAGTATTTCACATTGTGACGTGGACGTTTAAGAAAGTAATATCTGGACTTCGATCAAGGTGTTTGAGGCAGGTCTAGAGCAGTGGTCTCTGTTAATATAAATCGATTTGTGGGACACTATGAGCTTCGTAACTTTGCAGATCTTACACGCACAAACAGATACATTACACACCAAACGAAAAGGAAATGAGTACATTGAAAAGCATCATGACCCCTTTAACTTCAGCGCCACGTTTTTAGAATGCCCAGAAGAAAGTGCAATGTTTAGATGTTTAATGTCTAGCGCATGTTTACATTCAAAAACAACAGAAATCCAGCAAAGTGGAATGCAAAAACATGTTCTGCGTTAACCATTGATGTTGTTAAAGGGATGGTTCACCCAAAAATGAAAATTATTTCATTAAATAGAGTAAATAAAAGCCTAAATTGAATCTGCTTATCATATAAAGTGAACAGGTCTCTTCAGAAAATGTGGACTAAACCCCTCAAAGCATATTGATTAATTTTACGATCTCTTTATGAACTTTTAGAAGCGTCAAAGTGTTAGTTGTGTAGCTGTTTATAAAGGGATAGAAAGCTCTCAGATTTCATCAAAAAGATCTTAATTCGTGTGACGAATGAAGATCTTTCACACACGAAGATGAATGAAAGTCTTACGTGTTTGGAACGACATGACTGAGCCTGAGTAATTAATGACAGAATAACCTTTTTTTGGGTGAACTATCCCTTTAAGAGTTTCAGATGATATTATTCAAAAATAAGCCTATGGTAAACACTTTAAAGTGCAGACAAAATTAATGATGTTTACACCAAAGAGCTGAATGCACACAAAATATACCATTTCTTCAAAAAAAATTACTGCACTTAAGTAATGCACTGATCCTTCAAAGTAATGCTCTGTTCCTTCCAAATAAACCATTTCTTTCAACAACTGGCAGCATTTAAGAAACAAACACACATAGATTATACATACTGAATCCCTCTTTACACATACTGAGTGATCTGTCGACATGTTTAAAAACTACTGTGCCCACCGACCTTCTATACCCAGACCCTGAGCCTACTCTGTAAGGAGATTACACACACACATACACACTGGTTTTGCCATTACTTGGTTAATCCAAGCATGCGTTTAGCAGAACTGTGTTATATTCCTCTGACATGCGGTGTTACATCATCACTGGGAGCCTGACTGCATGTCAGAGGACACGCACAACAATCCTACATTGCTCTACTATTCTGAAGAGTGACATTATGCATTTGCAGCCATACAACATTACTGAGATTAGATAAGTAAGGGCCTTGCTTGCCAAACAAAATAAATAGGCTACTTCATTTAATGATTGCAGTCTCAATATAAACAGTCAGCGGCTGTTTCCAGGAACATAATACTGTGTTATGAGACCACAATCTCTAAAAATATTTGATTGTAGTTTGGTTTCAAATTTGTAATGATATCAGATGTTTCAAATAATGCTTCTGAAAAAAATCACTAGGGCTGTGAAACGATTAATCACGATTAATCACATCCAAAATAAAAGTTTGTGTTTACATAATAAATGTGTGTGTACTGTGTATAATTATTATGTATATATAAATACACACACGTACATATATATATATTTAAGAATTTTTATTTATTTATATATAAAACATTTATATTTATATATAATATAAATTATATATAAATCTATATACAGTATCCAAATATTTCTTAATGTGTGTGTATTTATATATAGGCTATATAAAATAATTATACACAGTACACACACATTTATTATGTAAACACAAACTTTTATTTTGGATTCGATTAATCTCGATTAATCACGATTAATCGTTTAACAGCCCTAAAAATCACAATGTAAATATAATATTTAGAAATATCACTGGCCTGTACGTTGTTGTCATATTCATTTTCTTCATAAATTTCTTTATAAATTGAACTGCATGACAAAACAGATCACCATCAAAACAATATATTAACATGGCAAGCCATTAAAATAGGCAAATTAAATAAAAGTCGAAATCATCCAGTTCAGTTTACGGACGTCCCGCCAGCACTGCAAGTGTGTCTGACTAAAGCACTCGTCCCATCTTGAGCTGCAGAAGGTGTAGGCCTTACTGTCATTTTTATTGTGCTTTCACTCTCTTAAAACAATGAAGTTATTTACCTCGCAAACTGACGATGCTGCCGGATTTTTCTTGTCATCGTGGTGCGTTGACGCAGCCCAACACGTCGCCATTATTTCATTTCAGAGCACAAAGGCAGAGGTCCTCTGGAGCCCAACATTGAGATGAGAGAAATCAAAGTGCTATAATCCCAATGATCTAATCCACACCGTCCGATCTCTTCATGCCCGCCCAATGTGAAGTCCTGCGGCCAAAGAAAGGTTACTTGAGAGGACACAATGTAGGACAAATACAGTATGATGACTAAGATGATTGTCCCCTGTCAAATAGAAGGTCTATCCCAGTCAACAGCCACCAACAGGCCTTCCTAAAACTGCCATTATGGAACTGTAGAATAGAGTTGAATAGAGTCCACGTATGAATATTATAGAGTAAACAGAGTAGCCTAGAGCACAACAGACAGAGTTGAATGTGTTCTCATTCTCTTAGCTAGCACTTTTTCCAATGATGTTTACCAATAGATAAAACAGAATGAAATATAGAGTTTAAAGATGAGTATAAAGCACAATAGTAGAACAGAGTATGAAAATATACAGTAGAGTAAGGTAAACTATAGAGCTGGGTAGAAACAAAACTTATTTGGTTAGTAAACATACAAGATAATCTGACATTGCCAGAATATATTATTGAGATGATAAAGCAGAATTTTAAATTTGACCTGTATTGAACACTACACTGTAAAAAAAAGTGTTGGCTTAACTTAAAAAAGTAAGTTAACTGGTTGCCTTAGGTTCATTTAAATAAAAAAAATTGAGTTAATACAATGAAGGAGACTGGTTAATAAATAGAAACTCAAAACAATTATTGTTATCTGAACCACATTAATAATCGAAGTAGATTTGACAAAAGGTAAAAAGTTGTGATAAATCATGAAAATATTTTTTTACAGTGTTACCAGCGAAAGCTTGTCATCTGACATATACTGCCCTAACTATCTCATTTCGAGTCCTCTGCACACCATGTGTGTCTATGGAGAGATCTGTGGTAGCTGTATTTGAGACTAAATTAGTAGAGTGGGTACTGGTTAGTCCCGATTTAACACCATGTGCTGTCATGATATGAAAATCTGCTGTTTGAATACATGCAGGGTGTTTGATAACAGGCGTGTGTAGCCTACTATCATTCCGTAGATTAATGTGGATTGTAAACAACCATAAAACCATCATCTCGATCTGAATGTCCTCCGCTCATCAAATCATCATCTTCACTTTCTTTGTGTTTCCAAATATCTTACATGACAACAGTACCCAACAATAGTAGGCTAAGAGAGAGGGGGTCAGTAAGACACCTACCTGTTCCAGTTATTAGATGACCATGAATCATAATGCATCGTTTCTCTGCCAAACACGCGAATATCCAAATATCCGATGCGTTGAAAACGATTTTCAATCTATCGACAAATATTATTTACAGCACTCCACAGCCAAAGAAGCAGCTTCATAATGAAAGAAAAACACACAGAAATCACCGAATCTAGCTGATACGGACGCGAAAAAAGACTAGCGTTTAAAACGCAGCGCACGTATATCAACGATTTGAACGCGAACAGTTTGATCTCGGTTTCTTCCAGTTGGCGGCGCGACAGTTACTAGTGATGTCCGATTCGCGAACGAGTCGTTTTTTGAATCGGTTCTTTTTATTGATCCGTTTGAACCGATAAATCTCTCCACTGTAAAATCTTGGAAGTTGAATATATGCCATGGCACTTACAACAGTTTACCATAGTAACTACAGTATGTTCCAAATACCAGTAGCCTACTACAACAAAACGGTAACTTAGCCACAAGATCTTACTGTAAATAAACAGAGAAAGGTTCTTACTATTTGAAGATTTAACGATTGTAAAACAGTAATCTAACAATTAATGTAATAAATAAATACTTATGATTTCGATAGTAAGTTTCGTTAGGGCTGACATGAACAACACAGCACTTGACACATAACCTTTATAGCCCAATCAATATAGTGACACTCAATAGTAGGCTATGTCTATTATGCATATATAACTTAAATATATATTTTTAAGTTCAAAGAGAAACCGTAAAATGTCTCGCGGAGAACTCTTCTAGCAATTCTTCTGAGTTTTGATTCAAATGAGTTAGTGAATCTGTTCCTTTGAGTATGCCCATTGACACGAATCGTTTGAACGAACCGATTCGCTTAAAGACTCGGACTTCCCAAAGCCAATACATTTGCTACATTGACTGGCGTTCGGGTTACTCCGACGCCCCTCCCCCTCTGACTGCTCGCCGGCCTGTTGCCCAATAGCATGCGATATTCAAATATGCTTGTCGACTTCAACCAACCGGATTTGTTCTTACATAAGAGGCACATGCGTATGTATTTTTCTCTGCTCAATTGCTTACAGTCACTATTAATGCGGATTTTGAGTGCTTGTTTAATTCACTAGTGGCTCAGAAACCTGTTTTTAAAGCCTGATTTGCAATTTTGTTATGTCCTGCTACTGCCAGCAGAAAATATTTTAGAGATATTATCAAGATCATGATGTAAACATGTTGTTCTCTTGAAAATTCTTTTTGGAATCAATTGACATTTCCAGAAAGTCAGATTATCTTTTTTTCTCTTGGGTTTAATTAAAATGATCAGATCCTCTTCCAAGAGTTAAGTCCAAACACTAGTTCTCAGCATTTTATGTAATCATGATTAAACAAATCCAGTTCTGCAAAGCAATGAAGGCCGTTTCACTGGCTAGAATGTTTTCTACGCCTGAAAACCTGACATTATAATAGTTATATTTACCTGGGATTGATTTATATTGCATTTCTAGTGATATGCTAAGCTCTGCATGCTGTTTAAACTTTCTTATTGTACTCACTCCCTTCCTAAATAAATTGTACACATTTGGGATAACCAGCTGGTCACAGCCTATCTGTTAAAAGAAGAAAAAAAAATGGCAGCTTACAATACTAACATTCCAACAGCATCTTTCTTGGTTTAAAGAACATTTCCTTTCTCAAACTCCATTATCGTGACACAGAGCATGGATGCAGTGTGGAGCTTTAGGACAAAGGCGATGGAGGGCAGTGTTTTGTTTGCTTCTTTCCACCACAATGCATCAGGAACAATAGGACAACTCTTGTGACCCATTCTGAAATAAAAGGCTGCTGAATCTCAAAGAGCAGCTTTTCTCCTATTGTCTGGAGGCCTGCTGCACCATTGACCAAAACAATGTAAGGTTTACTAGCATTTGGTTAGATATCCTAGTTGATGAAACAACAACAGCAACATTACTTTTACTACTAATATTGATCGAGTGAATAATTCAAGTTTTCATGTTTCTTCCACACTTTGAAACTTGAACGGCAATAATTCGATTAGAACATTATATGGCTCACTAATAACAGAACTGACTCAGATGTTTCCACATGTTTATTGAGTAAAATGTATTGATTAAGGGAACATTGACACGACAATGATGTACTAAAAATGGAAAGTTTTTCCTTTGCATTTTTGAAAAGTTTCATGTACAGATGACAGTGTTGCCAAAATGATCTTTGTTCACATGGATCCACGAAAATGACTAAAAATTCTGTATTTTGCTGCCAGGCCATAGTTGGCGATGTCACTTTGTAAAGAAGCACTTAATGCCTATAAAAATCAAGTTTTTTGTAGTTTACACAGAAACGTTTTAGACGGAGACAAAAAGTGCACTTTGAAACACGTTTGTGTTTATAGGCCCCAAACACGTCCTTGTCGTGTAAATGAACGGCCAACAGAGACAGACCATCTACTCTATATGTGTAAATAAAATAAAATAAAATTAGATTTTGCAAAAGCATTGCAACACCAATAACGATAACTATAAAATAACTATAAAGATAACTACATCAGCATCTACACCAGCATGATATCATTCTGATTATTCGAAGGGTACGTTTACATGACAATGATGCACTAACGGAATTATTATTTTATTTTTTTTTCGTTTTTTTCGTGGGCCTACAGACGACAACAACCTCAAAACGATCCCCACTCACACGGATAGGCTATATGAAAACGACTTAAATCACTGTATTATTCATGCCAGGCCAGTAGTTGGCGATGTTACTTTGTAAAGAAACACTACGCACCTATAGACTGAACACGTAATGCGCATGCGCTTGACGTCACAGTTTTCACAAATTATTGTTTTTGTGGTTTACACTGAGACATTAAAAAACAAACAAAAAACGTGCACTTTGAAACACGTATTCAAATGTTTGCATTTTCAGGACCCCAAAACACAGTTATCGTGTGAACGAATGGCAAAAAAGCATAAAGTTTGCCATTTTTAGTTGAAAACGGTGTAGCGTAATTGACCCTGAAGCTGCTTTATATGCCCAAGCTATTTAAAACAGGATGGATTCTGATTGGCTGTCAATGTTTTTATCGTTCATCAGTTGGAAAAAAAATTTGTTATCCTTATAGCTGTGGTGTGGACCCTGCTATTATTTAATATATATAGAAAGATTTTTAGAACTATATTGTCCTTTTGGGTCAACATCACATTATATTTACAAGTCATTTGGGTCAACCATCACAAATCCAAATCATTAGCACATATTGAGAAATGAATACCCTCTGTCCATGCCATACATCATGTGAAGGTGCAGTGTTTCATTATATCGTCTTTTTTACGATGTTCCTCTGGTGATGTTGTGCCGCAGAGACCCAGCAGGAGAAACTCACCGTCTCTTTGTCTGTCATTCAGCGGATCTTGTTTTAGGCTGATGGGAGAGAGGCTGCCAGGTTCCCAGAGGTGTGGAGCGTTTATCGGCTATAAGTTAACCGCTCCTAAATGCTGATGTTTGATAAGAGCGAGTGAGTCACAGCCAAGCCAACAAAGAGTTACTTTGTCAATTGTGTCACATAGACCCAAAATGCCTCTTTATTCAGGGGACAAGAGGTGGTTTTCCCTCCTCTGTAATCTGTAGCTATACATCAGATCCTCTATCTGGAACTAAGAGAGCTCTGTTAGTTCTTCTCTTACATGAGGGGCATTTAGCTCAAAACACCTATACTGAGGCCTGTAAGGCTGTATTGTATGGAACAGCAACATGATACATTGTACATTGTGTGCATAAGATTTGACTTGGTCAAATCTTTTCTCTTTTTTTTT